>NW_024065872.1:0-421552 GCF_014898295.1 Botrytis byssoidea | reverse complement strand
GATTGTAGAATCTCATCGATGATGAATTTATGGTGAGCTCGTGATGAACTCGTGGTACACTCGAGGCAGATGCAATGATTATTCAGAAATACAGGTAAGAGCGCATAAGAAGTACCAAGTAGGTATTGAGTGATATCAATGAGGGGAGTGAGACAAGAGAAGAGCAGGTAGTTCAGATAAAAACAATATGATAAGAGTGAAGGTTCTTGAGGTTTACTTTGTATGCCCTCCAAAATTGTACCCCCATCTTCAATATCTTCTTATCCATGATATCAAACAACACAATTTAAAAGTACTCTGTACTATTATCAGTGCCGGTAGTACATGAGGAAATCCCATTTCTATTCCAACCTATCAGCCTCGGTAGACTTAGCCATATTAAACGGATAAGACCCACCAAGATCATGTAGCTTACCGTAAAACATGTTGACTCTGCTAAAGTTGGATATGATGGATAAAAAGATCAAAATACTCCATACGGAACTTTTTGTAGATATCAAGAAATAAATGTAAGTCCCGTATCTAAATTGAGGTTAATGGTGGGGCAAGTTTGGAGTGAAGATTGACTTGCATGAGGAGCATGGTTGTTGAATGGTTCAATCAAGAGAAGATCAGATCAGATCATCTTGACCCCATACCATTCATCGATAAGAGAATCAAGAGAATAGCAAATGGTTTCTTTGCGTAAAAGGTAAAAGTAATACAATTGATATCTCAAAGGTATTTTCAATCATTAATTTTATTGAAAAAGTCCCGATAAAATCATATCGTGTTACTTGTCTAAGTGTAACCATTTGGCCAGCCGAGCCAGCCTAACGGAAAGCTACTGATTGGAAACTAATTGCGCCACTCTTTTCTATTTCTGATATTGCATTGGCGATTTTTCCCTGGGGCGGACATCCGCGTGGAATTCTGTAAGCTTCCCATTGACTTCGGACTATGTGATATCAGGTTCTACAACCTTTAATAGCATGGTACTGTCGTGATCAGCTCAGATAATTCTTGGAAGATATTCCAAGTGCCGCATTTTCCCCAGGTATTGTTTGGTTAGAGACCTTTAGATTTGAAGAAGATTACTTCGAGAAATATGGAACATCAATATACCATACTTTGAAGACATCATCACATAGCCTCTTTGGATTTCACTCACTCATCCATCACGGGTGGCGGTCTGAGAAGAGAAAATGATTGATCTACCTCAATATCATGAGATATTCTTTCTCATAGCACACCTAATATTATTGTCAAGATGATTTGATTCTTCTTCAATTAAAAGAGTCAATTCATTACCAATATCCTTTGCTTCGAGTTTAATGTATCCTAAACTTTGATACCAAGGACGATTGAAAGGAAGAATTTTGTTGGTTGTGAGAGTAATCGCTTGGAAACCTTCTTCTTTTATATCTTTCATCATTCTATACATCAAAGAATTCCCAATGCCTTGCCTCTGATTATCCTTATTGACCGAGACTTCAGCCACATGGAAATTATCATCAACTTTATAGCCTCCAAGAAATCCCACAGGTTTGTCTTCACTATCAACAGCCACCCAAAGATGATGATCCTTTGACATGGAAAGTAGTAATGATGAATCCAAGACGGAATCATCAACGGGAACGTTGAAACATGTGAATAATTCAGCTGCTGACCGTTCAACGTCTGCTAGTAATGGAATATCCTCGTGTCGTGCTTCACGTATAGTATAATGACGCGATGTTGTGATCTTTGGTTGTTCATGTACTTCTGACATGGTAGTTCATCGTACCATCAAACAAACTACTATGCCTCTTGAAGATGATATATCGAAAAGTCTAGAAGGGTGACTTAAGGTCATCAACGGCAAATGTGAGACAATTTATAACGATCGGGAAGAGTGAGACATAAGCTCGTATGAAGAGTATGGAGAAGTACAAAGTAATTGATGAAGATTGGTGTATCGACTTTTTATGTAGAGAACCGGTCTTATTGTCAACGACTAGACGATATCAATCGATATAGTCGAGTAAGTAGATTGATGGGTGGATGAATTGACTTTGAAATATTCAATCCAGCTGAAGAGTCAAAATAATATTGAACAATGAGCTGAAGACTATGAATTGTATACGCCGTGTCGTCCTTCATTCTTCGCCCCCAAATTATTAGGCTTTACTTCGTTAAAACTTTCATTTCACAATGCGGGCGGCGCAACCTCGCAACATCGCAATCGTCATATTCCCTGGTAAGATTTCCTCTCTACTCCATCAATTTCAACAAACTTCGTGAAACTAATTCCATTCTTCAGTACCACTATATACACAATTCTCCCTTCAAACAATACCAATTTCATCACTCTCTCACTCATCCTTTTATTCACGACAATGGGCAAAAGATTAAAGAAAACGAATAACCCTGCCCCAATATCTCCAATCGATACCCCTCCATCTACATTTACAGATTCCCTCCTCCTTCCAAAACTTATCGTATTCGATCTCGATTATACATTATGGCCTTTCTGGGTAGATACACATGTTACCCCTCCGATCAAAGCAAACTCTGAACATTCTGCGACGACCGATCGTTGGGGAGAAAGTTTTACTTTTTATAATGAAGTCCCGTCCATTCTCGCACAGCTCAAGAATCATGGCATCATGGTCGGAGCCGCGTCTCGCACATCTGCTCCCGATCTAGGAAGAGAAATGTTAAGATTACTTCATGTTATGGATATAGATGGGAAGAAAAGGAAAGCGATTGAATACTTTGATCAGCTCGAAATCTATCCAGGAAGCAAGATTACACATTTTACGAAATTACAAAAGAGTACGGGCATAGCATATAAAGATATGCTATTTTTTGATGATGAGGCGAGGAATAGGAATGTTGAATCCTTGGGCGTCAAGATGTGTTTGGTTAAAGATGGTGTTAATAAAGCAGAGATCAATCGAGGTATCAAAGAATGGAGACAAATGCATGGCCATGAAATGAAGGTATCTGGTTCGGAGGATAGGATGGAAGGTTCTTCTACTGCTGCATATAATGATGGAATGGATAATGACAATGACGAATAAATATAAGAGCACATTGGTATGGTTTGGGTTTTCTCTGGAGTTTTGGGTTAGAATTTGAGAGCACCTTTTGAAGTAGAGCTGCTGGAGGAGGAGGAGGAGGAGGAGGAGGAGGGGCAATCGAAACAACATTCATAGATGAAGAGTACGACAATATACGAGTACGGGCAGCATGAACAGCATGAGCATTATGAGCAGCATGAGCAGCATAAACAGGATGGGTACTATGGACAGTATGAGTAAACATGAACATTATCGATCCAATATCATGCACATACGGGATTTCACGATAAAACTTGTGCATCCAACATCTATCTTCCCTCCCTCAAAAGCCAGCAAAGAGGAAGATGATCAAGACACCACTAATATTGCATGCTCATCAATACTGTTACATATGAAATTTACACAATTGCCTTCTCTTACCTTTATTGTTACTCTTATCATCTATACCTTTATTGTCTTCCCCCATCATATTCATATCCCAACAATGCGATCGCTCTTTTATACCCCTGTCGGTACCTGATTGATTGATTGATTGATTGATTGATTGATGACCTCATTATTTGAAACTTTGATATCATTTTCGCGCGTCAAACTCAATTCCCGCGACGCCTGACTTCGTGTTGAGTTCGTGTTAATTTGGAATTTCTACGATAATTATATGAACTTGATCGACTTCAATACTTCTCAAGATAATGTTTCGGTGACACATTTTTAATATGCCTCCATTTCTTCCGCGCAAACGTTTACGTTCTTCGTCCCCAGAGTCGGGCTCTAAGCCAGGTCCGTCAAAGCAACAGAATAAAGGCCAAAAGAGTAAATCATCAAAAGCCACTCCACGAAAAGCTACATTATTTGATGATCTGGATGCTGGCGCAAAAAGTCCCGAGGATACAAAGGCGATTTTACGCAAAATCCAAGCTACAGATGAAGACGATGAAAGTTCCTTATCGTCCCTTTCCGATGACGAATTCGAGGATGTTCCAAATACGAATAGACAACCCAACGATGATGCGACGGAGAATGAGGATGAGGATGAAGACGAAGATATTGAGTTCGAAGATGTCGATACAAATACAGCAGATAAACCATCTGCGAATATACCTACAGGAGATCTCGAACTTACATTAACGAAAGAAACGAGGATATCACTTACAAATCCATTGGGGACGAAGAAAGGACCCAGTAAAATTGAGAGGGGTATAAGAATAGCTACACATAAAGTTCATGTTCAAATGTTAATGTGGCATAATGCGATCAGGAATTCTTGGCTTTGTGATAAAGAATTACAAGATATCCTGGTGGGACAATTACCGGACACAATTTTGAGTGAGATTGAAAAATGGAGGAAGGATAGTGGTTTACAAAGGGGAGATACTCCAAAGTCGAAGGGGAAAGGGAAGGGAAAAGTCACAAAAGGAAAGAATGACGTTAGAAGTCAACGAGATTGGGGACAACCTGCCGAAAGACAAGAGGCTGGTGAAATCAATATGAGTCGTGGGGATCCTATGTTTCGACTTTTAAAGTTATTGATGCATTATTGGAAGCAAAGGTTCAGAATTGTCGCACCTGGTTTACGAAAAATTGGTTATATGTCTCTCGAAAGACTTGATCAAGAATCGAAGAGTTTCCAGAAAGATGAACATGATATTGAACAACATGGCGAAAGGATCATCAATATACATGAATTCAGAAAATGCGCTAAAGTTCTGGAAGGGAGTCGGGACGTTGGTGCTCAACTATTCTCAGCATTGTTGAGGGGAATTGGTATTGAATCAAGAATGGTTGCTAGTCTTCAACCGGTAGGATTCGGTTGGAATAAGAATGAGGATGCTATAGAGAAGAAGGACAAGAAGAGAAATGAACCTATTCCAGAGGATGATACATCGGACACTGAGAGTAGTGAAGAAGAGAAGTATGTATCGAAGCCTATCTCAAAGTCTACCACCAAGCCTACAGCAAAGCCTCCTGCCAAATCTTCGAAGAAAGTAAACGGAACCGGAAAATCCACTGTGGCTCCAAAGAAGCCCATCAACTCTTACAATAATTCGACAAGACGTTCAAGTGGAAATGGACTCAAAGATGCTCCAATTGATTTATCAGATTCTGACGGGGTTTCCATGCTTGAAAATGAAGAAGACGATGATGAGTCTGTGGTTGATATTACTCCAGCCAAAACTCGTATACAATCTTCAAAGCCTTACGACAAAGATCTTGTCTTCCCACACTACTGGACAGAAGTGTTGTCTCCAATCCGAAAAATATATATACCTGTTGATCCACTCGTTCTTAATGTTATTGCGACTAATCCTGAACTTCTTCAAAAGTTTGAACCTCGTGGTGCAAAAGCTGATAAAGCTAAACAGGTTACTGCTTATATCGTTGGACATTCATCAGATGGTACAGCTAAAGATGTTACAATACGATATTTAAAAGGTCATGTGTTACCTGGTCGAACAAAAGGCAATCGAATTCCAATTGAGAAAATTCCGGTTTACAATTCTAAAGGCAAAATCAAACGTTATGATCAATATGATTGGTTTAAAAATGTCATGAATGGGTATATCAGAGGGAGTAATAAATATCCAAAAACGGACATTGATAATCATGAAGAAGCTACTGATCTGAAAGCTATTCAGCCCAAGAAAAAAGTAGTAGAAGGAGAAGAAACTCTTCTCTATTTCAAAACCTCTTCGGAATTTGTCCTGGAAAGGCATCTTAGAAGAGAAGAAGCTATTCTTGATACAGCAAAGCATGTAAAAATGTTTACTGTAAAAGCAAAAGGCGATAATCCAACAGAAGAGAAGGTTTTCCTTCGAAAAGACGTCGTCAGTTGTAAAAGCTTGGAGACATGGCATAAAGAAGGACGAGCGCCGTTACCTGGTGCAATACCAAGAAAACGTGTACCATATCGAGCAGCGACTACAAATAGAAAACGTGAACTTGCAGAAGCAGAGTTGGAAAGTGGAGAAAAAATGTTGCAGGGTCTTTATAGCCGTGATCAAACTGATTGGATTATTCCTCCACCAATTAAGAATGGTGTGATACCGAAAAACAACTATGGAAATATGGATGTTTATGTTCCAAGCATGGTACCGGTTGGTGCAGTTCATATTCCTAGAAGGGGTACGAAGAGGATTTGTACACGATTAGGTATTGATTATGCGGAAGCTGTTACTGGATTCGAATTTGGTGCTAGAATGGCTATACCAATTATTACTGGTGTTGTGGTTGCTGAGGAGAATTTTGATCTTGTTATGGAAGAATGGGAAAAGGATGAAGCGGAAAGAGTTAGAAAAGAAGATGAGAAGAAAACTAAAGCAGCGATTGGTATGTGGAGGAAAATGTTGATGGGACTTCGAATTATTGAAAGAATGACGGACGAATATGGACATGGTGGAGAAGAAGTTGATGCTGTTAACCCGTTTAATAATAAGAATAAGAAAGGAAAGGAGGTTGATGGAGATCCGGAATTGGATGAGAAAGCATTGGAAATGCAACAACAAGATGAAGAAATGGCAGGTGGTTTTTTCCCTGAAGGTTATGATGAGGAAGAACCGGAAGAACATCAGTCGACTAGTTTTTTTCCAGTTGTTGCTTCACAGGATAATGGAGATGACGGTGGATTTATTGTGGAAGATGAAGGAAAAGAGATCACTAATGGTACCAATGGTACTTCATCCACCACTTCTCAAACATTTCAATTTATTGGGAATGAAAACACCGCGACAAATCCAACTTCAGAAGATGAATTAGAGTCAGAGGACGAAATTCAACACAAAACACCGCAAGTTAGAATTGCTGCACCAACACCCCGCAGTAGAGGAAGACCTGCAGCATCGACGAACAAGACTCCCGCAAAAGCAAAACCCACTCCAATCTCCAAACCTAAACCGAAAACTCCCGCGAAACGAGCAGCTCCGACACCAAAAACTTCTGGTAAACGAAAACGTATACCAGACTCGGAGGATGATGACGATGTTGAGGATAATGAATCTTCCTCACTATCCGATATCGAAATGGATGATGATGCGGGAGGAGAGGAAGAAGAAGTGATCAAACCCTCTCCGAAGAAAACCTCTCCGAAGAAACCCTCTCCGAAGACTTCAGTACCAAGGAAATCGGCGACGAAAAAAAGAGGAACGATATCCGTAACTTCTAGTCCGGCAACGAGAAAAACACCGAGTAGAAATGCTAAGAGAGTGGGTGAGACGGGGACGAGGTCGAGATATTTCGAACATGAGGATAGTGGGGAGGAGTGAAGAGTGAGATGAGTGAAGAGTGAGAAGATGTGTTGTATCCAATAGACGATTGATTAAACTCCCTGTGATTGAGTGATTGCGAATAACCTCAAGTTAAGGGACTAGTCAGCATTTAGAATCCGATCCGCATCCAATTCAAAATTTCACATCCGATTCACCTTCTACATCCGATTTAAATTTATTTCCAATTCAATTTATAGTGTATAACGCTCCGCTTTCAAAAAAATTGAATTTAGTTATTTAATCTAGCCTACAGCAGATGATATACGGAAGCTTGAACCTCCCTGTTTCTACTAGGTATGTATAATATAGAGTGCAAACGTTTTGGATTTCATTGGCAGCTAAAAAATTTATGGTATATTCAATAAGTCATCTCTTCTCCTTCATGCCAGTGACTTTCCACCTCCATTTCTTGATCAGCATTAGAATCTGTCGAGATATCGGCAGCTTTTGTTAACAGGTCGGTGACATTGGCAGCAGCAGCAGCAGCAAGTTGAGTGGAATTATTGGCAGCATCGAGAGCAGCAATAAGTTGAGGAGAGGGATTGAAAGCATCGGTAGTGTCTGTAGAGGGGTTGGTGGTGTTTGTAGATGCATCGATGGCTGAAGGGTTGGTGATTTTTAGAGCATTCTCGGTAGTAGCAGCGAGCTGAGCGGTAGCTTTGTATCTTTGTCTACGATTCTGAAAGATGTATTAGTATAAGATAAATAAGGGATTAATTGTAAAGAATGTTAACTTACAGAACCGCGTCGGATTGGAGTTAAATTGAACAAAAAGTTCAAGATATTACTGGGAGCGAAATCTTTTTCGCTGTCGCTATGGTTGTTGTGTCTCTGAAATTTGATTGTGAAATTGATGTCACTGTCGTTTCCAAAGATGTGTTGTCGATAATTTTGGAGGCGGAAAGATAGAATAGTATAGAAACCTTGTCTATTCCTTTTCTCTTCCCTCGAAAGGGTTCAGTTGAAATGGGGGATGGAGATGGATATACATAAGAGCTTTTGTGTTATCCTATGCGATACGTTTAGTACTTGAAGCTCTAAAAGTTGAAGATATAAAATACAGGGAGTGGGACAGGTGTGAAGATAGAGGCTCGAAATTCTCGCTGGAAAGAGGGGGGTATTCATATTTAATGTGAAGATGGAGCTGTGATGTGGTTGGTGGATCTAGGCAGGCCAACATGGAAGTAGCTCCCTCCGAATTGATTCTCATCTGGAGGTACCTATGTATCAGATAAAATTCTTCCAACTGCTAAAAATTCAGGGTCTCTGTATTTGAACTTTCGCACTGTCCATTATCCTTCTGGCCAAAGAAACTATGCACGCCGGATTCGCAAATAGGGACTGGAGTCTTGATCAGTCAGATTAAGGACTTTCAACAGCTCTGCAGTACACATCTCATCTTTCTCATTTGTCAAAGTTGAGCATCTTAATCTACCCAGCGTGTGATTTAAAGCTCTTCCAGAGCGCAATTTTGTTGTTTGGTGTATTTTTATACTGTCACTAGTGGCCGGTGAGTATTTGTCAAAAATGATAGATATATCAGTGATAATAAGTAAACAGCCGTATCATTTCGACAGTCAAGCACATGAAGTCAAGTGGCTTTCCATTTCTTCTTCATCCGAGATATCTAATTTCATATCGGGATAGAAATTGACTTCGCTGCTTTCTAAGCTCTGCTGTTTCTTTCCTCGAGGATTCTTGTTAGATGGCTCTCGAAGTATATAGCGTAATCTAGTACCCAGTGGTCCTTTTATATAAGCACATGAGTAACAAGCAAATCTCAATCTCAGATCATATAACATCTTCAATGAGCCTGAAAAATATCACGGAGAATTTGACCCGTTGCGTTCGGCGTCTCTCTGCATGATATTGAAACATGTTGTTCTTTCCAAAGGAGCTTCTGGGTGACCTTAAATAGCTCCGTGATATCAAAATCTGCTTGAATCGGACAGTCCTAGAGATCTTCAGTAGTTTGATTATCCTCTTTAACATTCACTCCCATTCCCTACATCACATGTCAAACTCAACTCCATCCACCATACCCCCATATTTTCTCCCCCTTCTAATATATTGCACTAATCAAAACCAAAAATACAAATCACCAGGACTTCAATTTTCCCCCATCTTTCTGTATTTAATCTCCCTATCCAACATCTTGAATCGGAATAGAAATCTTGCAACGCAGAGGTACACAACCCAGGCCGACCATGAACGTTGCATTTGAGCCGTCCAGCCTTCCGCAATCTCAGAATTGCGAAAGCGAGCTCATTCATAAATTCCTCGAGTACTGTAAATCTACAAAAGTTGAATATCTAAACATCCTCAACCACAAATTACATTGTCACCGAAAGTTTTTGACACCAAAAATCCGCAACAACAACTATCCACAATCCAACGACAACCCACAAACCTCCCTAAACCGCACCCACGACCAACTTTTCCCTTCCTCCCGCCCCAGAAAACAGAAAAACGCAAATCCCTGCATCAATAATCAAACCACAAAACTCCAAAGCCATCCATGTATTCCCACTGTCTATCGAAATCATCTAAAGACTCTGCTGCTCTGCTCTACTACCGAATAAATTATCCACAGGAGTTTAAATACCTAGGTCCCTGTATCCCGCAACCCCCCAAGTGATCTTGATTTGGTTGTTTCAAATCTAATGAATGATTGATTGGAACAACTTCCAAGATATCTGATTCGATACATCGAGAGATATTCATAAGTACATTTTCGTAGTGTCCCGTCAATGCATGCACGCGCCGGTGACGCGAAAAGTCAAGAAGCTATTTGATATCCCTCCCTCTTCCTCTCTTCCCCCCTCCAGCCTCCTTCCCCCTCACTCCCCCTCAAAATCTCCCAGATTCCAGATTTCCTTTCCCTTTCCCTTTCCCTTTAAAATCACACAATCACAAGCATCATCCAATACACTATTTCAAGATCCATTCCATGTCCTCACATCAAGTTCAAACCAACTGCCTGCTACGACTTATGCAAAATTCTTACGAATCACGACGTTAATTCATTCTCTTCCCTTCCCTTCCCTTCCCTTCTTTTCCCATCCCATCCCCCATCTCTCACCATCAACAAAGAAACCAACTAATCCTACTTATTATCCACGCACCCGTCTATCCACCCCCATCAAGCTGTATCTTTTCCACCTCACCAACAGCTCACACTACACGACGGATTCCCACTTCACCCTCTCCAACTCTCCTCATTCCAGAATTCATTTCATGCTAGGTATCCTACAACGTATGCATATACATACATACAAGTATACAAATCTACATACATACATACATCCATCGATCCACCAATATATTAATAGGATTTGTATCAAATTAGTTATTTTATTCTTCGCTATTTCTTGTACATACACATGTATATGTACTTGATCCTCCCCTTTAGCTTCAACCTCCACCTACCCCTCTCCTCCTCACCTGAGGTCTTGTCTTCTCAGCTACTTACGGAGTTTCTTTCCTCTCCTCTCTTGCCTCCCTTACTCTCCCCACGCTCCTATTTCTCACATAAACTGAACTCCTATTGCTATTCCTATTCCCAACCTTAATCGTATTCCATCCAAACCGAAACGCCGAGAAACGAAATAATGGTATCGGAACTAGAAGTTATACATCCACTCGTTTATTCGTTCGTAGTTATTTGTATTATTAATCTGCTTTAATCGCACTGTCATATCATTAGCTTCGTACTTGTATATCAATCTCAACGCCACCACAAGCTAACATCGCCATCCATTCCCCTCTCTTTCTTTTCAAGGGCCACCAATTAACTACGTGACTAAGCCAAAAGACAGAAGACAAAAGAAAATGTTTAATAACTTACCCATAAACCCTTCTCACAAACCAAAAACTGGTCAAAAATCCCACGGTTCCTGTTGCCAACCCATAGGTAATAGCCACGACTCCGCAATAACTAAAAAACAACATTCCACTAACAAATCCCTCAATATGCAACCTTCTCATGTAGAACCACACACAATATGCCATAACCCAAACTGCTGATCCACCTCCAACAAGGAAAGAATGCCACCACCAATTGTAATCTTCAGCACAAAGTTTAATGTAAATGGTAACGATTGTGACTTCCGCAATTGTAATCATGAGAAGAAGAGTTATGAGAGAGAGGAACCCGAATACGTAGTAATACCCACTTTTATCTTGCCAAAGTGATTGAAAGACGAAAAGAAGTTCGATGAAGATCACTGCGAAAGGGATGAGGCCAGCCAGGAGAATTGAAGAGGTGGAACGGATATACCAAGGTTGAATTGGTACTTGACGAGGGATAATAGCCGTTTTTGTAGGGGATTCCCAAGCACCGGAACGTGTGTAACCGTAGTAAGAGCCGGCATAGACAAGAGGGAGTTGGATGCAAAGCCATAAGAATACCAGAGCGATCAGGGTACCGAATGGAAGGGCGGTACTAGATGCTTGGGCCCAGACGAATAAATTGAGAATGAAGACTAGAGAAAAGAGAAGACCAGGGAAGAGAATGGCTGTGATCAAGGTATTTTTGCGCCAATTGAAACCTCCAAATGTTTTGTAAACACGTGCGCTGAAGTAACCAGAGAAAACTCCTGCGAAGATGAAAAGACCAATTCCGACACTGATGAATCCACCACGGAAACTAGGATTCAGTATACCTAGACTACTTAGAGAAAGTAATCCAAAGGCCATGAAAACGAGTTGCATTCCAGATCCGATCAAAGGTGCTAGAAGATATCCATAAGGAGGTGGACGGAAAACATCTCCATGAAGTAACTTCCACCCAGTGATGTCTTCCAGTTGCTCGTCATCGGAAGAAACATCGGCATCATTCTCGGTATCAACCTGTTCTAATAGACCAAGTCCAGTTTTTTCCCCAGTTTTAGGTGATCTTGCTCCACTTCCAGGTCTAGATCTTCTTTTTGGCTTCAATTTTCCATCTTCTCCTGAGACATCCTTTGTATATGCTTTGATATCTCCTCGAACAGTTCTGGCTAAGATCATCGCAACAATGCCACTGAGAAGACCTGAGATAATCAAAGAATTGACAATAGCCAACCAATGAATTCTTGATCCTTCCTCTTGGTTAACGAAGTATAGATCCCATCGATTTCTCCATTCGACCTTTTCATCTTCACGGAAATAGACAGAGTAGGTGTATGGGATCTCCACTGTAGCTCCATCATCTAAATCTATTTCCCTTTCCGGTGGATGATATGATGAAAGTGGGTATGCGAGGGCTGATGAAGAATCGGTATGGTTCGGGGCGAGATACAATTCAAATGGTGTATCGACGTCATTCAAATCCGCAGGACATCCCGATTCCACTCTCTTATCAGCTCCAACACTTTTGGTATACACTTCGAATCCAACAATAACCTTCCCACCTTTTTCTCCATCCTTTCCTGGAGCTTTTCGATATCGAAGAACGATTGTAAGATGATTGTTGATGAAATATCTCGCTTTGCCAGTTTGAGAAAAATCCTTATAACCCAATTTGAATCCAGCAGCGTAATATTTCTTACTTTTGTCCACTGTCACAAAACTCGTTGCTCCAGGTAAATTATCCACAATCCATTCCACAACATAACCATCCTTAACCAATTCTTTCGCACGTTTCAGATCTCTCCGGTTGACTGTTTTGGAACAGAGGAAATTGCATTCTTGATCCTTCCCCATTACCAACTCGATATCGGATTGTGTGATTCTGTCCCCTCGTAATACTTCGCCGAGATTCAACGATATACTTTGGCCGCTGAGCAGAGAAGATCCGGCATGACGCACACCGGTTGGAGGACAGACGAATGGCAGATCGTAGTAGGCATATTGTAATTGTGTATTGTCGGAGTAAACCTTATTGACTAGCAAAGGAATTGCTTCGCTGTCTTTATAACTTTTAATCGACCAACCTATATGAATGGGAGAACAGTTAGATTATTGTCCGGTGTTTAAAATCTAGCAGAGAAGGCGATGAGATGAGATGAATATGGCAGAAAGCGGCAGACGTACCTGGTATGTAGAAAGCATCCGTTATTGAAATTGCTAGAAAGAATAGTAACCAACTTCCTATCCTCATCGAAGGATTGGTAGCCATTATTGATGATGAATTGTTAAAAGGTGTAAGTCGCTCGATAAGAAATCGAATTTCCCCCAGGTTGGAAGGGAAGTCCGTAAGTTCCGAATGTCTTTGGGTGACAGTCGCACCGAACGGAGTTGTCGAGATTGAATTGAAGGTAATCTTCTTATCGATGTAATAATGTAACGATCGCGTGTTTGTTATTAAAGTTTTCTTCTTCTTCTATGGATGAATAGAAAGGTATGTTGATCACAACTGCCTCTTCCTTCTTTCCTTTCCCCCCTTCTCTAATCTTCAGCCAAGATGCCGTATCGCTCTGTTGTTCCTTCAAGATGGATGCGCGATGGCATAAAGCGTAATATGGGGATTGGGATTATATTTCAGATAAGGAGCTTAAACCTTCAAGGATTAAAGTAGAGTCCTTAATAACGAACGTAATGGGTACAAAGTACCTCTTTCGATGAATTTAAATCGTGATGCAGGTGATTGTGAAGTTATCTTCTCAAGAACGAAAGGAGATGGAGACAGTGTTACTGGTGAATGAATTACCTATGTTACTCGATGGTAGAGGATCTAGATGTCCCAAGGTTCGAGGCAAACTGATGGTTGAAGCTCTGGGTAAATGAGGATTGGAATGGAAATGGAACTAGAACAGGAACGAGAACGAGAACGAGAACGCGAGCTAGAACCAAAACTACCTAGGTGGTCAATATTCTCCACCCAAACGGCTTGAACGTGTTTGGAGTGGGAGGTATGGCAAGGGGATGGAAGACAGAGAAATATAGAAGAATTACGCTGGTGCGAGTAGAAATGAATTGAGGATGGACGCTCAGGGACATATACAAAGAAAGCAAAGGGAATATATTCACATTTCCTTCTACGTGATTGGTACGGAACATATTCTCATATCTGGTGTATCTATGGTGGTATTGCGACTATATCGTAGAGAGAGTATAGTATTCATCCACCCATCTAGACCTTTTCGAAACAAACGACCTTCCCCTTTTCATTGATCTCGAATACATCGGATGTCATCCGTTAGATCTCGGATATTGTTACAGAAAATGGATAAATTGATAGTTACCAATTGGAAGGAATAAGCCGAGATAATTTATTCAATCATTATACCCCTATGTCCTATGTCCTATGTCCTATGTCCTATGTCCTATGTACCTACCTAGCATTTATGTGTTGAAACATTTATTACATGTGTATTTATAAGTTTATGTAGGTATTTATGTATTTATATACTTGTCTATTTATGTATTTATGTGTTCATGTGTTCATGTCTAAAAATAGTAATAATTCCTCCTCACCATATTGCCATTTACGCCACACTGATTGATCTCTTGTCTTGTCTTTGACCATCTCTTGTCCCGAGCCTCTTAGTTCGAAAAACTTCAAACACGACGACAACATCAAATCGTCAGAATGTCTTCATCTCATCTCTTTTCGCTGAAACAAATGACATCCGTGTTTGAAAACTATTTGTTTATCAATTCTCCCGTCATAATCTTCCGTCATCCCGTCTCAACCCCTCACACATCACGGCACAGGATGTACCGCATGCAAAACGTACATGTCCGAATGAGCTTGAGGATGACGAATCTCATGCCTGTGCTTGCATATCTACTACGTAGTTCATGTCGGCCCTCTTGAAATAAGCAGTAGATCAAAATTTGAAGCGGGAGTACGCAATATTATGTTTCTAGAGTTAGAAGCGCCAATGGTAGGTAAGAAATTGGACTTGGGGGTTTCGCAATGCCAGAAATCGTATCTCATAATGAGAGAAGTGGTTTGTTTGGAAGAAAGATTGGCTTGAGTTACATTGTAAGATTCTTGATACTTGAATATCATTTCTTCATCCCACAAAGGACAATGTGGACGGTATAACATGTGTTTTTACGAATCTCGAAAATTCTTCATTCCTCTCAGGTCTAGAACATCAAGTAGATGATCAGCACCTAACAGAGCGAAACGTTACATTGATAGCCCTCAATCAATTGGTAGAGATTTCAACGTAAAATTTCTTACTGTCAATCTCTATTTTCCATCTTCTTAGTTTCCGTCTGATCTTTTACCCCTCATGGTATGGTTTTGTTATTGTCCACGTGATATATTCTTCGTATACTCGCCTTCTTTCGTTTACTATTTGTCTTGTTGCACGCCTGTTTCACTTCTAGCATACCCACCGGAGGGATTCTCCTTATTTTCCTTTCAATTGATCAATGATCTTTTCTGGTTCTCGTGTCTAGCACGTGATACATGGCTTTGAACGTATTCATGGTCCATTGCCCATCCTGGGGTTTCCTCACCGTTACGTTATGTTGAAAAAGCAATACTTAGACACATGATAGTGCATAAACGGTACATTACCGGCACATTGCCGTTGCATTACCGTTACATCACCGTTCGATGGCAAGTGCGCCAGTTCTTGAAGACCATGTGTTCAGATTGAAACCACTCTTTCGTCACACAATTTTCACATGATAGACAGAGAGTCGATCTTATATCGCTTTCTCACCAGCTCCAGCACGATGCTTTCAATTGCCGCGTAGGATGGATCGGTTGTGTATATTATAGCGACACAGTGATGGATCATCTTGAACGTGGATATCCACACAAGAGAACAAATCTTGGTGACAACTTGCCCCTTGATCTTGTGCTATGTACCACAAATAAATCCCTCCAGTCCAATGGAGATGTCAGAACTCGAAATACAGAAAGATCTCCGCTAAAATTCTTCATCTGTCAAAGACCAAAGACCGAGTTGACAGCAGATCAACAGAAGTCGTACGCTCCCAAACTTAGTTCGCATTAGCTCTCGGTCTTGTCCGACATTTTCACTCCTGATTTCTTAGGTTTGACTGTTTCCTAATGAGCGCACCTAGATTTTGGATAGTTATCTTGGTATGATGTCAAAATTTTATACTTTGAATGGTCTCCACTCCGTCTGAAGTGCACGAAAATAGTTTCTATTCGCCCATTTCTTACTGACTGTCTCTTTATTCCCGTTAGCCAGAGTTTGAGGATGATCATCTGAAGAAACCGATGCCGCTATATTTGAAGTAGTCTACAATCAACGGACAATATTCGAAACATGGTGATGATATGAGGTTGAATCCTATGAGTATAGGGCTATCAACACTAGTTATTCATGATTCTCGAATAGATATGCACTTATGACTCCACAAAGACTCTAAGTACCCAAGCTTCATGGCCCTCACTAGATCGACCTAGATCACTGATTTTCAGCACTAAGAACAAAGGGTACTAGTGTGAGACTTTATGCTGTCTATCATATACCGGATTATCATAAGCTTGGTAGTCCAATGCCATCTCAAAAGCGGACACATATCATGAAAAGTCTAGGGGGTCGGTACTCAGATCCGTCCTTGAGCCTTCCTACTATGAAAAATGTGATGTGAGCATGCAATTCGCTCACTAGAAGATAGTTGTTCATTCAGCTTATTGTTCGAGTTGTCGATTGTGATAGTCAAGATTTTCAGTATCAGGATAAATTTCGGGAATAGGATTGATCTATTTCATTGGACGCGTATGTTATAAGGAGAATGTGGGAGTACCTTGCAGTCTCTTGAGTCCTCTTGTTCTCCTGTTATCCCCATTTCATTCCCGTTAGCGCGAGCTGTAGAGCGGTAGATACTCATCTACCATACCTTTGATATCATGTTCCTCCACTCAATGCATAATCCTCATAAAAACAAATCATAAAAACAAAACATAATTCCAACGTTGAACTCAAACCTCAGGTACCCGAATGCAAATGGTTCAGCCTTACACCACACAGTATTCTAGTAGATAGTGCTTACAACATCACATGGTCTACATGTCAAAAGTTGTTTAAAATGCGCCACCCGTTGCTTATCTTTTCATAATACTCATCGCAAAACTAGCAGCCTGAAGGGAACTTATTGAGGATATCATGTAGAAGATCTGTTCGTATGTAGTTACCTTGTGCTATTCATGTTTAGTTAGACGGCTTGTATAATATATTGTGAAAAGTTTAGATCATCATTGCAACCTCGGATTAGCCTTTCTTTATCCATAATTCTTTGCTCCTCGCTCTTCGACCTCCATCTATCATTGTTATCCTGGATCATATCCTCCACTCACAAACAACTTCGTACATGATCCAATAGGAAGTCCTACAGCTTTAGAATTAATGAACTAAACGACAAAGCATTACTGTAAAAATTGTTACTGTCCTTGTACATCATAATGTCTTTCATTCAATCTACAGATTCAGATCGATCGACGTTGCATTAGTGCAATCTCAGTCTCCCATGCATTATTCATCGTATCCTTCTCCATGAAATCTTGGCTTTTGAGGTCCAAAGTTTTAAGGATTGTATTTGCGTATCGTATACATGAACTCAATCACCACTTGTAAGCGAATGCACTCCGTATCATCCTTCGATAACCGTTCCATAACAAGCTACTAGTATCAATGGAGCTGAAGATATATATTGTGTCCAGAGCTAAGGACAAAATGTGAACCTTCCAAGCTTCGGTTACCCATTATGTCACGAGCCATGCCATCCGCCACAACCGCGTGAGCTAGCTATGGAATTTCTGTCGCATACTCCAGCCTATCATTGTCTCAATGTACAGTAGTCATACCATGATCAACAGGTTCATCTACCAAATCTGGAAGCTATAGCCATTTGCAGTTGGCCAATGCTTGTACCTGCGTCTGTGCGTGAACTTTCTTTAAGGTTTGCATTAGTAAGGTTTTTGTACTCCAATCGCCGTGTAAACGAGATGCAGCCTTCCAATCAACCTAAACCCCAATGTTTCTGCACCCCGACCATTCTGCGCTCTAATCATACATTCTGCCTAGTGGACCATCAACCTTAGAAAATCGTCTAGCTTACAAACTCCCGGCTTGCTTGAAAACCTTTTAGATGCACAAGCTCCACACAAGGCCAAGCTCATAGACTAAAGATTTTATAGTTTTCACGTACTATGCTTAGCGAACGCATCAATCAACAGATGACTTTGATACGTAGTCGAATTCGAGATCTCCCAACTAAGGCTCGATCCTGGGCACGCAAACACCGAAGCAAGCGCCATGAAATTAATGTTAGCTTGTGGATAGATGTTTCCTTGATATTCGGAGCTTGCGATATGTTAGTCCTTGGCCAAGTGAGTGACACCTGAGAATCGTACGGTTATGGCAAAGTAAGTGTTGGATAGAGTTTTTGTGCCTGAAGCTTGGAGGATTCAACGTGGTATTTCTTTTTTACTTATATGGCATGATTTTCCTACAATAATGAGGACATCATTTGAGTTCTTACTTATACCCGTCTATATATTTTCGAAAATAAAGAATTCCTTTTGAAATCATATCATTTCAAACCCGCAGAAGTGAACACTGAACCTCTTGAATCCAAAAACAAATAACATCGTCTTACACAAGCAAAATGTCTTCCTCATCATCGTCATCGACGTCGAATATACAGAAAATCAAAAAACTCTTGTAAGTTCTCCCATACTATATCTTTCCTCAAATTTGACACTAACACTCCACTTTCCAGTAAGCTCAAATCCCCATCTTCATCACGCTCCAACTCGCGCTCCACAAGCATATCCACAAGCCCATCCAGTACCTCTCTCAACTCTCCCCACCCCTCACCCACATTCGACTCCAAACCACGCATCCAATCCTCTTCAACCATAACATCCATCACCTCCTCCCATTGCTCGCATTCCTCCTATCCCACCTCACGCAAAGGATCCACATCTGGACTCTCCACCTCTGGCCTCTCCACCGCCGCCGCATTCTCCCTCTCTTCCTCCAACCACACCATCCTCGAAGACTCCCGCAATTCCATCGACTCTCGGAATCGCATCGCGGGTCTGGGACTCCGCGGAAGCGGGATCAGCATGGGAATGGGTGGTGCGACAACGAGGTGTAATAGTCTGTCGTCGATGATCTCGATTGGATCGTTGGAGATTGAGAAGACGGAGACGTTTGGGGTCGAGATTGAGGAGAGGAGTGTGGGGGATTCGGATTTGGAAATTAGGAAGGAGAGGAGGAGGGGGAAGGTGTGGGAGGGAGAATTGGGGGAGTGGATGTGTTAGGATTGGATTTCTGGGCTGGGGAAAACCATTCTTTGGATTGGAAACATTCATTTATAATAATCGCTTGGATTATTCATTTCTTTTGTCTTTTTGTTTTTTGAGGGCGGAGGGGATAGCGTCGTGGCTGCATAGCACGCACGCAGGTAGCAAGGTCTGAATAAAGACCGGAATTGAGAAAAAGACAAGCATGGATGGCTGGATGGAATGGATGGGATGGTTACGTATACGGATATGGAAGTATCAAGGGCTGATTACTTGAGTATCAAATGAATGGGATGGGATAGGATACATCGGACTTTAATCGAGCCGATTTTTTTTGTTGTTTTTGGGCTGGAGAGGAGGAGGCTAGGATAGGGAATGAATCTTATGTGTTATGATATGATGATAATGTTTTTTTCTCAAAAATTTACATTTGTGATGGTGTGATCATGTGATTTTAATGTGATTTTAATTTGATTTTATATGATGGTGATTGTGACTCGGTGATGATATATCGAGAGTTGACACTTTGATGTTTGGATTGGGGGTGGGGGGCTGGAAGGTGGAAGGTGGTGGTAGTGTGGTAGTGTGATGTATGTACGTATGTTTAGAATGATAGATAAACAGATAGATCGTCGATGATTGATTCTTGGTAGATAGGATTTGATGTGATAGGATAGAATATTATGGGGATCTATCACAGTGCAGACTCCGGGGTGAGACTCCCCTTCTTGGGTGTATGGATCGAATTACTAGGTATATGGAAAGAAACGAGATGAGCAGGGGATGACAAGATAAGATTGAATGGGAAAGATGCATGGTTTTTGTAGTATCATTGATTAGGTACTAGGTTCTAGGTAGATATTCAAGTATTTTACTGAAGGAAAGAATCTAGGAGTAGCAATACAGAAAGAAAAATGATACACTGTGATATCTCCGAATCCTGCGATGGAGAACTCGAGGAAATATTGGCATGCACGTGTTTAACGTCGATTCTAACTCCGAAACGTGGTGTGATTTCTCTATCTAGGTATGGTATGGTATCATGTTTGATTAAATAGTGCAATATTGGATTAGGTTACTGTCTAACCGCGTGAAGAAACCCTGCAATCTCGGGTCCGAAAATCCCATCTTGCACTAAGTGGTCGGCGGCCCCGACGAGCCATGATTGACAATCTTTCTGGGTGATTCTTTTGCCAGGGTTGATCTTTGGAGGGGTTGTGTTAAAAAAGTAGTTGTGTGATATGGATTCGGAGGAAGTTGTTATGGGTGATGAGGGGTAGAAAACAAAATGTCTCGGATCGGATACTTGATGGAATTTGATATGGAAAAATCTCACGTACCTCATCTCTCACGGAATTTAACGTCTTCCCGGGCACCTCTGCTTTTCTTACACTTTTCTCAAATGCACAGACCGTTCTCCTATACATATCCGCATCCACCCCACATCCCTCGGTATCTAGTGTTTCCCACCCACGAACCCACTGCAGTGGAATCCTCTTCGTGGGGATATCCTCGGTGGTATATAAATTATGTTCTTGCTGAATCTCAAAACGAAATCCGTTCCTTACATCTCCGGTGGCGTGGAGACGAACGCCAATGGAGGTGTGGGAGGGAGAGCGGATGAAGAAGGCCCAATGGTCTTTGTAGGGGTGGCCATTGTAGATGAGGAGTTCGATGAGGAAGGTATTTGGGGAGCCGAAAGTTGGGGGGGATGGAGTGGATGGTAGCTTTGCGGGAGTGAACGGTTTGGAAAAACTGGGGGGAGGAGGAAGGGGTGGAGGTGGAGGTGGTGGAGCAGAGCCGGTGCCGATGTTGGGGGAGTGATTTGGGTTTTGGGGTTTACCTGATGATGGAGTGGAGTGACCAATCTCTATCGATTCGCTAATAAGTATCGTTGACTCATTTTTCTCAATGGGTACATGAGAAGAGGCCTGAGAGGTCATGATGATAGTGTCAATTTTGTAAATATCGCCGATATATACACACTTACGAAAGTAACTTCGGCAAAAGAAATCACGAAGTTCGAACACTTGGACAAGTAGCTTAAGAAATGAAACAAACCAAAAAGTAAAAAACACTTGGGAAAAAGAAATTCGAAAGTTCCTTTTGAGTAGATTTCTAGACAGTCGTTGATGTAGGTTAAATCAGCCTTATAAAAATGGGTCCATTCCGTCTGGGGTATGTTCAAGGGGTCCCACAAATCTGTGCCGTGAATGTTGGTAGCGCTTTTGCTTTACACAACCTACGTTATCGGGGAATGTATTTGGAGTTTTGTGGATGCTTTATCTTGATAATGTGATTTTCTGTTCTTGGTTTAGAAAATAATGATGGGAAAAAATAGGAGATCTATTGCATATGAGGAATCGAATAGATGAAGGGGTTGAGGATTTTGAAGTAAAATGGAATTGATCTAAGCGAGTGGATTATTTCTGACTAATCCATAAGAAAGTGTTTTTGATAATACTGCTCACCAGATTACCTGGGTAAACAAGTATCGAGTGAAATGGCATCTCAATACACACTGAAGTGCATCAAGTTATTCAATAACAGCGAAGCCATGCTTGACTTTTCAAGTGTTGCATGCTCATGAGGTTTGTTTGTATCACAAATCAATTTAGCAATGTTGAACCTCACAGTGACGCCAAACCCTAGTTTTAGGGTTGATCATTGTTGCCTGGGTATCATCCAGTATGATCTTACATAATGTAAGTACTATAGAGCGGAATAACTGAGTTCTATACCAGTTTGATAATAATGTTTCAGGTATAGAAAAATGACGTATAGAATATCTTACTAAAAATTGTTCTGGATTATCATACTTAGTAGTTGTGGACTTATTTCTTGGTCAAGACATGGTTTTCGGATAGTTGTTCAATCTATTACATTAATATTGACATCCGCTATTGATATCTGTAGGACTTATGAAAATAACATGAATCCACATGGTAAAGTGAAAAATACACCAACGCTCAATCTTGGAATGCTTCCTGTTACAAAAACTCAACTTCTAGAGTTACAGAAATATAAAAGCCGTTCTAAATTCAAAGCCCGAAAGTGAACCGAATCGACAATTCAGTTTTCAAGACAATGCTCATTCTTTCTTTCACGCAATAAATCAAGAACAAGTCGAGTTTCATGAATTTCCCATATCAAAGAAGACGCTTCGAGGACCTTTGAAACCCATTGAAACTCCACAGGGGGTGTTCCGCGCGCCTGAGAAATACCCCTAGGATATAGAAAATTGATACAGGCTAGACGGTACGGATTCACATCCCTATGATTCCTCCAGAAGTTGAGCCATCGATCTTCATTGCTCTCTACAGGCAATGACACGAGATCTTTATCTACCTCGACATTTCGTGACAGTTGCTCATCTGCCCACTGACTTCGTGCGTTCTGTTCTTCTAATGCCAGAGCAACAATCATGTGCCTGAGAAATGAAATGTTCTCGTAAGAAAAGATACCGCAATTGATGTCGGTAGCTTTGAGAACATAGACCCCATTCCAATCCAACTTCACACATTGTTTTGAAATAAGATGCTCCCTCAAGGGTTCGAGAAGTGAGATTAGAATGTTGAAGCACGCACACTCAAATCTGTAGTGATCGTAGTCTTCGTCATCGTCTCCGTCTTCTTGTATGGGGTATTCACGGTCTGGTTGAACGCATAACCGAAGCTCAAGTATTTTGCTTGTTCGTGGTGTTTCTCCTTCCCCATTTCCTAACAATTGCTCAACAACCCTTTTGATTCTCCCTTCAAAGAGTCTGTACGAGTCCGCGTCCTGGGATAAGAATGGGCCAGCAGAATCCCCAAGGTTACTAATGTTCAACTTGATGCGCCTGATTTGACTGCCGTGGTGAACTAAGAAGTCGTCTAATCTCTGTCGATTACTTTCAATGAGATCGGGGTCTTCTTCATGCTCATTCAGAGCCGGAATTGTTTCAAAATCGAAGTTTGCCGCTTCTACTTTGCTTATCCAGCCTCCTTGCGATTCATACATCTCAGGATATCCTAGATATTCAGATCCCTCGACCTCCAGTGTAATCGGAATGAGTGTTTCTCGATAAAATCCTGGCAAACATGCAGCTCGCACATCCTTGGATACTGATAGCATATCGAGTGCATCCTTGATATGTCTCGTTTGAATTCCATAATTAGGAAATCTCGAGCTCGTGTCTTGGGCCTCCTCAATAAGCCTTTTGAACATAATTTGTAGAATTTCGTTGGGAAGATGGAGAAAAGTCAAGCGTTCGCTTCTCCTTGTGATGGGAGTGGAGGTCAAGTTTGAGGATTCGCTAGGTGTGTATGTGAAATTGGAGATTCCATCAGAGGAAGACATTTTGGAAATGTGTGAAGTGATAGGAAATTATAATATAATACCCGTGTATACAGATATGAGTAGATGCGAATGTGTAAATGTATATGAACGTACGAATAGATATAAATATATGAACCCAATCTATGATTATGAACGTATGATACGAAGAAGGAAATTGATCATGGAAGAGTGGTGCACTATTGAGAAAGAAAAAAAAAGTTGAAGAAGGTGTCGCACGTCATGAAAGCTGAGAGAGAAGACTGCTCCTCATAGTACAGTTTTTGGACATGTATACTAGTCCATGAACCATTCAACAAGATTGGTGCAGATCCAGACACTTTGAGCTTCCTAGTGTACTTACTTTTCAATTTGTTATCAAATGGTAGACTGATTTCTCATTTTTTGATCCGATCAAGCATAGAAATGAATGAATGGAACATGAAGCACGCATTGAACACACAGAATAATTCAATATCTGAGATATCCATGATAAACCCAGCCAGATTGTTGGAGACTCAGATATCACTGTCCTCGTCATGAACTAGTCACGCCTCAGGAGGCCTAGCTCCTAGATGCAATGTAGTACATGAAATAGTATGAGCTACCCCAGGTTTTTTTTGTCAAAAATAGAAATTTGCGGGTCGCACTTGTCAAGCTAGGCGAACTTGGCGAAGTATATAATTACACGTGATGAGACATTATGTAATTACCTACGGACTTCAACCTCTCAACCTCGGCATTACAGCCTCGCGATATCTTCATGCTTCGAGAGCTTCTTATTAACAGAATTTTCTAACCTTTAACTCCTTTTTCATATCTATCTATAATGTCTGCGGTTATTTACTATGCCATATGAAACACAAATACCGTCAATTTTAATATCTTTCAATATTCATCTGATAATCTCGACATTGGCGTCTCTCTCAACTACAAGCTCATCACAATCGAATCGCGAAGCTGAGGATTGAATTCTCACACGAACTTTAACGAACCCCATGAATGTAACTATCCGCATTGTGTATCAACGTCTGCCATTGCAATCTAAGCTGTTCACTACAGCTTCCACGACCCAAGTAGCCATCCAATAGCTCGCACAGCAAACCTCACCGCGTATCCATAATGTCTTCAGAACCACCCCTCGACCCCTACAAACCCTCCCTATTCGAACTCCTCTCCTCAACCCAACTATCATCTCTACTACCTCCCTCGCTGCATTACCTCCTAACTGTTGCTACCCATCGACATCCACGCCATCTCCTTCCAATCCTCAATTCTTTCCACGAACTCCACGCCCTTCTCTTCCTAGCAATCGAACATCACTACCTAACAACCTATTCCTCCTCCTTCGTCGAGAACTTCTACTCTTTAAAACGCGAACGAGCCTTACCACCTGCAATAGGTTCCTTAAAATTGACTGCCGAAGGCGCCAACTCCAGTTTACGAGAAGCAACAAAACTTACAACAAAAGATGTGTGGAAAAATCTTGCTGTATTGGTCGGAATCCCCTATCTTAAACGCCGCCTCGATGAGTCCGCAGAAATAAATGCACCTCGCGCCCTTCTCGGCGCAAATTACACCCGCATGCCACCAAATCCTACACTCCGCCAACGATTCCTCCATTACTATCGCTGGTTTCTTACTAATGTATATCCCAGCGTCAACGCTGCTTATTATTTCAGCATCCTAGCCTTCAATCTACGCTACCTATTCTCCAACTCAAAATCCGGTTCAGGAGTTTACTCCGACCCCTTTCTCTGGCTTATAGGCACTCGCATCCGAAGATTAAGCCAAGCAGATTTCCAAGCATTTGAAGCCCTTGCAAATGCGCCCTCATCTGCGACACCAGGAGGTAACCTGGGTATAAGAAGTTTGTTGGATCCAAGATTAGCTATGGGAAGATTAGGGGCTGGATTGAAGCTGTTGTTACCAACGAGTATCTTTGCGCTCAAGTTTCTGGAATGGTGGCATGCGAGTGATTTCGCGAGACAATTGTCAAAGAAGGCGACGGAGGGGTTGGAGTTACCACCGCCTATCATTTCATATACACCTTCTGCCACTACCCCATCCAAACCATCAAACTCATCAAAGCCGGAAACCACATCTCCAGCATCTCCAGAAGATAAATCCTCAGAGGAGCCTACGAACCCACCCATCTCGACTCTCACCCATCTCCCAATCTACGTCGTCCCTGCACCGTCTTCCTCAAGCGCCGAGTCTCTAGAGAACTGTCCGATTTGCTTACAAGAAATCACGACCCCAACGGCTTGCCAGACGGGTTATGTATACTGCTATACTTGTATCCATCGTTGGATCGAGGGGGTACATGAGTTACAAGAGACGTTTATGAAAGGAGGGGCAGAGGTCGTAGCGAGTGACGAGAAAGAAGCTGCTAAGGAAAAAGAGAACTATAGGGAAACAAGAGAAGGAAAATGGGAAAGCGGCGCAGGTAGATGTGCGGTGAGTGGAAGGAGGGTATTGGGTGGTGTTGGGGGGTTGAGGAGAGTTCTGGTTTAAGCACGAGGATGCAGATTGGGATGGAACATCGGAGATATGATGAAAGCTGCGATGAGATGATAGCTCTCTCCAAAATTCCGAGATCACATCATACCATACTATTATCCACACTCAGCAAGAGGGGAGACGAAAAATCACAACTAGACGAAATAATGTCCATTTTACCAATTTTTAGAGAGCGAAGCTGGAGCATTTCAAATCGGAGTTTGGATATCATGTCATGTCATGGAACTAATAGCATTTTGGCGTTGTATTTCGATTTCACTTCAACATTTACTTAGATATCACATATACATATATAATGAAACGAAGTCAGCCAAAACTAAATCACCATTTCTCGAATACATGATTGAGAAGGGTTGGCTATATCTTTTTGCTATTCAACTATCATTAAAGAAGAGGCTAGCTAGCTATGTATTATCCATGCATGTGTGATCTAACCTAAGTGAGGAGAAACCGCACTCGCTTCGCAGCACATCGCATCTTATGGTGATCGATTAAAAACCGTGCTGTGTCCTTTGCAGATGATATCACACGGAACTATACTCTCAAGTAAAGAAACCTTTTCGAATAGGAAAAAAAATTAAACCCGTGAGTGAGAAACTTTTAGAATATTATCGTATCGTCACCCCTCGCTCACTAGAAATGTATGAAATCATTTGACCGTAAAAAGTCATGGCCATGAAAGTCGTGTCGTGAATTGCGAGAAACGCAATGCTATCTACCTATCATCGCAAGCAAAAGACTAAATTGTGTCGTGCCTCATACGTGATCGTAAAGTCGTGTTCGAAGTATCGAAAGTCTCTCCGTCCGTTTCTTCATGCCTGTAATTCCATGCTTCAAATTTCCAGTAACTTTTGGTTTTGTGCTCTCAACGGTCCCGCAGCTTCAATTTCCTTTTCATCTCCATTTAAATCCCCCTCAGTTTCCTTCAAAATATTGCCAACAACCTCTTCTCGATATCCCATACTAATGCCCTCCATTCCATCTTCACGTTTAACGAATTCGATGTTGCCCTCTTCATCAACATCCCCTTTACATGCGCATCCGTATTCCTCTCTGAATTCTCTGATACTCATCCCCTCCAACTTGACTAGGGCTTTCCTGGCTGCTCCTACCCTAGCATATCTCATACTTTCGGCAGTAGCAGTTGATACCACCTTATTGTGCACAATGACCCCACAAATCACAACATTCTTTCTACCATCCTCTCCAGGTACTTCCTTACTAACTGGTGCCCAGTCCTCACATCCCATGTTCTTTTGCAAGAAATTTGTAAGAAAAGTGGTTGGGTGCTTATTAGCATAGGTATCATAGATACTCATATCATCAAAGTACCATCTAATATGCATTTCAAAGAACTTCTCTACTTCACCGTAATTGTACTCAGAGTCGACAAAAATGGCACCAATGAATGCTTCTACTATGTCGGGAAGACATTTAGGAGGTTGACGAACGGCAATCCAATAATCACGAGCATAACCATCTTCTTCTTTACCGGCTCTCTTTGCGTCTGCTTTGGCTTGAATGAGAGCTTCATTAATATCTGAGGAGTAATCTGTAATCATTTTTTGAATTTGAGAATCGAGTGTCAATAGATGTTTGTGAAAGCCCAATTTAACACAGAGAGCTCCAAGAAATTGGTTGGATACCATAGCCATCTTGTGCTCAGTGAGCCACTGAGGATCTTTCGTTGGGTGATTGTGGAAAAGGAAGTTGACACATGCCATGTCGAGTAGCGAGTCACCCAAAAACTCGAGACGTTGATAACAAGGAATTTGCTCGTAGATGAATAAGTATGCCGGATGAATGAAAGCTGATCTTAATAGGCGCGGGTATTTAAAATGATATGGATGTTTCGCCTCAATTTGTCTTGCCATATCTATTTGTGCAGCTGTAGCTACAGCAGTTTGCCATTTTGGTTTCTCATACAATTTGTAATAATCAGACCATACAACAGCATTATGGTTATCACTATTGACGACTTCGGTAACGGCACGAACTGCATTATCCATGGATTTGCTTTCGTGATGACTTAGTAAAGCAGCGCCAATCATTGCCTCACAGACATCTGCGACTGACTTATCACCGAGCTTGTGTGTATTCGGTGCCGTTGCTGTCTTTCCTCTTAATAACTCGGGGCCCTCAGGATACCAAGCACGTCGATTGAAGGCTGCTGACCGAATGTATTTGTAAAGCTCAAGTTTCAAAGCCGTGTTGAACAGATTTTTGTTGCAAATCAGACACATACGATCAACATGATAGCGGAATTCGTCACTATCAGGGTTCAGACCGTATAGAGATATTGATGTTCCCATCTTCAAGAAGCAGTCTCCAAGAAACTCCAATCGTTCATAATTATTGCCCATTCCTCTTTGAAAGTTTGCCTGTTCCTCGCCATGCTCTCCAGAATTGTCAGAATCCTTAGTGACAGCTTCTAGCGCAAGATCAGGACGAATGTCAAGATGTAATAAGTCTGTTGCCTCAAGAGCAATGAGATATGATTCAACTCGATGAATAATTGCAGGCAAAAGATAAGCCATTGCAACCACGGTAGTTGGAAGAGGCGATACCTTCAACGGCTCTAAGATAACAAAACACTTCTTTGGTGTCTCGACCTCTCCTCCATCAAACTCATCAAGCAAATTCCTCCGAAGTGAAATGTAGGTTGCTTCAACAACAGGCTGTTCTTCATCAAAAGTTCGTCTCGTTCTAGCTTTTGCCCAGAGACTACAACTATACTCCATGATGTTACTATTGTTTTTCCTAGCTCCCTTCCTGGGGGCCGTGTTTGGTGGGACTGGATCCAATGGTTTGTATTCTTTTGTGATACCAACGGACCATAATTTCCGCGATCCATCAAAGGGATCAGTTATAAATTTGTCTTTGAAATAATCAACGGACTTTCCTAACCATGGCTTGTGCTCCCATGGTTTATTAGCTTGCTTGTTCTCGAATTCTTCGACATATAAAATTGTCTCCCAGTCGATCATTGACATTGGGATTTGTGATTTCCAATCGACAATGGACTTCAGGCAGTTGATAGGAACTATAAAGTAGGGCATACTATCGGGGTCTGGTTTGTAGGCCTTACTGAACACGTCTTGGAACAAACATAGGGTGAATATATTGACCTGGTCAAGCATGTTTCCTTCGAGCGTAATTGAAGAAGCGAGATGTACGCACGAGACCGGAGAGTTTCTTCCTCCCCCGAAATGAAGAACAAATTCTGGAAAATCAGGCAAGGGAGATCTTGTCAACAAGCCCAAGGGTTGAGATGGTCTGTCAAGACTATCTGGAGTTTTAAGAGACAAGACAGTCATATAAAATATGCCTTGATTCCCTTTGAAAGACCACAAAGTTGGTTTAGTCTGCATATCATAAGCTTCTCGCTTTTTTCCATCCACAGCCAAAAGTGCATTTCTCATCATGTGCGCCGATCTTTTGAATGTGGAAAGTAGGTAGTCGTTGATGTACCCTTTCTTGTGCAGAATAACACACGTCTCAAAGGCCGCGGAGCATTTGGCCACTTGTTTGGTTGTTGCTGGTCGACCAATTGCTCCACGTATGGGTGCTTCCTCTGGTAAGATGACCTCGCAAACAAATTGCTTATCAAGAGTTGTGACGACATAATCCACCCGAAGAACCGACTCTGGGGCACGAGGAAGTGAGTCAACGAAGGCGGATAGGACTGTTAAGCTCATTCTGTAAGTAAGTTTTGCATCACTATTCGGAACAGGATAAATTCGGTGGCCTCGTTCCTTCTTGAGGAAGTAATCCATATTGAAATTGTTTCCAGTCAATTTGCGATCTTCTGGAAGAGCAGAAGCGAAAAGCTTTAGTATTTTCTCATGCTTTAAAACCTCTTTGATTGTACGAATCTGTTCCTCGTTGTGGCTCTCTACCATGTGGTAATACCTTGAATTGACGTGCCTTGCACGACCTCTGGATTGAATGTACTGAATGACTGTATTATACAGATCGAATCTGACAACGAGATTACAGTCAGGAATATCGAGTCCTTCTTCAGCAACTGACGTTGCGATAAGGCAGTTGATTTTACCATTGCGAAAATCATGCATGGTAAGAGTTTGTGATCTAAAAGTGATGTGCATTTCCCCGGCCGAAGCAGACGTAGTACCAACCTGTAAGAGTGTTAGGATTTATTTTCAGTGAATAGAATCAGTTACGTACCAGTGGCGCAACCTTCAAAAATGGTGTGCCGGCTTCAGGTGTGGAGAGGAGTGAGGCTAGAAGACGTGCGGTGTATCTCTCTCTGACAAACACAATACACTTGTCATTTGTAGGTCTCTGGAAACGATCTTTGAGGATGCTCAAGAGAGCAACCACTTTGGTAGATAAATTGTTCGAATAGTGGACCTTTGTTGTGAGATCATCAGATAATCTTGATGCAAAGTGGGGTGGCTCGAAAGTGTAATTTTTGACAATGGACTTGGCTTCTTCAAGTTGTTCCTTGCGTTTCTCTAGCACATCAAGCGGCTCTGGGACTCTTTTCTTATGATGCACCTGCTCCGTCTTTGCTTGTAGTTTCTTAGACTCTTCTTCTTGAAGACAGAAAGTCCAGATCTGGTCAACACACCAAGATCCTAGAGTTCTACTAGCTTCTGTCCCAAATACAAACGGCTTCCGAAAGATAGGATTGTCCTTTAGAAGCGGGAGCATTTGAAGATATAAAGAAGTATTAAACTTCGGGCCCAAAGGATCATAAAAGGCAATAGTTTCAGGTTTGCCTTTGATTGAGTATTGCAGCAAGCTGGGATCTTCTGCTGTACATATTTGACTGTGTAACAGACCTTCGAGTTCCTCCGCAGCTTTCTTCACATTATCTCTAGCATCTACAGGCGATGCTGTCATGCCAAATATCTTAGGCAGAGTGAAATCTTTTCCCGTGTCATTGCGATAAAAATCCTTGATAATCCTGGCATAAGGATGATCTTTCTTTGCATGATGAGCTTCATCGAAAATTAGCAGATTTATTTGAGCCATTGTAACAAACGAATGGTGCAAGCATTGACGTAGAATCTCTGCAGTGCAGACAATGACCATGTTCGAATCCATTCGTTTCTTCCACTTTATGTGATCGGACAAATCAGTTCCCGTAAGCCCACAGATCATGTCTGTTGGCTGATTGAGATTGTTTCTGAGTACCGAATGTTGTTGATGACAAAGGGTCACAGAATCAACCTTGTTTTACATGTTAGTGTTGATATATCAAGTATCATGTCAGACTAACCAAGAAGAATGAAACACGATGAGGCTTGCCAATAGCTCTATCTCCAAGCTCTTGGTCTATGATCCAACGAAGCAAGAGAACTGCAATGAATGTTTTGCCAGATCCTGAAAATATTAGCCAGATTGGTAAAGAGAGAATGTTCAAAGAAAAGCTTACCTGTATCAAGCACAGCTATAATATTCTGTTTCTTTGCCTTCTCAAATAATTCAAGCTGATAGTCCCTGGGACTTTCTATAATATGCTGTTTTTCTGCCTGGTCTATCAACCACCGAGTAGACTGAATTGCTTCATCATTCGCGTGTGAGATCTTTTCTGTCTTTGGCTGCTTGGTAGCTTCCTTGAGAAAAACGTCAAATATTGCAGCATTCTTTTGTTTTCGTGCTGAGATACGTTTGATATCGGGAATGGTTTGGTTCGTGTCCTCTTCCTCTTCCTCTTCCCCATCCTCTTCAACAATAGGCAGATTTTTCTGGTTGAAAACTTGGTTATTGTCTTGCACTCCATTGTTCGATTTGAAGTTATCAATGGAAGAGGAAGGTTTATTTTCAACCTGGTTGTGACTTGCTTGAGGGTGCAAAGGCCGTCTAAGTTCTGCGAAAACATCATCGGTTGTTCTCGCAGCAAGTGCAAATGGTGTAGGGGCTTGATTGATTGGGGACAGAATCGCAGAATATTTCTCTAGAGATGTTGGATCAAGCTGCAAAGGAACATTTTCAGGAGTTTGGTCTCCAGAGTCTACTGGTATAACGACGGGAGAACCTGCCTCATTCTTTCTGGGGAGTAAAGAGATTTCAGGATCTGGCATCTTAGAGCTTTGAGCTGGATTGTGGGTGGCTCTTGCGGTCTGCTGTGTAGTAATCAAGTCGATGACCTGTTGAGGACCAGTTAGCCAGTATGGAGAGCCTAAATAGACAGAACTAACCGTCGTTGCAACCACATCCGTATCCGCAGTCCCAGCAAGGAGAGGCTTATCGAAGGTATCAGCTTGAGCCATACCTGTTCTTGAAGCCTTTTGAAAGCCTTCACCCTGGTGTGTATCTATGATAGTTGGTTTGAGTATCTTTGGGTCAAAAATTCTTGGATTTTCGATCAAAGAAGCTCGATTCCCCTTCAAGCCTCCTGTTGTGCGGGGTATACTTGAAGAAGGAAAAGGATTCAATGATAAGAAGGCGGATGAACCGAAATTCAGTTTTGAGGCGTGAATTTGGAGATTTTGGGATTTTGGGATTTCCTCTTTTAGCAAATTCTGTTTTGGGGGGGTGAATTGAATAAGATCAGGACTCGAAGATGTTGAAGACTCCTCTAGTAAGCTTGTTTCGGACAATGGTATAGTCGTGTTAGCAATTGGTGCGGAGAGGCCTTGCCCTAAATTAGTGAAAGATTGTTGCGCAAATAAACTCGAAGCTTGAAATGGATGAGAGGATTTATTAAAGAGTGGCCTCTCTGGCGTTCTTAAAGGAGGTCCAAAGATAAATTCCGGTTTGCTATCAAGTAAAAAAGGGGGAGAACTTTTGGCATCACCTTGATTGCCTTTTGAAGATAGGGAAGCCTTGTTGAGATAACCACTGTTGACATCTACTATAGCATTTCCATTGCCATGTGCAGAAGGTATTTTTTCCCGAAAGGTACACTGGATGACGGAAGAAGACAAGGCTTTAGGTGAATCGACAGGAACAATATCATCAAATGATAAAAGATCCTCTTGATCTGAAGGAGTTATGTCTTTTCTTTCTGCTTGTTGATTTCCATTAGTTTCCATTGTTAATACCAGAAGCAAACACTATTAGTGTAAATTGTTTGACGTTACATTCATGCACCTCTTCCAGGGCATGCTGCAGGGTGGGATGAGGTCTACAGTACAACACTGGCAGGCAGAAGTCAAAATGAAGAAATGAAGAACAAGAGAAAGGAATTGAGGCAGGAAACGCGCAATTACACTTTGAAGGAATGAGAAAGAGGTTTGTCAAGATGCAATGAATATTTTCAGAGCGTTGAGAGGTGAGAGAAACTGAATTCTTGTTATCTGGTTATGATATTGTGAAGAAGTGAATTTTCCCTCCACCAACCGGAGTTTCATCTGACAGGAGGAGATCAACGGCAATAATAAGAAAGACTTTTTGCTGCCAATAAGTTTCTCATCATCTGTGGGGCGTCGTTCGCCTGTGCTCCTGCTGGTGGCTGAAATATGCTCAAGATCTTTCCCGATTTAGAAATAATGAAGATATATAGATTTTAGAGAAGAATTATAAGGAAAGTCCATGTGAATTCGTTTTTGATGTCAATGAAACTATATCTTGAGTTTACCTAGGGTGTCTACTTTGGTACCTAGTAGATTTACTTACCTATTGTGGAGAATTTATCATAGGCCCACCGGTCTGCCGAATCTGGTCTGATCGGGAAGGCGGTCTGCTATTATCTATTGGAGGCGGCCGCATTTCTCCAGCAATTTTGGGCTTTACAGCTAATCCCCCACCACAACATCACACTGTTGCCCTGACGCTCTCCCAAATTATTCATCATATACCTAGTATCTTTCAACTACCCCCAAATCTGTATATATCCTTCGAATTGCTTTGAAAATGGCAGATACTTCTCTCAAAACCCTCTTCAATTCAGCAGAGCGCCAAAGACTTGCTATTGAATCATCATGGGATACAAATACAGAAAAATACCAGGAAGATGTTGCGAAGGCGCTCACTGCATACCAAGAGTGTCGGCAGCTTGCAGATAGACTTGCATTATTCAGCCCAAACGAAACTTTGGAGGATATCAATTCTAGTGATATACAGTATGTTCATACGCGTTAATATATGGCAGCAAGCTAATGATCCTGTTTAGATATTTGGTCATTCCTTACAGGATCGCAGATTTGGGTCAACGACTTTCCACAAATACTAGTGATCGAAAAGTAATTTTGCAAGAGGCCAAAAAATGTTATGAAGCATTTTTAACTCAACTAGGATATTATGAGATGCTATCTACTGCAGAAAAGAAGTTGTATGCTGAATATCAAGAATCGCCATCTACGTTCTCGACCATTTCCACCACAGATCCAACAGCAAGAAGGAATGCAAAAATCGCAAATTTTAAGATGGAGAAGGAACTCAAAAAGAAGCTGGATGTATGTGTCTTCGGCCCACACTGGGTTTATTCTTTGCCGAGCAGCCTTCAAACGAATCTTCTGATTTGGTGCAACATGCTAACAACCTCAGTTTCTGGCAGCAAATCCAGCCTATCTACAAAACGATGAAGATGTCGTTCGCGAATTAGAAATTGCCAAACTATCCTTGTGTTCGCATAATGCCTTTCAATCACTCGAATCCATCAACCGCGAACTTGAGATCCTGGCTATGGCACCTGTGGGACCACAAGTTCCCCAAGGCCAGCAATCAGATGACAGAGACCGAATAGGAGGTTTACGCGGACCAGACGCAGGATACTCGGATCGCTTGGACATGAGAGATATTACTACAAATAACAAAGGGCCAATCTTGAGTACTGGAGGAAAGCCATTGCGGCCATTTACGCTACTAGAAAGTAGACAAGCATTACAAAAGGGTGTATTCAGGCCAGGGCATAATTTACCGACCATGACAATAGATGAATACCTGGAAGAAGAGAGAGCGAGGGGTGGTATAATTGAAGGTGGTGGAGAGGCAAGTGGTATTATACCTGAGATTGATCCTGATGATTTTGAGAAAATGGACGAGGAGACCGAAAAGGCTAGAAGGTGGGATGAATTTACAGAGGATAATCCAAAGTAAGTTGAAGCTTCTTCCAGTTATAGGAATGGATACTAATGATGTTTCTAGGGGCGCTGGAAATACCTTAAATAGAGGATAGACTAATGATTAATGAATAATGTGATACCAGTCAAGCTGGGCGTCAATAACTTTGTTTCCATCTTATTACCAGACGGAGATATTGGTAACATTTGCATCTGCAGTCGGTTTGCAGTCACATCCAGTTCCGACAAAAGATCCCGCCAATAGATTACCGCAAATACCCTACTTGTCATGAATTAGGTAGTTGATGATAACTCTGTGGACAGAAATTTACCAAAGAGTGATTATAATAAAAGAAGAGCAGTTGATAAAGCATTATAGATGCTTGATTGATTCTGCAGCGCTATAAATCCGCATTTATCTATCCAATGAGATCTCGTTGGAGCAGAACAATGTTTGATAGGCGGCTGCTAGCCCGCGGATAAAGGTTGGATAGTATCTTCAAAGACAATTCTTTTTAGGTATTGATAGCCTTCGAACACCTTCCAATGCAGGGTACCATTACATCTAGGTATTCTCACCTATACCCATCCGTGGTTCCTTGCTTTCCAATACAATATTGGAGGTCCAGTTCCTGACCAAAATATTCAGATAAATTTGAAGCATTCGATCCTTAGACGATTAGTAATATGTTTGTGTTTTCGGTAGGTAAGTGTATTCAACTGCAAAGCCTGTCATCACGGAACCTCGTCATCACATCACGTGTCGTTGCTCATTCGCCGGTCAGAAAGCTTACCACATTTCGTGTAACCTTGGGCATCTATCTCAGCCTGCCATCTTCACCGCGGCCCCTTAACATTCGTCTACCATTGCCATCGTCCTCGCATGTGCATTCGCTGATCAGACTAGACAACTATCCTATGTGTTGGACAAATGCTGACCACACAGATCAAGGAAAACTCCAGGAGTGCAGTGGTGAGCTGTTCATTTAATTCATGGGCACTCACTAGAGCTCAAGTATTGTGTGTCTGCTTCAATTATGTTTCAAAACTATAGGATGCATTCTTGATCCTCAAATTTTTAACGATAAGCTAACCAATAGGAATCACTACCGAACACGACGGTACTCGGCAGACATCTAATAAGACCTAAATAAAAGCTCCCGCCACTGGGCAACATTGTAGGCTGAGCTAAGGTCGACGGTAGATCACCTCCACGACGACTGTGATGTTGGTTGCGAGCAATTCAACGATCGCACGGAGAAAACCTCATTCCACAGACCATTATCATTTATTTATATCTGCCAAAGGAAGCATAAAAAGGAAAGAGGATTAGCACCTACAATTTCATGATGCGCTGCATTACCAATAAAGGCCTCCTGTCATTAAGTATCCCCCTGGTTGACGTCAAAGGCGTCAGTCAATAGCCTTACACTGTAGTAACGGCAAAACTTGGTCAACCACGGGAGACTGGAAGGCTATCATACGATAATAGAGTAGATTGGTTCAAATGGGATGCATTCAACTTTAACCCCGCCTTAATTATTCAAGGATTCAATAACGCACATAAGAACCAACATTTGCTCGTGTATGGCAGTCCTACCATTTGTTGTATCGTACCTCAAATACAACCCTTGTCGAAAGAAAAGGAAGAAATCTGCTGCGGTCACTCATTTTCCATCCATCCCAATGACTGGGAATAATGTGTGTGATGTAACCTCAGTGCCAGAAATGAACATGCGCATGCGATTCCATCCGAATTTATTGTCCTGCTCCGTATAATGTTGAGCACCCACCTCAACACCAACAGCCGCGACTTGCCCTCGACGTTCAACGTTTCTTGCTGGTTGCATACTTTTACTTCTCGTATTTGATATTATCTCACCATCTCGCACACCACTTCATAGATTTGGTTTGTGGCTTTATCAAATGGAAGTGCTACACATGCTGACAGCTGTTTATCAAAGCGAATGTTTCGAGTAGATTGTCGCGTTTGTTTTCTGATAGAATCGTTCCTACCGCTATCGGAAAGCATTTCAAGTGCGAATACCGAGATTCATTATTTGTAAGAGAAAGTGATACGATAGCCAATTGCAAGGTATTGTAGTGCTTACCATAATGCATTGGGGTATCACAACTTCACAAGCAATCTAACACGCTCTAGACACGCAAGCAATTGAAGCAATCAAACTACTGCAGCCAGAAATAATAAGGTTACAGTGCAGACCCACCCCGTATCCACCCACCACGTTTATTCCTTATTCCTTTTTCGTTCGTCTCATTACGCCTCTATTCCTTATTCGTTGCTATTACGAGGATGCATGATTGGCATTTTTAATTCCCCCCACTGAGATTAACCCTTTCGAAAGATTGACAGGGCATTTCTCTCGTATCTTGTTGATAAAGAATCTCTTTTTACTGGCTGATGAGACTAATAATGGATCATCGGTCGGTCACAACGTGGGGGGTGTTGAAAGATCATTGATGGGGGTGACTGAAGCCTGAGCCGTAAGCGCTTGTGGGGATACTGGAGAGGAACCATCAACTCGGGAGGGAGGGTAAGAGTGGAGAATTTGCCAAGCATGGTCTAAGGTGGATGTCACTCTCTTAGTGCACGACGCACAGCTTGAAGATGGTGTGCCGCAGGATCGAATGATATATGTGGGTGCGCCGGTTGAAATTAGTTCGATTTTCATGGTTCAAAATCCTTTCATACTTCTGTTGCTTTACAACGCTCATGTTTGTCACGTATAAGCAGAGTGAATGAGCTGCGAGAATACAATCGAGCAACTACAAACCTTGGAAGCTGATGATACGATATTGATCGATAGACGGAAGTTATATCAATGGCGAACCAGATATATGCTCTTCCACAAACATGTCCAACATCAACTACACCATTATCACAACCCAGAGTCAGACGCTCTCGTGCGAGTAAACCGAAGGTCAAGACTGGCTGTTTGACTTGCAAGTATGTTCACCGCCACTCTCATCCAAATTATGTTCATTCATACTTTTCAAGGCGATATACTGAGCATATTTCAGATCAAGAAGAGTCAAATGCGATGAGGCAAAACCAGGTTGTATGCGATGTGTACGATTTGGACACAAATGCGAAGGTTACGCTTATCTTCAGAGATCCAGTGTGAAGCCCACTGTTGGAACCAACATCGCGCCACGAACGCTGATACCAAGAACTGGATATCTGCCCATAAGTCCCGCTACTTCCCCCACTTCTGTGGCTTCCACGACCTCTTCTATCTTATCACGGCTAGAATGTTCCGTTTCTCCACCCTCGGCATGGAGAGATCAAAGTGCTGAAGCATGTTTTCGAAATTTTGTGAGAGAGATTACGGGAAGTTCAGGTCACTTTGAAGTTTGGTGGGGTCTCATATTCTCTGGATGTCAATCTTCGTCGCTCGTTTTTGATGCTGTACACATGATTGGATCTCTCGACTTACGACCGAAAAATCGGGGTGTTCATATAGGAACTTTTAGACACATGGCTACTTACCACGAATATTGCAATACGAAATGTTTGACGAAAAAGAGAACAGTACCATTTTCGGAGGGCTTGGGAATAGGCGCAGGAATCATTGATATCGACGTGGAAAGCAGAACAACACTCATTACCCATCTACTTTCTAATATGTTGGCTAGTGGTAACGAGGTCATCAGCCATGAAAGAGCCTCGACCATGTACTTGGGACTGCGAGCACTCCGTGAGTGGGTAGTCAGAACATATATTCCTCAAGGTGGCCGTCTCGGGTCGATGTCGGAAACTGCTTGTTTGAAATGTTTTAGTCGTCTGGAATCCAGAATTTTACGATACGCGGATGCGAAACCAGAACACGAAAGAAGGACGAGTCTAGGAGAACCAGATATTGAAATGATGCCGGGCCGATTCTCGAATCTCACAGAGGCGAAGAATGATTTGGAAAGGGTTATGGTTAAAAGTATGGAGTGGTTGGCTTCGACTCTTAAACGACATGATTTTTCAGCATGTTACAATGGGCAGGACAGTAATTCTCGCGAAAATGGATTATTCTTTGATATTGATCCTAAATTTGAGGAGGAGAAAAGAACAATAAGGGAATATGAGCGCTGGAATCGATCTTTCTCGCCTCTATACGAGGACCGCCAAAAGAGATGCCAGTCCAATGATAAATTTCACTGTGATAAAGATTCGGATTTGTTAATGGCATATTTGTTAAGAATGAATTGGCTTTCCGGATACATTCTTATCGCCTCATCTAACCACCTCAATAGTCTTGACGTTGTTGGGGGAAAATTTGCAACACAATTACAAGAGCTAAAAGAAATTGCTAAAATACTACGCTCCACTCCAAGTTGGAGAAAAACTCTAGAGGAAAACGGAGATTTCGAACTTGCGACTGTGATTCCATCCATGGTTGTGGGATGGGAGATTCGAGATCGAGATTTAAGACGAATTGCAGTGTCGATGTTGTTGAAGGCGGGAAAGTATGATTATTTGAGTGGGAGGGAGGTAAGAGGATTTTCTGGAGCAGTGGGGAAAGTTATGGAGAGATTGGTGGAGATAGAAGAGGATAGGCCGGAAGTGGATAGAGTGTTAGAGGAGGGTGCATCATTGGCTGAGGAGACTAAGTGTAGGAATATTGAAATGGGATGGGATGCAGCGGCGAGAGTGGCGTTTATGAGGTGTTGCAAGGGAAACCCGAGGGGATTGGGGCTCCCGGGATTTGAGGGGAGGAGAGAGATTATTGTCCAATGTTAGTTGGGAGGATGAATGTATTGGATAGGATGGAATTGCTATTGATGAAAGATTGAGATAAGTGTGAAGATTTAAAATGTTATAATGGATGGGGTGGGATGGAATGGGATAGGCGTTAGATATCATGGGAAAGGGGAATATATGATTTATCACGAAGACTCACTTCAACACTCATAGGTCGGCTATCAGCCAAGGAATCACATTTAGACTTCCCCGAACGAATTTTGCTGTGTGGAAATTTTCACTTGCTTGCACATTTTATCAATAGGTACCTACTTAGATACATACATCCAATTCTACGATATACCATTCTGACAAGTACATCTAATTAATATGAATCCACACATTTATTTCCATTTCTAGACCCATCACCAATCCTAATCCAAATCCACATTCAACGAAGAGAATCCGGTAAAAATCGAGTTGTCTTTCAGTCGGACAATTAACCCAATTGAGGCTCAACTAATAATGACAGCTACTCACTCGGTCGCAATCATCAAACACGCTATGTATAATTGACAGGCTTATGATGGACCCTATAAACCGCCCCAGCTCAGACCGCTGTGGGCCTACCTGTGGCTTGTGACCGGATAGCCCTCTATACTAATGGTTACCTAGGTTTGGATATCCCTGTGCTAAACTAACTAGCTAGCCTAGTCTAGCTTACCCCGCCTTATCACGTTGTAGCTTGACTCTTTGGATGGATGGTGAGAAAGAAGGCTTACCCTTTGTTTTTATTTTCAAATGGTGTGGAATGGATTAGAGTCCAGTTTATTCATTCACTCTTGTTGATTTTGCTGTGAAGTTGTGAAATTATACTTTATTCGAAATTTTTGATCTCTGACCTCTTTTTGTTTGATTTATTGGCTGGCATATGTTCAACTAGACGTCGTTTTGAGGAGGCGGTCGTGTTGTTGCCTAAATTTGCATAGTTATATCTATCTTTTGCCTCAGCCTTGCTGATTTCGTACTCCTACCACGTATTTGGATTCGTGTACTGGACTTTCGAATACCTTGGACTGGAGAGTTGAACTGATAATTCATATTCCCGTCATCTCCTATCGTTCTGAAGAGCCGGTCTGGTGGTTGCCTAGATCTACATTTATCTCCTCAGCCTTATTGATTCCCTGCTCTCACCACACATTCGGATCCAAGTATCATCTCGTAACTTCAGTTGGACGATCAAGTCAACAAGTTTACTCTCGTTCATACAGGTTCTCTCCTCAATAGGACTATGGAAGCTTCCGGATCCAAGAATAACAGATCTCCTCCTGGAGAAATCATCTGGAATGCTTCGGATGACATGTTCGAGTTCTCCGATAGGGAAATTGAAAATGTTGATTCGAAAAAGTCAGTGATGAAACAATCAATCACTATTGAATCTTGTGAAGGCTTAAAGCTTCCCGGGGAAATAGAAAATATGGAAAGGAAAGACGAAGAAGAAACTCCACTGATGACATTCAATGATGGATATCAAAGTGTTGGTCAAAAAGGTGGTCCAAGTTTAAATGATGGTGCGTATCTTTGAGTAGATCATACTTCATATCTGTCTGGCCTAATAAACTTTGATTCTATACTAACTCAATATCGTCAAATAGTGCGACCCCATTTGACTTCAGAGTGGGGGCAAGCCGGTGAGCAACAACGCAAAGCTCGACAAGAGCTCAATGAAAGATATCACAATGCAGTCGAGTACAGCAAATCGCTTCTGGATGAAGGCGATACTCTAGTTTACGTCTCATATCCTGGAGGCATTACTTTCTACGACTTCAAGGGAGAACCACAACCATACAGAATTTATCGAGTCAGTAGTCACAAATTAAAGGCACTTGGTTCGGCAAAATTCTCTCGGATGTTTGAAGAACGACCACAACATTGGGCGAGAAAGAGAAAGGGTCTTCTACATTATCTTCCAGAAAGTATCAAATATGTACTTGACCTTACACCACTAGAAGAAGGTGACGAGGCAGTCGAATTGGTATCAGAGTTATCCTGCTCGGCAGGAATTAGGAATTGGTACTTGGCCGAGAAGCGATGTGGTGTCGAAAAGCATCTGGTTGCTGGCGATGATGATATTCCTGGACCTGCCATTGTCCCAGCTAAGACTGCTGAACAATTTGGATTAAAAGTCCCCGTGGACGGCTACATAGCCTTCCTATCTTCGCAGTCGAGGATGAACTCGCCTGTCAATGATAAATTTGTCTTTACATCTTTGGGTCGTACGGTACCTAAAGACGATACTTTTGTTTGTGACAAGTCTGTCCAAGATTCGAATATGCAAAGAGCGATCAAGAATAGCCTGGAAGATGGTCATTTGTTTATTGGGCCTTCGGGAAGTGACCCGGTGGGAACTGCTCATCATGACTCTACCGAAGTAGTGGGGTCAAAGAAAAGGGTCTTAGATTATTGTCCGATCCGACATCGATTTGGAGTCGAAAATCTTCTTATGATCATTCAAGGTAAAGCACCTAAACTGGATTCGGCGCCAAAAGTATGGACGTTGTTTGTTTTGGCAAAGTATTATGAATGTACAAGCGCAGTGGTAAGAGATCATTCCTTCATTTCCACATTTTTAAGTCTAACTTCATTTCAGATTGACTATATAACCTCGTGGATCATGAATGGAAATAATTACAAGTTCCTCGAAGTTCTTCCTGAAGCTAGTATAAACATTGGGTTTGGCTTGAAATCACCTATGATTACAAGAGCTGCGTTCTCAATTCTTGTTTCTGAAGAAGCGCTCAATGTTGCTTCGAGAACCTTTTGTGAAGGTCTTGGTAGACGAGCAGAGTACAAGTATCTTCGACCTCGTGAAGAACTTGATGAAGATTTGTGGAACGTTATTCAACATGCCAGTCAAGACTTCTGCGATCGTGTTCAAAAAAAGATCACCGATTTGTTGGATGAAAGAATGGCTTGGTTTTTGGAACTTCCAGAGTACAGAAAAATATGCAAGTTTGAAGACTATTGCTATAGGAAAAAAGATAAGAGCAAGAAAGACGAAGCCATCTATGAGCGAAGAAAGACGGTTATTCAGCAGTTACTTATCAATCTTCGTCGATTTGTTCGAGGGAAAATTATTACTTGTTTCAATCAAGGACTAGAAGTCTTTGAGATCACTATGGCAAGTTTAAGTCAACGCGAAGCTCAATGGGAAGTGCATGCAGCTTCAGGAAATGAATCAAATGAGGGTCCAGATCCAAATTACATTTACAACGGTCTTGGGGATCGTGAAAGAGTCTTACTACCACATTTCTGGCGTCGTCTTCGAGATGTCTATTGGGAGGATGATTTTGAGAGCCCTAAACTCAACTCATATAATCCGCAGCTAATTCGTTCGGGCAAAAGTCTTGTGGATAGGGATAATCTGCGCGTAACAAATACTTCTCACCTTGAGATTTACGTCAACGACTTTAATCGTGAGGTCAACCTCGCGGTTGATAATGAGAATTACAATTCATCATCACCCCCGAACCCCTTGCCTACTATCCCACCGGCTGAAACGAAGAGCCTAGATGAAGAGAGACCTAATTATGCATTTATGAGTGCATACAACCAAGACCATGCATATCACCAGGCACGTCTAGCAAGTATTAGAGCATTGGAACTTGAGCTTGCCGAATTCGGTGAGAAAACAGATGACGCAGCATCAATATCCTCCGTCTCAACTGACGCTTCGACCAAGCCATTACTCGATCTACCTTTGCGCACGAAAGAGAATAGAGTTGCGGTCGAAAATAGAAAGGATGAATGTGATATTGATGCCCAGCCGGGGCCTTCAACCGGGGCAAGAGAGAAGTCGAAGAATTCTGCACCGAAGGTTCTCGAGAACTTCTTGCAGCATATGGGACATAAATCACTCGATGACTACAAATCATACAGAGCCGCTCCGCTCACAGGTATCTCGCACCCAAAGGTGGAAAGCAACTCCCCTATTTTATCGAAAGATACCCCAAACTTTACCTTCGCCAATACATCCACGCCCTTCTCCGCCAACTCTAACCCTTATCAACTAAGCGAATCCCCTCACAACTTCAAACTCTGTTGCTTCCTTGACGAACTCAAATTTTACATGGACCATATTTGTCAGTCCATGCTCTCCAAATCAGACGGATCGGAAAACTACATGCTGACGGATACATTACTCTCTTTGACCGATAAAGAGTGGCAGTATTTACCGCTTTGGGCAGGGGGGAATGATGATGGCAGTGGTGGTGTGACGAGTACGGATTTACCGCCCGCCTACTATGCTAATGTGGAAGGATTGACGCCGGGAGTTATGTATAAAGGGGCTAGTGGATTTGTGGGGGTAGGAACAGGAATGGGAAGTGAGAGGAATAGCAGTTTGGATGCTAAGCATGGGAGTGCGAGGACTGCGACGGAAATTGGAGCGGGGAGTCGAGCGGGGAGTCAAGTTGGTATAGTGGGTGATGATGATGGTGAAGGTGATACGGGAAGTCTCTTCTCGGCAGGAAGTTATGATATGGCTGCTATGACGCCCATGGGTAGCGGAAGTGAAAGTGAGTTCGAAATTGTAAGCTCTGGAGAAGATGAAGGGTTAGAGAGTGGTGATGATTTTACGGCTGATGGGGATAGTGTTAGTATTAGTGAGAGGGAGATGTCTGATGGTGAGTCTGATGAAGAGGATAGAGAGAATGGGAAGGAAAAGGGGAAGGGAAAAGAGATAAAGGATGAGAATGAAGATGGTGGGGAGGATGATATGGATTGGATGAATCAAGAAGATTCGGAAATGGAAGATGATTGGGACCGTTCTTTTACTGATTTGTAGAGTTTATTGGAGTAGCGTTGGCTAGGGTAGATTTGGAAATGACGGAACAATGAAATAACGATGGCTTGGAATGGGAGAGGGGAAAAAAGCGGGGAATTAGGTAACAATGATTTAACGAGATATACGATATTATTCAGTGAAGATGTGAAGATGTGAAGTTTACCGCGATCTATACTTCGCGTTAGATATCGATGAGTACAACTATCTATCTTGGAATTCCAGTATGACTAGAGTACCGAGAATCATACTTTCTTTATCGTGCAGTCTCATGACATGCCAACTTGATGAGCGCACACATTCGCGATAGATTTGTGAGGCGATGCTGACCGGAGGAGATTGGAATCAGTACTCAGGGTTAGGCTTGTGCTCTATTGTTGGACACATAATCTCAAGTAATCTAGATCGTGATTTTTGTAAGTCAGGATAATTATAGGGCACATGCTCTCATTCAAAATGAATAGTGATAGTGAATATCTTAAACTAGAAATCCTTCCCACATCCAAAACATTAAAGGTAACAATTGCATCTCTCTCACACCAATCAAAGAGCATTGTCGCGTCCACGAATGAGTGTATCAGTGTTCAGTAAGAAGCCAACTTTTTTTAAACCCATTAAACGAATGTAGTACTGTTTTGAATAACCCCTCTTATTTCCCCTCCTCTCCATTCTCCTCTCATACCACGTACCCATACGTTCGAATCCTCCAATCGGACCATGCAAGCCTCATCTGCATAGCCAAGCAAGCAATACTAGACAATCTAGAGACGTCTTGCTCACACCTATGGGGTCCTCATACAGGATCCTAAGGCGAACTATCTGTTCAGTTTGTCGAGCAGATACATATCCGTGGATAGGTACTCTGTGGTATCCTATGATATGAAACCATATCTAACGAGTTTTCGTAGACATAGTGATGGATTGGAAGGTCAGACTTTTGTAACGCTTTTTAGCCATCGCTCAAAGTTAGATTTTCCATCGCTTCAAATAATTCATCTTGCTTCTCCATCTCACGATATGTCTTTTTTATCTCGCGGATACTATCACGACGTCTAATATAATCGTTTAGTTGTGGCAGTCCTCCCGCGCCCCGTCCAGGTCGAATAGACAATGGATTTCCGTAGCAATCAAGAACCTGCTCAAGAGCTTGGATGGGAACCTCGTAGCACGCATCGATTTTGAGATACGAGTCTAGATGCAGTGTAGTGAATTGCCGTACCCACTGTCCACAAGAATAGCCCGAGCTGTTGCGGAGTTGAATTTGTATCGGATAAGGTTTTTTGGGCGTGGGAGCAATAGGCACGTATTCGTGACCGTCTTTGACGGTAGATGTAATCTTAAGATGTCAGAGTTAGTACTGGCGAATGAGGAGGATGGATAACATACCGTCATTACTTTTACATGGTTCGGTCTACCACGCACAATACCGAGACAGATAACCATGTGCTTACGCACAATCTTTGCAACGTTGTCATCGAGAGTTATGCCCAAATGATTGAGCTCTGAGTCGGGAACGAAACTGTAAATCTTCCCCTGTACTAGCTGAGGTTGAACCATCTTATCGATGGAAATTAGGGATATACTTGACAGAGCCGTGGGTTTTCAATCGAAAGAGTATTTATGGCAATTTTTCTATTTTTGAACTGAAGAGATGGAGGTTACTCTGAACAATCGAAAAGGGTTGGAAATCAGCTCATTATCTACTACTGGTGGGTGTCATCGCATGTACTTTGCCGTCGCTGCGGCTGGTTGGCAATCGCTGATTGGACCCAAAATGCGAGCTACCACACTTCTTATTTTGGCCATGGAACGAAAGATTCGTCGAATGCAAGTTTTTGATCACTTTTACTACCTGGGTGCAATTTTTTTCTTCTGAAAGTCTCTTCTCTCTACTATCAACACAACTTAATGGCGACTCTTATTCAATCCCGAAGATATCTCAATTTACCATGTTAATTTGCTTCAAATTTGAATGAACTGTGTGCTGTTCAATAAGCTCGTTGAATATGCTAGGTGAAACGTTATCGATTCATCGATTCTGAAATATACACGACTGATGAACTATACGCACTTTCGCTTGCCTGCTTTATATTTGCCACTGAAGTTGTGGCGTAATTATATTTGTTCTGGATAATAGTGTTTTGGAGAAGGAGGGGACGAGTGTGTATTTGTGGGTCGTCTGTAGTATACGGGACTGGGCTAAGTAGGAGGGAAGAAGATGGGAGGATTCGATAATCACTGCTTATGCTTGATCCATTTGACGAGAAAATTCACGAAATCTGAAGTTATACCTATCTCCAAGACTTCAGCCTAGTATCTATCAATACTACCCAAGAAAACAATTCACCATATTACACACTTCTGTGCTGCTTTTTCCCCTTCTTTACTTTCTCAACCTCAATCCCGCTCTCACTCGCTTTCCTCTTCTGGCCCCTAGCAGCCCAATTTTTACCCATCCTCTCCTTCTCTCCCTTCCCAAGTCCCCTCACCAGCAACTGCCCGGTATACACCGGATCTGGATTTCTCGTATTCCTACTCCCCCTTGATCTCACCGCTTCTCCCACCTTCTGCATTTCTTGAATCGGACTTTCCTGCGCTATTTCCACATCTGGTATCTCGTCATCTTCGCTTTCCACCAGTGTTTCGACTTTATACGGTGAATCATATTCTACGCTTTCTTTTCCATGAACCTTCTTCTTCGCATGTGCTTTGGATGTAAGTCTAATTGTTATCGAAGGAGCGGGAGAGGGCGATGGAGCTGGGCTTGAATCCATTTCTTGACGAAGTGACTTGTTGTGTTTAGGTTGCGGTCTGGGGGGTTTAGAGGTCTCTAGTTCTTTTTCTGAATATTCGGAGTCGGAGCGTTGAGGATGATGGCGTGGATCTCGCGGGATCTTTGTGATAGGTTTCTTTTTGGACATCTTTGATTTGGGTTCAACTGCAGGAGGTGAGATTACGGGTTGTGGAAGTTCAATATCCTCCGTCTGTGTTTCTATATTTGTGGAAGTAGGCGTGTCTGTTTGTGTTTCCGCATTTTGATTATGCGTGATACGCTGCAATTCTACTTTTGCCTCTGCATCTTCCAACTGTTTCTGTAAATGTTCAATCTCTCCAATACTTTCCCCAGCAACGACTTTCCATCTCGTGATCTCATCTTCAAGATCAGACAATCGTGTCGAAGTCTTCATTGATATCTCGAGAAGCTCGGTAACTTTTCCTTCGCTGGTTTTATGTAGTTCGTGAAGTCTCTCAATTTCTTCGCGGAATTGTTCGTCTTCGTCTTCTCTCAACAAGAGCAGTTCATGCAACCTCTCTATTTCCACTCGGTATTGTTCTTCCTCTTCATCTCTTAACGTCTTGAAGAATTCAGCTGTTTGTGTTTCACGGGCTTTGAGAAGATCTTCCAGTCTTTCAGTCTCGGATTGCTGAGTATCTTTTTCCAATTGCAAATCTCGAATTCTCTCTTCGCCCCTCCTAAGTTGTTCTTCGAGTTGTGTTGTTTGCGTCTCGCTGGCTCGAAGAAAACTTTCTAATCCATCGGCTTCGGCTTTATGCTCATCCTTCTCGCGGAGCAAGTCTCGTATTCTTTCTTCGTTTTTACTTAATTGTTCCTTCAATTCTGCAATCTTCGCGTCCTTTGTACCTTCACTCTTCATGTCCTCTTGTGTCGAATGCAAAAGCTTAGCAAGCGCTGCTTCTCTTTCTTCACTCTCCTTTAACATTTTCTCAAGACTCTCAACTGCCCAATCACGTTCTCCGTCTTTCTCTTTCCACTCATTCATTCTAATTTTCAATTTCTCCCTTGCATCTCTCAACAATCCTTTCAGATTATCCCACGCGACTTTTTGACTCAAGGGTCCATTCACCAAATCCATACAATCCTCCAATCTCCTCGTCGCTATCTCTGCCTTCTCCGCCCTCTCTGCTGCTTCCATCTTCTCTACCTTCAATCCCTCCTTTTCATCTTCCGCTTCACCTTCTGCAACATCATATCTCTGACATATAAGCTCCACTAAATCATCCGTATCTTTAAGCTGAACCTTCAAATGCGCAATGACTTCCGGATCAGTAGCGTTCGGATCGAGAGGGGATCTCTTTCTATTCAATTTTAAAGATTCAACTTTAGGGTGCGTATTTGATTTGTTAAAAGATAACCCCATATATTTATCCAATCTCTCTTTCGACTTCTTCGACTTCTTCTCCGCAGATTTGATGTCCGATTGAGCTTTATGAAGCCGTTTTTCCAATAAATCAATCTTCCAATGGAGTCTCGCAATCGTTCCTTCATTCTTCAAGTCAACATCTGTAATAGGAAGTTCAGGTTCGCGATCGGGATGTTGTCTCAGTGTGTATATTTTCTGCTCTAGGATTTCATTGTGTTGCAAGACGGTCGTTAAACATCCCACAGCACTCTTGGTAAGACTATTCCTCTGTATTGTTTTATCCATCAGTTTTCGCTTCGTTTGGTAGAGTTCGATGAATGCTCGAGCCAATCTTGCGCTCATCGAATCATCGTGCACATCGCCAGCAAGGTCTTCATATTCCATGTACTTCTCTTCCAGGAACCTTTCAAGAGTCTTGGTCTTTTCTTTCTCGTCGCTCAATTCACGCTGGCATTGCCGGTACTTTTTGGTCATTTCCTTGCATTGTTCGTATTTTTCCTCGGTGGGATAAACGTTAACAGCGAGTTTCTGCGATAATTGATCCATTAGTTCCATGATGGATGTGAGATTTTTCTCCACGTGTGATTCCTCTATAGCCATGTCTCTTTCCCTTTTGCACCATTTGAGTTCAGCTCTGACTCGTGTTAACTCTCTTTCCGCATTGAAATCGTCTGTATTCTCAGCAGTACTGAATGCCAGTTGTTCTCTCAATCCTAATGGACCATCAATTTCCTCTTCTAATTCCTTTATTCGCTTCTTATGAAATTCCCGCTCCTTCCGCAATTCCGAGACTTCTTCGGCATCAACATCAGCACTGGTTTCTAGCATTTTCATCACTACTTTTTCCGCCTCCTCATACAATCTTTTGTAATCCTTCGTAGCATTTTCGTTTGCATCATGTTGAGCTTGTGTGAGTACAAAATCCTGTGCATCCCCCGTACCTTTCCCCTTCTCCTTGCTTCTCAGACCCGCCAATACCTGCAACTGTTTTTCGAGCTTTTGATTTTGTTTTCGTAGAATCTTGCGTTCCTTATCCATAACATCAAGCAATACCATTTCCTCTTTCCTCTTGGCCTCTTTGCGTTCACGATATGCTTCGAAATGAACGGGTGTCAAACTGAGGATTGCGCGTGTTACATGGGACATGTCGTGATAATGTTCGAGACGTAGATCCCTTCTCTCGAGTTCTTTGATGCGGTCGACAAGTCGCTGGTAGTGTAGATCTTTGTCTTTTCGATAACTTTCCAGCGATGTGTCGTTTTCGTCTCTTTCGATACTTTCTTTTAGATTTTTTTCTTCTTTTTCGGTATCTAGTTCTTCTTCTTCTTGCTCGGAATCATCTTCTTTCACCTCCACTTCTTTTTCTGAATCTTCGTGTTCTACCGATTCGGTGGTAGAAGACTGTTGCCTCAAAGGAGAGGGGGCATGCAAGATTCGTTTACTGCCTTTGAAATTAGCACTACCTAAGCCTGGACTAGCCTTGAATCTACCAGGAGACAGCTCTGTGTTTTGCTCCGGTGTTTCTCGCAGTGATTCATCTCCTTTTGGCGTAACCTCCTTCGGCGGAGTACCCATGAAATTCTCCGTCAAGATCTCCAATTGTTGTCTCATATCATCTCTTTGTGCCATCAACACATGAATTTGTTCTATGAGAGCCAGTGTTTGTGCACTCGCTACTGGTGGCGTCTCTGAGACTCTCGCTGAACTACCCCTAGCTTCTTCCTTTAAGTGCTGTATATGAAGTTCCTTTCCCCTAATAACCTCCCTTGCTTCCTGAAGCTCCTCTGCAATCATGTTTCTCTGCTGCTCAAGAGAAAAATCACCTGTTTCTTCTTCCTTATCTTTCCTCTCCTTCAATTTTTCCAACTCTGTTTTCATCTGAATGGCCATCTCCCGTGTTTTTGTAACCTGCTCTTCCAATTCTTTAGTCTTCCTCTCTGCCTCCAACTTTTCCCTCCTCAACACCTCTAACTGTCCATCAATTTCTCTTGTGGCATATTTTTCCCCTTCGTCAAAAGCCTTATCCCTTTCGTCTCTCACCTGTTTAATACGATTTAATCTTGTTTCCGACTCCTCTTTAGCCTCGAGAAGCATACGATTGAACGTTTCCAGTCTAATACGAAGAGATTCATTTTCTCTCTGACAAGCTTCAAGAGGGTTTTCTTGGAGATGCCGGATATGTTCTTGGGTAAAACCAGAGTGGTCAAAATTGTAATCCGACATTTCATGAATGGCGAGTAAATATGAATGATTTCTTACGAAAATTCATCTTTTCTCAATAGACAATAAAAAATTGCGTTCGAAAGCTCTGAGAATTTACCCAAGTAATGACCCACGATAATCAAAGAAATTTGTTGACCAATTGTAGATATTCAAAATAGGTGGGTGTGGGATTGTGAACAAAGTGGGACGACTCCTTTGTTCACTAGCGAATGTTGTAGCTGTTTCCAATTGAAGCAAATTACACTAACAAAGGCACAACACATGGGCTGAGACATAACAATTAATAATTATATATAGAAAGAAGTTACAATTCACCGGGAATTGCCTGGTTGGAGAATTGTTGAAAATTTGGCAAGCATTATCTTCCAGATACCAAAGAGCCAATAAGATGGATTTAATCGATAAATAAGTATGAAATGAGATGAGACTAGTACAAAATTTTATCCTAAAAATACAGAATGCTTTCCAACAGAATGAATACGTCGAGGCAGACACTCGTCCTCACAATCCGGTGACTATGGGCACGATGGGCATTTAAGCCTTCTGAGCAGCCTTCTTGGCATTGCTTGGAAGTACCTGCTTGCTTACACCACTTGGACCATCAACTTTAGGAGCATCAAGAGGTCTGTTAAGTCCGACACGATCTTGAGTGTTGTAAGTACCGATTCCACCATCTTGGTCTGCCTCAGTAATAAGTTCCTTGCGACGTGTATCGACGAGAAGACGGATGAGATCAGGTCTCATGTAATGGCCACCGAAATCCCCGAGAGCCTTTGGGAGGTGCGATTGATCGAGATCGATCTGAAATTTCGTTAGTATGGATTCCTGATTGAGCGAATGCTTTATATCTTACCTCGACGAACATCAAGCCCTCAAACTCTTCATCAGCCTTAGCAAGGCATTGTCCATCAGGTCCGAAGATTCTGCTGTTGCCGTTGTAAAGGTTGTGATCCTCACGCTCAACTCCAGGTGGAGTGCACTTGTCGACCCCTTCCTTGGAGATGCGTTGGAATGGTGCGAGAACGTAAGTTGCAGTCTCAATGGCGTAGGCTGGAGAAACAATATCGGAGTTGGGGTTGCTAGTGTTTGTCCATGGATCTAATGGAGTGCGAGTCTCCTCGTGTGGGTAGATTGGCCAGCCGGCAATGTGGACCTGAAGAAATGTGAGAAACAATTTATCAATGCACCTGCAAATGTGATCTTACCTGTTCTCCCTCGGAAACGTTCATTGCCTTCAGGAATGGGTTCATGTTCTCCCAGCAGTTCAGTTGTCCAACTCTTCCAATATCTGTCTGAACAACACTCTTGAAGGTATCTCCTGCTCCATCGCCGTAGACAAGCTTCTCAACGTGAGTAGGCTTGATCTTTCTGCGGTGGTTGAGAACTTCTCCGGTTGGGGAGATCAGGACCTGAGAAATGTACAGAGTTGCGAAGTCGATTTCACTGTATCCCAGTGAAACATAGATAGCATTTTCGCGGGCAGCTTCACGAATTCTGCGCATCTCATCTGAGTCAGATGCAAGACTGTTCTCGCGGTATGCCTTGAGCATAGGGAGAGATTGTTGGTAGTTGACCTTCCATGCCCAGTATGGGTAACCAGGAATCCCTATGGGTGCGTAAGTAAATTGGAAAGAACGAGACCAGAGCTAGATTTACTTACAAACTTCAGGGAATGCAACGAGTTTGCAACCTGCCTTTCCAGCTTCGTTGATCCAGTGAATGGTCTTCTTGACAGACAATTCGAGATCGAACCATCCAGGCTCAGCTTGGACAGCTGCGGCCTTGTACTTCTTGATTTGAGCAGGCATTTTGGTATCTGATGAGATCACTGTTGATTTTTGATTTTTCGTTGCTGTTTGCTGTTTGCTATTGTGGAATGATGAGAAGATTGTGTGATAGAGAGAAGAGAATACTTGGATGAAGTCGAGTTCTTATACAACTCAGAAGTTACACCCAACACAAGGAAACTGTGATTTGGATCTCATACATTCCGATCATCATACGATTAGGTTCAAATCCCGCCCCAAAATTTGTGACAGTAATACCCAAGAGTGATGAGGGGCAGAAACATGAAGACGTCGTATGCAGGAGGCCTTGTAACTTTACGAGTATACTGTAAAGCATAAACATTTATAACGACATATAATGAAGTTGTTTCTATAAAAGCTGCTTCATGCAACATCTCCAATTTGGAAGATTAGCTGTTTGAACCCGTTTTTGATGTATATCGGTGGATGCTCGGAATGTAGTAATCGCTTCAAACATGCTCCCCGTATTTCTGGATCTCCCGTAACGGTTCATCCCGAGATAAGGAAACCGAAAGTCGGGACCATAAGACAAGACTTACTGAAAGCAATTTCAAGCCATCTAGGAAACCTGACCAAGTTATGAATGTACATATACATATATCTGAATTGTTGAAGCAATTGCCTCAAACCCCAACACTAGCTGGCGTTACAACAGGTCTTTGTTCACTGCGATAAAATTTTAAAAGCACCTGCGTAAGATAGAATGGAGCACATTATAGATCACCTAGGTATAGCCTGCAAGCTGACGATTATGATGCAACACGATGTTGCAGCACATCTGGAATTTCAAATCCCGAAATGATTACCCTATGCAAACGCAGCAATCATACGATCGGATCGCAATTGACCCCGCACGATCAATAATCAAAGTTCGCCAAGTATATGGACTCCAGGAGAGACGAAATTCCGATGATACCTGAGAAGAAACTCCTGCTGTTGCAGTTGAAAAATTACGCAGATATTGAAGACTTTAGTATGATTATGTAATCGAAGAATGCAGTCAAGAATGCCGAGGACCACCCGAGATCACGAGTAAATAGCGGATGGCATCGGCAACCGACCTCAGGACAGACACCTAATAATCATAATTGATTCGCAGAAATGTTTGACAACTTGTAACGGCGACTATAATTTACGAAGAAAATTCACAGGCAGTCAAAATGGTAGGGAATGATGTGTAAATGAAAATACGACATAATAGCTGACCTCAAATCGTTGAACAAAGGGAACGTTTTCAAAGAAACATCGACTCGTTTTGATTAATTATCTCATAGTTATCGTGTCTATATACAATGTGGAGCTAAGAAATACAGTTGGGGGATATTAAGTGAAGCGTACAGGATGCATCTATTTCATGAAACCAGCCTTTCCATCACCGTCAGCATCGACCTTTGGGTTGAGCTTGTCCATCAAGCTAGGCTTCTTATGAGACTCGGTGGAGGAGTGGGAGGTGGTATGGTGGGCAGTGCCAGCAGTAGTAGAGGCGACACCAGTACCAGTGTGAGAGTGAGAACCATTGAGTGCACCATTGTGTGTACCAGTGTGAGCGCCAGTGTGGATACCCTCTCCCTCAGTCAAAGAGGTAGTGCCTCTGGCACCCTCGCCTCCAAGAGTGCCGCCAACAGACTTTGGCTCACCCTTGAAAGCATCAGTGCGCTCCTCACGACCTCCTAAGGAGCCTCCTTGAGCTCTGAACTCGCTCATGCTGACAGCTGGAAGAGCGGTGGCAGTGTGGTGCTTAGCCTCGTTTTGGTGAACCTCGTGGACTGGGATGGTGGTGTGGACAACGGATGGTTGAATAGTCTCCTTCTCGATGACTGGTTGAATGGTCTCGTGGACGTGGTGATGGACATGCTCACCAGCAACGGTGGCACCTTTGGCTGCGGTGTGTTGAGTCTCTCCGACAGTTCTGGTGTTCTTGAATTGAGCTTGTTCAGCAGCGAGACGTTCCTGAATCTGGTTGTCATCTCCGTGCTTGATGTTACGGTGCTCAACAGATCCAAGTTGATGGGTGTGTTGCTCTGGAAGGACTTCACGGTCTTGGATGGGCTGAACTGAAGTGTGGTGGTGATCTTGATGAACCTCACGGTCGATAGCAGTCGTTGCTTCTTCGTGACGGGTCTTGGTTATGTGCTCATTTTGGACAGCTGGGTTGATAGTCTGCGATAAATCATTAGCACTTTCTGGGATGCCGACTGAAGGGCAAGAACTCATACCTCGTGAACAGTGGTATCATGCTTTCCATCCTTGGAGAGGAATTCACTGACAGCTGACTTGGCACGATCCATTTTGATTTGATAGTGTATGTGAAGGTGATTAGGTGTTTGTTGGGTATAGTTGATTGAATTAGAAGATTGTTGATTGTTGATTGTTTGATTGTTTGTGTTGAAAAAGAAAACGAGATGGGAGGACAGTCTATCACTTATAGTCCCGAGAGCCTCGAGATGATAGCTCCTCCCCCGCACCTAGCACTGTCTACATCATCATACTAGGTACAATAAGTTTTACTTTCCAGATTCGGATAGCTGTGTCTTGCAAATACCTGATTTTATGAGATCTGGAGGATCCGTCACCAAGTGGCTGTGCATCGATGCTGAGAAAATACCCGCGGAGGTTCGTATGGAATTGCCTGGTCCTTACATGGTAGACAAAGGGTAGGAAGATGTGCCGGGAGGTCAATTGGCGCTACTTACGCACTTCTTCTCCACTTTTGAATCATATTGTAGCAACATTCCAGATGTTCTTTTGGTAATTGGGTACCGGTCTTTGTCCGACAAACGTCAGAATCCCATGTTAGCATCTCAAGTATGGTATTGGCAGTTTCGCAAAAGTGGATTTCGGTTGTTGCGCGAGTAAAAGCTGAAGGAACTATGATTTCCATTTCCAAAACAGCTGAAGTGAGAGATGGTTCGTGAGATAGCGTAATGTAATCATTGCTCATACTAGAAACTTTATTTGAGTTACGAGTTCTGAGAAGAAAGTCTAACCACTAGTTATTTGTGCTGTGGCTTCTTGATGCCATAAAAGTTGCAAGATTACCAAGATTTTAGTTTTTTGAGTACCAACAGAGCCAATCATCTATATTGAGAGTTGTTGAGTTGTGCGTTGTAGCTCACGTTCAGAGACTCGTACCAATTTACACATTGTTAGGTTCTGAAGAAATGTTAATTACTGAATGTTATTGATGGTTGTTGATTTTACCATGATCGATTTGATGGGAAACTTAAAGTTGCATCATTGTGCCCCGCATCGGATTAAGCCGCAACACGGGAAAGGGGCGTCCGCTGTACAAGATTACTAAACAACGTAACCATTCCAAGTGGCTAGGTGAGATGAGCTCCGCTTCCTTGCTTCCTTGTCAACATTTCAATACTTTTCCAAATATCAAATGATTTGCATTACACGTGGATGTCTGCCGCAGTGGACCTGGGTTATGATCGAATAACGTACATATCACATACAACAATGTAACGAAAATCAAGGAAGTCGAAGTTCTTTACACCGAAAGTAGGTAAGTGACCGATTAGCCAGCATTTCCATATGTGAGTGGACGGAGATCTAGTGTACTAAACGATCTAGCTTTTGGGTCAAGGGGTCCATGCCACGTCGCTTCAATGAATCAACGATCTCTATTCCAAAGTTCTCATGGGTTTAACTTCTAATGGAGTGGTTGACTAGAATCAAGCAAATTATTTCCCTTGCCGGCACATTAAAATCTTGGAGATCGAGTGAACATACAGTTGGTAACGAATTGAGTACGGGCTGAAATGGAAGTTCGCCGACATGTTATTCTATCCCTGCTGTGCTTGCCAATATACTTTAGAGCTTTCGTCTGTAAAATTGATTTTATGTTGATGTTGTCGTTGTCGTTTGTATCGTGCTTTGTTACCATTACGAATACCAAGTAACGGGATTGGGCAAAAGAGATCGTCACAAGCATTTCGAAGATCCCCTACCGGTAAAGCTATCTCCGAACACCGATTGTTTATTTGAGACATCCTAGCCTATCAATAGCTTTCAGAATTAAAGATTGGATCTTGATATGATCATCATCGACATATGATGCTCAAAATTCAAGAGGAAATCAATGTTCAAAAGTAAAAGTTTCAGATTCACCAGTTACCGAAACTAAATTTAGACACCAGCTGTCAGTTGATAATGTACCAAGATCTTCCAAAGCATACGATAGCGATGATAGCCGTGAAGGAACGAGTAGAGGCGGTGGAAAGACTTGTACCCAATGTGAATCAGCAGAAGCTCCCATAGTTACAAAGCGTCGACAAGGCACTACCAAATCCAAAGAGCATGATGAGAAATTCAGAACGGCTCAGCCGATAGTGATATCCAGAACTGGTGAAGAGAATTCTCTTTGCGTATGATTCCTGTGTTTGTGCAGAGGTCTCCTCCTTTCCTGCGATGAAAGAAATCTAATGTTTTGCGGTCGCGGCCTCGCCCTATCTCTGTCGACTGTTCTGACCCAAGAGACACATTGCCGAAACTACCCAACTCGACCTATTCTCTTCAAGCGTACGAATCTTCATCAATGCCTGTATCAATGCCTGTACAGTCTGTGCAAAATCATAAACGGCACTCATCTCATTCCTCTAATGAATACATCGATGTCTTAGATGCGCATGTCAATTTGAAAGGTGGACGAGAGAATTCCAGAAATCGAGCGATGACTGCTGGAGTAAGAATTTATGGGGAAGATGTAGTAAATCGAAATTTGGCCATAGTGGAAAATTCTCAAGCAGATCCTAGCAATCTTCAATATAGCTATTTGAGATCGAGATATTGTGGCGTGGCTGAGACTGAAGTGTCTAAGCATCTAGACCTCCGGAGTTCATTCCTAAAAATGACGACACAAAGACACCCCAAAAAGATCCATCCTACGTCCAAAGTGTATCAGAATCTCTTTTTTCCCTTACCGGATCTCCACCAGAGACAATATTGGGTTCTGCAGAATATCCTTGTCCCACTAGCACCTGCCATAGTAAAGATGGCACGGCCTCTAATAGTCATGCGAGTAACTTCGATCGTCATGAAGGAGATCTAGAAACATTACCATACATTTTCGAAGCCACACACTAAACTTCATCAATTCGAGAGGCTCGTCGTCGAGCATTTGTTTCTACACAATCGCATCCAATTTCTCCAGCATCACATCGTAAAGCATCAAATATTATCAATTCGTCAAGTAGCAATTTTCCAATGAAGGAGACACTGCGAACCAATTCGGTGCGGGATCGAGACACTTCCCACTCAACCTCTACTACCACTTCGGCGAGGCACACCCACGATTTGTCTTCAGAAAATGGCGTCTCTGATAAAGTCTCTGACAGAACTCCTCGATCAATGCCATCTCCATCAAAATACGCTCCTTTTCCTACAGACAAAAAGGTAGAGACTAAAGGCAATGGAGATGACATGCACGTCAATGGTACCAAATTCCCTATTGAAAATGGACAGAAGCATGCGTCCTCGTCAATGCCTGATCATTTTGGGATGAATGGCTCATACCTTATTGGAGAACGGCCGGAGCCCATAGGCCTTGAAGGTGTGGTAGATCTTAACAATACTGTGGATACTACTGTACACGAAAAGGTTGCACCCGGTACATACAATCCCTCCCTTGCTCATCGCCATTCAAAGTCAAACCAGTTATCACCCTTGAAACTCAATCCCTTACTACCAGATTCACCTGCTTCACCATCTTTTGTCCGCCCAGAAAACTGGCCATTTGTATCTGCAGGATCTACAGTAGATAGGAGCAGAAGCTGATTCATCTTTCTCATTAGCTGTTGTTCATGAACATATTTTGCCGACTTCCCACGAAATTATAACGAAAGAAATTCATCGAGAAATCCATCAACATCATTGGTATCACCGAGTTCTTCCAGTTATCGATACCGAGGTCTTACCAGCCAAACATTACGTTTATGGCGACGATGGAGACACGCTGGTTAGAATACCAGAGTCGATGGTACGGGGTCATACCATCACAGGAACCTATACTAAAAACTGGTCCATTGTACATCATCAACCACAAACTCCAGCTGAAGATCCCTTCGACTCTCCACTGTTCGGAGTCGAACCAGAATTACCAAACACAAAATACACAACACACTTTCAACCAGACTCGAAAGGTGGACTTCAGTGGTCTCATATACCCGGCGAGCCTGTGAAAGTCATGGAACGAGAGTATATCACCGCAGAAGGTTTCCCCCGCAAGGAAACTTGGTGGAGGTATCCACCTGTTATGGCGACTGCTGCTCAGGAGGCCGGTCTAACAGTACCTATGCATTGGAGTCATGTACCAGTTGGAAAAGAACACACTGTTCAAGAAACACCAGTATCGACCTCCAAAAAGGAGAAGAAGATTAAGGAACTTCGTGATTTGGAACATGCGCAAGCAGCTGAATACAACAGCATCGATCACATCGATTCCAATATGCAAAAACTTCGCGAGCAAAAACTTTACGATGGTCTTTCAGACTCGGATTCGAAACATGCCCGAGAGCTCAACGGTATGCAATCACGTTTAGTCCCAAGAAAACCAGTTGCAAGTCAACAAGCATATGAAAGACCACCAACTAGAGATTCAGGGTATGGTGGCTTGGATGGCTCTCCTTCATCTGCTGGAAGAGGCCCATCGCATTATAGAGATACCTCAGGCTCGAGTATATCAAGTGTTCTAGGTAGAGTACGAGGCGAGGACGGAATAAAATCTACTCCTGTAGATGGAGAAGCTACCAAATACTTACAAAGAATGAGAGAAAAGAGACGAAGCTCAGGTGCTTCTTCAGGCACTACGTCTAGGTCTTGGGGTAGAAGAAGTGAGGATTTTCAAAGAGGTCCCAATTTTACCTTGCCCGAGAGGCCAAAAAAGCCCGAACATCATTTTGGTGCTCCGACGGCGTTATGATAAATATTATGGATTGGTACAATTAAATGCTTGGGGCTGGGTCGTAGAAACATAAAGAGACGCGTTCATTTCACATTTGTATATTAATTATCACAGAAAGCCTGTATAAAAGCGAAAATAGAAAGTTATGTAATTATTAGGAGCTGTATTCGCTGGCCACTATTTCCTTCATCGTCGATTTCCTTATTTTTGCTCAGAAAATCATCAGCGACTATAACCAATCCTCACAATCCACATTTTAGCATCGAAACCTCAGCTGGTAACTAACATGTACCAGGTACCTACCCGTAAATACACCCCATTTTTACCCTTTGGTCGCCGGTCGCTAAACAAACAAATAAACAAAACCCCCGCAGATCGCCACTAGGTCATGATCGACGCATCTAGACTGGAACTGGATGGTCCTAGACTCGGAGCTAAAACTAGCGTATCAGCCACATCTATGCGAATTGGGCTTAGGGATCTAGGTTCAATTGATGGGTCTATGACTTCATTGTGCTTAAGAGGCAGGCGAAATGGGGGACAGGAAAGAGGAACGAGGAATGTGGAAAAGGGAAGGTTCATGTGGAAGTGACAGGGAAGATCCGCTAGGGCATTGTTACGACTTAGAGACTCGTATTTGCTTGTGTGTGCGTGGTTGTTTGGGTGAAGTTTGGTGTGAATTGAAATGGGAATGAGAATAAGGACGTTGATAGAGTTTGAGGTCTATTTTATATACGAGATTCTCTGAGTTGGAAGAGCCTCGTATATCAACATTGAAGTGTCTCCGCAGGGACGAGAAAGAGAGCTCGGAATTGATTTCTCTCAAATGGTTTTTGTATTTCAATTATTGCTTTTAATATGTACATGAAAGGTGCTTTGACAATGTTACGAGCTCTAAAACAATGGAAAGGTACATTCACGATTTATTATTGTGAATTGTACAGTTTTAGTTGGCGGGTGATTGATGATGTTGATCGATTGATGAGATTGTAGGGTTTACTTCCGGCTTCCTATTTCGTCTCTGTGAAGGATGCGAAGATGTTCCTGCCTAGATTGGTTTGGGATAGCGGTGAGATGAAAGCTTGGAATGTGTTGATCGGACTGAATGGAATGGGAATCTGAGATGAGTTTTAAGCTTCGTACATTTGGGTTTGTGTGTCTGAAGAGTCGAGTTTGGAGGAAAGTAGATTCGAAGTTGATGAGTGTCATGTTCTGGATAAGGTAGGTGGCGATGTGGCCAGGCTATGAGTGACCGCTCTCTAAATTTGATTTTGAGCTTTGTAACTCGTGTTGCGGTGAGATTTTGGATTGCGAAAGGCAGCTTGACAGGAAGAGAAATGTCGGATGAGCAGTTGTATGCACGTGATAGTTTACACGGGAATATCACGGGCTTATTGGCCAGGTTAGATGTCCTTAATTACGAAGTTGAGTTGAGAAGGGCCTCAAAAATGTCTGTTCATGAAATTGCTTTGGGAGAGTTAGGTCTTTGCAGGAGGAAAGCGCATTAATAAAACATATCTTGACGTTCAGACAGTACTGGAAGTGATTATAGCTTATTTATGCTGCATATCATGCCTTGAAAACGCCGGAACTGCAATCAATCAACATTGTTGATGAAGGATTGTACAGAAAAGACTGATGGTTTGGTGGATGACGATGCAGATGTTTACTGGAAGATCATCAGGAGGAATTCGCATTCATCAGAGTGCATTTGGCAGACCATTTGCTACTCGAAAGCACTGACAAGAATAGGACAACACGCTCGAAAAATACAATTGGTAGAACTAAAATTTTCTTCTTTTCTCATCCTCCATGATATTGACGTGAGAATGATTCATTCGATCCAGAATTCGTAGAATAGATAATATCTATCTGAAGTTTTCTGACAGGATACCTCATTTTTCCATTTTGTGTTGGGAAAATAGCATCATCTCGTCTCGAATTTCTCAGCTGATGGTTTTCTTTTCCAAGAGAAGTACAGTAATTAGGTCTATCTCTCCTCAATCTTATGATGAGTTTACTTGATTGCACGTATTGAGTACGAGTAATAACAAATATTCTCAAGTTGAGAAGTTAAAGAGCTATAAGTATATCAGATTATGAGATCCTTCGATGCTGAAGTCTATCTTCCGATGATTCTTGGTCACACTTGAATTAATTCCAACATGTTCAACGCAAAGTATTCATCGGGCGATCGATTCTTGAATGTTCCACTTCGTGGAGATACTCGAATAGTATCTTTCCATTCCAAAAACACATATAGCTGGAGTTTCGCAACCGAATATGATGGATGGTTAGAGAACTAACATCTAGTTTCAAAGTAACGGATTATCCTTCCTCGCTCTCATTGTTAAGTCTTAATATAACTTGCTTAGAACAGCACAAGAGGAATGCACATTATAAGATAAGCAGTGTTTCATATAACTACGATGAAAAGGTATATCGTGGCGTCTGTATAAACCAGAGAGATATTAAACGAGAATTCTGCGGCATTCAAATTAAAAATCCTCATAAAAGAATTACTTATCACCACTTCAAAACATACTGTCTAATTATGCGACCATAGAAACTTAAGCTCACAATTGTAAACCCCTATTTTGTATTTATACATCTAAGAAAATATACTGTCTCAGTAGCAGATCTCTTTTCTAACCCAGAACTTGCAGATGATAATTGAGAAGTCACTTCAGTAACTCAAAAAGAACGGAGAACTTCATTGTGTATGTTGTGTAAGCTTTCGCTTCGAAAGGGGCAATGGCATAATCACTTGACATCAATACTGATCATTCACTTTCTGCAAATAAACACCTCGATTGTTTTCTGTATCGGGTTCTTCAAATTTCTATTCCATGAGATCCCCAGACACTTGAAAATTCCCACTCACAACCTCTCTTTTGCCAGCAAGCCTGGATGACCAGAATCTCAACTGTTTTACTTTTTCTCTTCCTCTTCTTTCCCCTTTTTCTTTCTTTCATCCTGCGCTGTCTTACTTTCCTCGTCCTCCTTCGCCTTCTCCTCCTTGGCCTCCTCCTCCTTGGCCTCCTCCTCCTTCGCCTCCTCCTCCTTCGCCTCCTCCTCCTTCGCCTCTTCCTCCTGGGCCTCTTGCTCAATTATTCCTCTCTCCTCCTCATCAGACAATCTCTCTTCACTCTTCATGTAAGTTTTGATTATCGATTTCATTCGCCTCGGTTTATAAATCCTCCCGTCATCAAGCCCGCTACCCTCGGCCGCAGCTCTTTTTGTCATCTCGGCCGCCATTCTATCGGCTGAGTGGAAATCTACATTCTCGCTCCAGATTCTGATGAATAGATTCCTCTCGAGCAGCGTAAGGTCATTCATGACGAAATGAATACGTGCGTGTGCTATGAGCTTTGTCTAAAAGGGTGATACGGTGTAGAAATTGATTTCTCTGAAGCATAGGGATATCGAGCCATGATAACACAGAGTTTAAGTAAATCTGAGAGAACAAGGTGATAATTCTGGTCAAAAACATATGGCAGAGTCATTGTGGGTGTTGCTTTGTTAAGTTGTTGTTTTGTAACAAGACAACCTACTTGCTGAATCTATTATTTGAAGTTTGGAAAGCACAGTCAACTCAATATTACTGTTTCATGCCTCATGTAGTTCAATTGAATGAATGGAGCAGTTTTAGTTCTGAATTTTCTTTATTGGAGTCCTTACTTCTGCTCCAATTACTTCATTAATATCCTTCCACTTTCCCACCAGAAATTCACATCTCGGGCTGATTGAAAGAGTTTGATTTTTACATTGTCAAAATCAGGACATAAAGATCCGTTCCCCATTATCTAATTTTGATCTACACAAATCCACTTAGAATTACCCACCACTGAGAGCTTCTTTCATCCCAGTCCCTCACTCAGTGGATTTTTGTGACTCTCTTTCATCAATTGGGTTTTTTGAGTTGAGAGCATTGGCATGTCTCGGGTATAAAAAAGGGGCAAAATGGATTAGGTTTCAAAGATATTTTCTAGAGTCTGAGCTTTACTGCAACGCAGTACTTGTGCTTGCATTTTGCTATAAATGATAAACCTTGTGGTATTGATTCTTCTCTATCACTAGATATCCTTTGTTATTCTCTTTTAAAATAGGTTGTTACATGAGTTATTGTCAAAATCAGGGAGCCCGAACAGTCAAAACTGCTGCAGATTAGTTAAACATTTCCTGTAGTTAGTGTTATCTGAAGCGATCAAAGCCACGAAGGAAGGAGATGTAAATGCTTGCTAAACTAAATTTCTTTGATCATCTACTAGATCGTTGATAAATCTAGGAGAAAATGTTACACCGTAGAGTCACCGGAGAGTAATATCTTGGAGGTAGGATTATCCTAGGATTATTTCTAGTCTACGAAGTGGGCATCGTTCCATCTCTTTACAGGTTGCCAACCCTTTCCCCTTTTTTGACGTATTCTGACCAAAAAAACTTTAGTTACTAAGCCTCATTCACATAGATTCCGTAATGCCATTTTCCACCATATTCTATTGATAAAAGATAAAAACAGTATACTTGGACAGAATCGCTCCAGAAAATTAAATTGACTAAACATGAGGAAGATTCCCCATAAGATTCAGTGCAGGAGTTCGATACACTCCAACTGGTACATGGCGCAATGAAATGAAAGATTCTATAACGATATACATACGAGCAGCAACATATGCTGCTCCTCCAAGTCCAAGAACCAACAGTTTGATGTAATGGAAGGACGACAACAGTCCGAGGACAGTTTTTTGAATTTTACCTTCAAACTTATAGCCATATTCACCTCGAAAAACTTCCCATTTATCAAGTGGGGTACTTCTCATCTTGAAAAAGCGTGCAATCTGTTTGTCCATATACTTCAAGAGAGACCAGGCACCGAATAGCCCGGCGGCAGCAATCAGGTAATAACATGATAATTTCCAGAGAAATCGCTCGATCCTACTTGGGAACAACATAGTGAGGGCGCCAAGATGAACGGACCCGTATAGCGCCGGAATTATAGCCATGGCCGCAGAGAGATATGTAGCTTCGTTTTGCGCGCTTTTGAATATTGTACCACTCATATTTGGAGCCTTCAATGCAAGAGGTGTCTTCATGCCTTTTGCAAACTTAAATGTTGGCTTTAACGAAGCTTCAATCTTCTCATTGAAAGAAATTTTATTGCTTTTGCACGGCGTCCCTTTAAGCTTTGATGATTGCGAGGATTCCTTAATGTATTTTGCAGCCAAGTTGAGCCTCCTTACATCATTGTATGTGAAGGATACTTTAATAGACCTACTATCACGTTTTGTGTTGTGGCGCATTTTACCCGAATCATGGTTTAGGCCGGGACCAAAGCCAGACTTCAATGACTGGCCTGTGACCATGGTACAAACTATTGGTAAATCTGTAGCCGGCTTGTATTCAATGCGCGTTTGGCGAGCCCTACATGATTCGGGGAGGCTCTTGATCTCCTCTTCTGATTGCCTAAAATGAGTGACAATATCACCGACTTCCTGCCATTGATCGGAAGATTGATAGTCCGATTTGGAAGCAGGAGAGATGATCCCGATGGCAGCAGCGTCGCTAGAAACAGGATTTGCTGATATTTGCTGATTACTTTGATAAATTCCCATCTCAGGTTCACCATATACGTAGTCAGCTGGCTTTGTACTATCATGGGTTGTAAATCCATAATGATTTGATGGCGCTATGTCGTACCATTTCTTTCTTGGGTGAAGTTCAACTGAGCGAGGTCCTTTCTCGGCTCCTAGTTGCAGCATAAAGGCTAGATATTTCTCATCCGCTTCGTTGAACTTCACAACGGTAGGTACCCCAACACTGAGTGGTTTCGTAGCCCAGAGTATATATAAAGCTAGGGCGCATACAACATGGACGATAGTATGCACTTCGAGCATAGTGGTAGGATAGCCCGAACACTTTCGCTCAATTGCTTGACCAATGCTCCAGATGCCTTGTAGAAATGCCAGCATCTTTCCAAGTAGGTCTGATTTACTCTTGTCTTCAATCTCTTGTTTATCGACATGTGGCGTCAAGCCGACACTAGATAGGAAGAGGATACCGTCGGTGGTGAAGGTTACAGTTTTGAGAACGTTGTGAAGATGGCTAACATCTGCAGCAAATCCGCCCATCATCGTGTAATGAGCATATACCATGTCCAAATTGGGTTTCGCAGTAGCATTGCTTGTCTGTGTGGTATCAGTGCTATACTTTTCATAGATAGAAGGGTAACCAACCTTCTCTTCTTCTTGAGAAACCAACTTCTTAAGAAACTTGCGGCCAAGATAATATTGTTCAAAAGCAGTGTATGCGACGATTTCTGGAGCTAAAAGTGCAATCATAACCCACTTTGCTTTTCTTACCCAACCAAAATACGCTTTTTCGCGAGTAGGTGGAATATTTAAGTGAATTGCTGTATATACGCATGCGACTAAAGTCCCGACACAGCTATATAGCAAGCTCCAAGTACCTCTACCATCAGGTTCTGAAACCCAGCCAGGAGCAACATCTGCCCGTAAGGCTGTGATATTGACATTGCTCGAGCTTGCACTAGCCACAGGATATGCGTTTACCGGGCTGACATATGAGGTAAGTATATATATGAGCAAAGACATTATTGAATTTAGTACTATAAAGTTTGATAGAAGACCCTTTTTGGGAACAACGAACTTGCCATGACAAGCAGATACGGCGATGGTGGGTATTTTGCGGCGAAATGTCGAGTCTGTATAACGTTCACCGAGCCCCATAAGCGATTGGAGATACACCGACATTGACAGAGGCTTAGAACCGGCAACCTGCACATGTATTACCATCACTCGATGAAATGAGAGGCCTGAAATAATTGATTCTTACAGGCATCGTCGGCGCAGCTCTGCTGTGTCCATAGATCATCCTGTTGGTGGTAAATCCGTGGTTCTGTAGGAAAACTCGCCGAACCGCGTGATTTTCACAACATCTGCTTGCATGAAGAAGAATACCATGAGTCTGACACCTAAGGCTTTCGTTCAGATCTATACTTACACGCTCTATACCGAAGATGGAAGTTGCCCTGGCATCTGCATTTGGGTAGATGAAAAATTATGCATCTGATTCACATCAGACGTTATGGAGCCGAATCAATCTATCATTTAGGGTTGAGATAGAGTTCTGATCTTCAAGACACCAGACTGGAAATCTCAGATGTCCAGATTCCTCCAAAACAAGTATATATTTGTGGATCAGAATGAGTAAACCACTCCGAAACATTTTCTTTACATCATCTAGCCAAAGCCTGGTAAGAACAGTAGGTTATTCGTCGAACAACTAGACTTCAAAGGTCTCTCGTCGAAATTGGCCGGGTGAGAGAATTGGATAGCATAGAATAGCTACTCGTTTCACCACGTCTCGAAACCCCGTTGACCAGATGGAGCTGGAAATTCCATTCTGTACAGACTGGTAATTTCGGACAATAGATAATGGTTGTTCGAAAGACAACCAGACAGCAATGATCTCTAATACAATCTTGCCAAGTCGAGAATACCTACTTGGTACGAAATCAGAATTGTTCACCTCGTCTCATACCAGAAAACGTTGATTGTTTATAGTTAAGGCTCTCAGTTTGGGTTTCTGACGGAAACATGTGAGGAGTAGATTATTATTTTGAAGATTGAGACTTCATAGCCTTCCATCGGCTCTCAATCGGATGCAACAAATGATAGGAATATGTAAAGTAGATGCAATAAGTGTCTTGTTATCTCATCTGATGCCATTTTACTAACATTCCCGAATTCAATATACCCTTCAAGTAGAACGGCTCACCAAGTGCAGTCTTGCTTTGTGAAGTTACTCCCTGCTAAGCTGCTCCGCTGAAGTCTGAGATTCTATGAAGCAGATTGCTTGGAAGGAAAGTCTCATAGTCAGTCATATTGGGGATGTAGAAATTTTGTCATTCGATGACTTATGAGGCATTAGCTTGCAGCCAAAAGACTGTTTTCCTGCTTTGATGTGCACATCATCAAAAGAAAGCAGAAGTGCGTTTTGAATCCAGCTTCACGATAACAACTCATGGACTAGGGAAACCTGCAGCACCGATTTATTCTCGAACAGCTCTCGATTTTACTATCGTAAGCTCCTTCAAATAGCGTTGGAAATCATTGTTATTTTCTTTCCAAAAAAAGATGACGTTCAAGCTTGGGGAATTATGCACAGTCTTGCTTGACCTTGACACTGCACTTACAGCTGCTGAAGGATCATCGCCCTGCTAGTGAATCAGAAATGACAGATCTCTATTTGGCTGGATGTGGCTGACTGACAATAAGTCATGCATATTCTCTTCGACAGATTATCAACTCAAGAATAGACTCTTGCCGATGAGCAAATCCAAGAAATCTCAAGATAATTATTGTCTGCCCCTTTCTCAAATTCTGTAACGAATTTAATAAAGATGATGCTTGACATCATAATGCACTAACACCAAAGTAAATTCACTGACCCCTCGGGGCCGAGAGACCCTGTAATGCTTCAAAAAATAGTCTCCACCTCGCTAAACGCCATCCGATATCGTTACATACTGATAATCTGATAACCTCTCCGTCAAAGCTCAGCTGTCCCTCTTTCTTTCCTTTCCTCCCAACATACATTTTTCAATTCAAAATGTCGTTCTTTAGTCCCCGTCGTGCTGCTCTTTTGCTTTCCATTGCAATTGTATGCGTATATGCTCAAGGCCATGCTACATCTGTTGCAAGCATGAGCTTGCCTGAAATAGAGGAACAACTCCAAGTAAGTTCTCACGATATTCTGCCTGGGCCCCATCTAACCGACTTTACTCGATAGCAATGTCCTCTTGTGCAAGATCTCAACGCATATAAACAAGTCACGTCTCCGATTACTTCGACTCTTACTTCTCGCATATTCGCAGTTCTTTTCCCTTCCACCCCAGCTGTCAATGCACTTCTAGCAACCCTTTACATCTCTGGACCCCCCAACTTTCTCCTCGCATTATGTCCACCAAATATCGATCCTTCTTCTCTCTCCGTAATGGTAGCATTTGCAGTTGGCGGTCTTTTGGGTGATACATTATTCCATCTTCTTCCCGAAATCTTCCTCGGCGAGGACGCCCATGAGAATGTGCGCTTCGTGTTGGTTGAACCAAATCGCAATTTATTGTTGGGAGTCGCGATTATGGTTGGATTCGTTACATTTGTTGCTATGGATAAAGGACTAAGAATTGCTACTGGTGGACAAGGCCATGAACACTCGCATAGTCATGGTCATGAGAGCGAGAAGGAAACTTCTGCTATTTCAAGCAACTTGGATGATACACATGCCAGAAGTACTAGATCAAGAAAGAAGGATAGCGGAAAGTCAATTGTTGAGGTTGAGAAGACTGAAAAGGAGATCAACTCTAGTGTGAAGCTTGCTGGATATCTTAATCTCATGTACGTTTCTTCGCAGAAGAAAATGAGGAGGCCACTGCTAATTATATGACAGCGCTGATTTCACTCACAACATTACCGACGGTCTCGCCATGTCCTCTTCCTTCTATGCATCCCCAACGATTGGCGCAACAACCACAGTTGCAGTATTCTTCCACGAGATTCCTCACGAAGTCGGTGATTTTGCTCTCTTAATCCAATCTGGTTTCTCCAAACGTGCAGCCATGGGGGCACAATTCGTAACCGCACTTGGAGCTCTCCTCGGCACGGTCATCGGCATCATGATCCAAGAATATGGTTCAAGCACAGAAGAAGGCGGTATTGGCAGGTTTGATGGCCTCATGGGTACAAGTTTGGAGTGGGGTGATATGTTGTTGCCATTTACAGCTGGAACATTTTTGTATGTGGGAACTGTAGCTGTTATTCCGGAATTATTGGAGACTGGAAAGGATAGGGGCCTAGAATTGACGAAGACGCTGAAACAATTCATGGCTATGGCAACGGGAGCCGGAATTATGCTTTAGTAAGTTTTTGGTCTTCCCCTTGTTTTGGTACATTTACTAACCATTCATAGCATTTCTTGGTCATAAAACCAGTACATCTACGAAATATCATGATTAAAGGGGCTTGATTTGCTTGGAATACATGGCATGGCTTCGGACTTAGAAGATTTCGAGACACCATATACGTCGATAGAAGTTGTATGAGGGATTTAGTACATGGGTAAAGCTATCGCGTTAAAAATATAGACATATCATGGTATCTGAAGTCATAACTTTTGGGTCTCGTTCAAAATAGACGTAAGGTTCTGACACCCAGATGCAGCTGTTCTATGACTGACCATTTGATGTAATGCAACGCCAATATTTTTTTCCGATCCCTTCCAAACATTTCATGATAATCATAATCGTAACCAGCTCACCCTAGTCAAGACTTGGTGCCAACGCAATCAAGCTGAACCTCAATTCCGCACCGTTTTCCTCTTCTCTCTTCAAAAATTTCCTTACACCCCAATCCAACGCCTTTCCACTTAATACGTCTTCATCTTCTCCCAACGATCCCAACTCAAGTGGGCCTCTTCTCCTTCCATCCATTTCCCAGAGATTGTTCTTCTCATCTTTGACGAAACATACGTAATGTAAATCGATGTCATCTTCAGCATCAGGTGTAGAGGATTGGCCTTGTGTTGCAGCGTTTTGATGAGCGGATTCGAGGGCTTGGGAATTGTAGAGGAGATCTGCGCGATCGATTGCGGCGAGAGGAATGGCATCTTTAATTAGTTTGTCGAGAGGAGAGCCTTGTTCTGCAAAAGAGAAAAATTATGTCAGACATGTACGTTTGACAGATACGAGGAGAGCGAGAGGGAGAGATAAATCATACCAACAAAACCCCTCGAAGCACCATTGCTCACAGCATGCAAAAGGCCAATCAATCCACACGCATTCCTGATTGTCTGTTTATACCAAATAACTGGTTCGTTCTCCCCCTTTCCTTGATAATCTTCGCGTTCTTTATCCTCTGAATAGCGGAATGCCTCGTAACTTTTTGACACGGGGAAAACGAGTAAAAGGGCGAGTGCGGGACGAGGGATGAAGGAGAGAAGAGAGGGATCTTCGATTGAAAATACGTCGTGGAAAGATAGAGTGGTGGAGAGACCGAGTTTGTGGAGGAGAGAGGACATTACTTCGGGATTGTTTTCTATGGGAGACATTTGGTTAGCTTGGGAGAAGGAGGGGGAAGACAAAGGGAGGCGGCACCTAAGGGAATGAAAGCCTTCTTGTTCGAAGGAACATCTGGATTATCTATTGCTTCCGCCATCTTGACTTGGTAGTCTTAAGTCACTGGAAATTCTAGATGTTGATTTATTTAATGTAGGTTTTGAATGAAGGAAACTTTGAGAGCTCGAAAGGCAGCTCCCGCCACTACGTAATGTAAAGTTAATAATTACCCCACGATTCGGATCATCAGATACACCGGCCTCCGGTTTGGTGCCCAATGCATCCATTTATCTTTCTTTACATCAATTTTAGCAACTCTACCTATGATACAATGTAATGATTATAAAGCGCCTCAGAAGCTTTTATATTGACCTCTCGAATGCAATATGGTAATTTGCTACTCATTCCTTATGTGTTTGATTTCTCCTAAATGATAACATTCACGACATACCTGGATCTGCAGACCCTGAACCCTTTGGAATCCAATCATCCGTTTGTTGCACTCCTCATAGTAGTTCTAGAAGAGTTCCATATCTTCAGCTCTTGAATTAAAGTTCATTCCCGCTACAATACTTTTTGCAGTCTGAAAGACTGCGCAAATTTACCAGGAACCGAACCATCCGAAATTACAAGTCAAATTAGAGTTTTGCTGAAACAGCTTTGTCTCTTGGCCTCCGGATTCTCAATTTACAACCCGGCATATACCCATTATTTTCACTGCAATTGCCATGGTTGGTGCTTGGAAAGCATTTCTTATTGCTCTTTCTTGTATCAATTCGCGCTTTCATGTTATGCGTTCCAAAATTATAAAGGATCTCTATTGCTTCGTCTATCAGGTTATAATCTATTTGAGGAAAACTTTAATAGTAAGGTAAATTGAACTTTTTTGGCGAACTCTTATGGAATTGAACCATAATAGATGAGATGAGGAATATCGCGGAGTCGTAGAGTAGACCGACTATATATATACCTATATGAATGGGCTACTCGGACCGTGTACCCTTTCATCCAAAGTATCACTGTGTGACTTTTTTGTCAATTCCATTCTTTTTAACACGTTAACAAATATCAATACGTTCCTTTCTCATTACATTCATTTACAAGTTTCTCTATCAATCATGTCGCTTCACTCATTTCTCGGATTGTCATTGTTGACTCTCGCTTCTGTAGCACAGGCGCAAGATTGTCCACTTCAGTTTGAAGGTCGTGTACCAGTAGGCACCACACCAACTGCATTTGATAACTCCAATACAAGTCTCTACAATCCCAGCTATAACTTTGGTGCAAGTAAGTTTAATTTCTTCCTGTACACTAGTTCTTCTAACATGTCCAGATCTCACATGGAGCCAAATCATCAACATCCCAACTGATATTCCTACTTCTCTGGTAAGTCATATTGTGTGCTATACTGGTTACACGCCTAACAATTTCTCAGTATGATGGAAACTCAACTATACCCTTCGAGGTTACCCTCTCTGATGCCTCCATCTTTGCTCCCTCCTCGACAAACGTACAGGTTGGATTTCGTCGTGCTGAATTGATGCCATTATCCAACAATGGCACTGACGCTTCCACCACAGGCATTAAAACTCTTCATTTCTCCATCATGAAGGATGCCTCTCGTCCTCTGAATCTCAGCCATGAGTATCAAATTGCCTTCCTCGAAAGTGCAGATTTCAGCACCAACCAATTTGTGTTGAAGACAGGCACAATTTTGGACACAAACAACACAGATTCAAATGTTTTGAGAGTTGTCGGAAATGTAAATGAGGGAGCAACCGAACTTTTCACTACTGCTTTCACCGATGGATGGCACAACTTTGGGTTGAAATTGGATTTTACCGCAAAGTTTGTTTTCCTCTCTTGTTTCCAATAAACATCTCCAGCTAATCTTGAATCAGTACAACTCAAGTATTCTACTCTACCTCTTCCAAGGCTCTTGAATCAGTCACCGAAGCTCTAACCAATGACATTTCTGGACAAGGTCAATACCACTTCGGTTTATTGAAGAAGCCAACAGATTTCGCCGCTGGTGTGGATGTTTCCAAGAATGGATTCCAGGAAAGTGGTATCAATGAGGGATTGATATTTGGTGGTATTTTCATGGAAGACAGCGAGAACTGCGACGCAGATGTGTGTGTTGAGACTGAGTAGGATGGATAAGATCGATTTGGTTTCTCAATCACAACCATTCGCTCTGGCAGCGTAACACTGAACCTTTTGAAAATATCCATATACTTTATACCTCGGTATTGATTGTATATACTGGCTGTTTTGTATGACTTGTGAAGAATTCATCCTATGTTAAATATCTGCAAATATGAACGAGACGACAGAACTCGAGATCTGACGTTGACCAAACTAATTCCCCAGCGAGATCACAGTTCCTTGAGGAGCGATTATATTGCATCTCTGTCTAGTATTCATTTTCTTCTTCCATGACGTTTTGTTTCTACCCAATATTTCTATTTAATCGATCATGTATTGCTTACCAAGTATTCCCTTCACCCACCGCAGGATGCAAAGTCGAGACGTTCAAGCATAACACCAGTGAAGCCCTCTTTCGCAAAATCTGGCTATATATATGCAAATAAAAATCGTCATTCATAATAGTCACATGATTAAGGACCGCTGGCGCAACGGTAGCGCGTTCGACTCCAGATCGAAAGGTTATCCGTTCAAATCGGGTGTGGTTCAATACCTACTCTCCGTAATCATGAGTTTTTGTTTTGTTTGTAGGTATTTTGGTCAGGGCTTTTTTTCTTCTTTTTTTAGCTGAGGGGTGAGGAAATCAGGGAGTGATCGTTTTTTTTTTCCTTGGAGAAATTGGGGTGTGGTAGGTGGGGTACATAAATGTTACAAAATGGTGGATGAAATGAAGGGGTTATTCGGTTAGCCGAGATGGGATGATTGATTAGATCCATGGGCTATGATTTGGGATTTGGAATTTGATAGATGGGAAAGTTTTGGAAGAGCAAAATGGCTGGTTGGTATTAGAATGAAGACAACTTTATTGCGAGAATTTTCTTTTGGGATAAATATGATTCTTTATTGCTTGGTGGGTGGGTGTCTAGGGAGTGGGAGGGTGAAGTTTATCCTCATGTGGGAGAATTTCAGGGTAATACTGATGCATGCAGGAAAGGGTATGCTGAAATTAGATGAAGCTTCTAACTGAGACGTGGAAAATTGTTTGAGTCATTCACTCGAATCGCTATACTTTCGTGGTTGTATCGTGCAAGAGGCAGAAGAGAAGAGAAGGTGAATATGTGATGTTTGTATAAACATCACACAAATTTCCGATTCGGGGAGAGGCTCTAAGGCGAAGAATCTCGATAGTTACAAGCTCTAGATCATCATTAATGCTATTTTGGTTCGTGACTACTCGTCTCTTTTGGATCGGACCTTTATTCAGATACTCAATGGTCGCTTGGTTTCCCATTAAGGGCTGCATAAACGGATAACAGCAGTGGGGACATAAACGCTCAAGGATATTTTTGATGGCAATGTTGTGATCGTACAACAATTTTAGAAGCAGTGATATTTTTTATTAATGGCAGTATCCGGTGATACGACAGATTTTTGTCCTGTTTCCATAACTGTCCACCATGTTTCGCGTCCGGAGACTCCTGTCATAAACAAATCTCGGTCTGAAAAAAAATCGTGCGAGGAACTTGGAGATACTCAAAGTATCCTTTTTGGGAGATTTAATTGTCGTGGCACTACTAGAAAGATCCTACAAGCTCGCTCCAGGAGTGATAACTTCTCGAAACACACCATCGAAGTCTAACAACGCTATGAAATCTTGCGCTCCTGTCTCGTTGCCATCATAAGAAAGACGTCTTCAACAAAATTATGTTGGCAAGAGAATTCTTCTAGTGTTTCTTATGGAAGATTTGGAAAAGAGGGAAATGTGTGATATGGGAAAATGGAGCAAGTGTGGGTTCAAAGTCGCTTGACTAGATTCTCCAGGTTTCATTCTTATTAGCATGAGCCGAATAGTTCGAGAATTGAACTGAACCAAGAGCTATAATGTTCAATCACGTATTAGAATAACCAATTTAGTTCGAAAGACAAAGACCAGCCACAAGAAAAAATTCGACTTCTCTCTCACCTCGACACCATTCTTCAATGTTCCTTCTCATGGCCTTGTTCCAATCACTTCTTCGATCAATCTACACCAAATAGATTGTGTGATAAAGAGAAAACTAAATCGACTCAATTCTTCAACATTCAAAAATGAAGGGCACAGAGTATCATTCGTTAACAATTAGTTAAGTCATTACACATTGCCCGAAATCAATCAAAGAATCGCAGTACTATGGTCCAAAGGATACTACAATCTGGATCTGGAATTAATAGAGAACTCTTCACTATCATCTAGTAAGCCATCAATTTTTCCAGCTTATTCCTAGAGTTCTCTTTATCCTGCCATCAGTACTTCAACCACATCATTATCGCTGTAAAAGTTCATCATTTCATCATCTGATTGTCCAACCAATCACAATATCTCAGTAACTCCATAGCACTTCTCAGCATGCCACACATAAAGCCGGCTAGAATATGGACGCAGGCAGAAAAGAATCATCTCCAGCATTTACTCCAAGAGAGACACGATGAGGGGAGGTATTGGAAGGACAGTAGAACTAGTAGAAAGTATCTCACCAGGAAGATGAATGAGAATTTCCGCCTAGAGACCAGCCTGACGGTCGAATGTTCTCTGTAAGACATGTGGAGGAATATTTGACTGAGTGGGTAGGAAATCATCCGGATCCCAGGCAAGTTGAGATGCCAGAGAATAAACCGGATTGGGAGGAAGAAGTAGGAGATGAAGAAGATGACGACGGAGGCAGAGGAGCAGTTACAGAAAAAGCCCCAGAAGAACAGGGAGAAGACGGACAGGATAATCAAGGCGCACAAGATGCAGGGAATCAAGAAGAAGAGGGAGAGGATGATGATACGGATGAGGAGAGAGGAAGACGGCGTGAGTGGAGAGCGGGAGGGAAGAGCAGTGCAGCGGAAGCCCGAAAGGCAAACAAGAAGTTGCCAAAGAGAGAGCAATAGCTGATGACATAAAAACTGTCCAGGCGCCAACTGCTGAGGGGAATGGGAGGTTGGGATTAGGATAGCATCATCGGTAGGTTGCAGATAGATACAACATGATACCATTAATGAGATATTCGTACTAGTACTCGTGAATCTGACGTCGAGTGGGGGGTACAAAAAGCTCAAGATATTTCAAGTGCCCCTCGAAGCCTGGTTAAACTCATTACATCATTACATATCTTTCAATATATGATAACATACAACTCTATCTCCTCCAGTATGTTTTGCCGCGGGTCGGTAGCTATGTATGTCCAATATGCCCCCCCCCCCCCTTCCGAGATACCAACGCTCAAGAACATCCCTACTAAATTGAAAATATCTATTTCACATTGACATGTGAGAGGAACATACTTTCTTATCCCTATCTCTGCTTTTATATATGCGAATGATTCTCGCTAGGATACTCAAATATCCGTGCTACCTCTTAACTTTGCCAGTTACCATGGGCAGGATCAAGGAATAAATTCAGCTAGAGCGACTACAGTCGTGGAAGGAGTTGTATCTGCTTCATATAAATCTCATACTCAGGCTCTACTCCTGCACCTGTTCACGCTGTTACGGCTGATGGATCAATTTCAAATATATAGAAAAGAAAAGCATGTGTTTGCATAAAATCTTACTATGTCGATTTTTATAGCTAAACCAAAGGAAACTTCCGACATAAATGTCAGATATCTGTTCAGTGAATTACACTAGACACAGGGAGACTTAAAAGAGATGGAAGAGAGCCGCGATGAATAAAGAACTGTGTATGCCCGTATTGAGTGCGATAAGTCAACTACCCCACTTTCCGACCACCCCCTCTTTTCGATCACCTCAAAAACCATATCGCTTTGAGTAATTATAAAATTTACACTTTGAATAACTTAATGATACTTTAATTAATTAATTTGAAATTTTAATATTATTATAATTGTGATATAAAAAATAAATATATTAAAAAAGATATTATAAAGATTCTTAAAGTAATTATAAATGAAATAAGTATATAAAAAATTAGTTTGAATTATAATATTTTATATATTATATTTTATAATTGAATATATAATAAAGTTTTATATCAAAAAGATATTTAAATATTTTAAAAATTATTTTTAATTTAAAAGAATTAATTAATAGAATAAATATTAATATAAGAAACTTTTGATATTAACTTTATATATTATCAAATTAGAAAAATAATAGAGTATTTCCTTATTATATAAGAAGAGAATCTTTTATTTAAAAAGAAATGGATATATAGCTTTTTTTGAAGATATTTTAATATTGGAATTAAGAAGTAATATCAAATTGATTTTATATAAGTTTTAGATATTATATCTAATATTATTAAAAAGTAGTTCTGAAATCTCATAATCCCTGAAATTAAGGTTATTAAATTAATTAACAAATGGAATATAAATGAAATAGATATAATAAAGAATTAGGGTTTTAATAGATTAATAATAGAAAGTATTAATTAAAGATTTATTCAAAAAAAGCAATCTAGATCTCAAATTTGGATTTTTTTTATAAAATATATTTTAATTAATAAAAAAAGTATTATTCCCTTTATAATATATATAAAAAAATCAGTTTAATAATAATGATTTCCAATCGATTTGACTCTATTTAAGGATTAGAACTTTATTACTATAGAAAATGAATGGACTATAGATATTATAGCTTTAAAATAATTGAAAAAGATCTATATCCCTCAAACTATCTTTATTCAACCGGAAAATTCAAGATTCCTTATTTTGAATAAATATAAAAGCCATAAAATTATAATATTTATATTAAAATACTTTAATAATAATATATATCTCTTATTTCTTTTATTATATATATTATATATATTATAATTATTTGATTTATTTATATTCTTATCTTTAAAAAATACATATCAAATTGAATTTAATAAATTAAATTTATTATCCAATTTCTCATTAATTAGAAAATGTAATTTTCTTTTTTATTATCAAAAGATTAGAATAGAAGATTTAATTATTCAAAATATTAAATTTGAATAGTAAGCTAATAATTTTTGGTTTAAAAATATAATTAAATCTCTTATAAATCGACTTTTATTTGAAAATAATAATAAAAAGATTTTATTATTTAATTCTAAATTTAATAATAATTCTATTTTTTAATAGAATATATATTTATTATTTATTTAATAAAAAACTTTTCAAAAAGAAGTTAATATTAGAAAATATAGAAATATAATAATTCAAGAGAAAAAGATTGATTTATTAATATAAAAATTATTATTTTATAAGATTATAAAAGGATTTAATATTAAGAATTATAAATTCTTAGAAATAAAGAATAAAATTAGAAAGTTAGAATATCAATTAAATAAAATATTATTTAAAAAAAGATAAAAGATTATAATATTTTTAAATTCAAAATTTGTAAAGATTAGAGTTATAAAGTATATACAAATTGAAGTAGGAGATTATGAAATTAAAAGAAATAATAATTTTAGTATTATAAAAAATAATTCTATAGATGATTTTATTGAAGTTTAATAGTTATTGAGTTATTAAAGTTTTAAGTGTAAATAATATGATTTTTTTAGGTGGTTGGAAATAGGGGGTGGTTGGAAAGTGGGGTAGTTGACTTATGCAAAGAAAGATACATGCGAGTAATCTAGGTTAAGGAGTTGAATTGAAGAGCTACATCAGTTTGTAGTCTACAAAATAGAGAGATATCAGAGGGATATTGATGTAATGATCTATCTATGACTGATTCACATGAAAAGATAAATATACACTCAAGATACGTATATTTCAACATTCGGAGAGGTAAATCAATTCGATGGTACTGAGATTGATTGAAGAAATCACGTTATATCAATAGACTTATATCTAACTTGTACACAGAATAAACATTGCTCCTCATCATCCATACACGCACATATAAGTATACGATAAGGATAAAAGTTGTCAGCTAGTCAACTGAATGCAATTTATAAAGTGGAGAGCAGATATAAACGCCAAATTTCATGTTCGTATTAAGCTGGATATACAATATGAAGGAGTGTTTTGTAAGCTATAACGGATAGATAAGTGCCTTTAAAGAGCCGCGTTGTATACTAGGAATTATGAAGTTACGTTCCTCCTGCCATGTCGCTCAGTGGACGATACTTTTGACAAATAATCAAGATGAGAGGTGTAACAAATGCAACCGCAAGTAGTTTCTGTGACAGACGATTGAAAGCAGATGTGCAACAGGAAGACATCCCAATTTTCCATTACATGTATCTTTCCATTTCGAGGAGGAAATGTTGCTTTGACAAATAATTGGGATGAGATATGCAACAGGGAGTTATCACAACGAATGGCCAACAAGAAACATGGAATAGAAATCTTCTCAAACATTTCTGTTGACACACAAATCAAAATATATATGCAACATGATATCCTTCCAACTTGCCAGAGCGTGCAATAGGGTTCATGACCAGTGGACAACAATGAAAGACTGAACACTTGGAAGATAATGTAATGAAGATTTCAACATACTATTTAATTACCATGAATCTGTAATGGTTAAGGAAAGATACATAGAGTAGCTATCTAAGTCAATTGAACATACCACATCTATAGATGGTAATATATGTTAATACTCCCCTCCATCTCCTATACTGTGCTATACTACTACTACCTTCGGAATTGCGGCACACAGAGGCGTGCAACAAACTCATTTCCTCAACTCTTGGAGCAAATTATCAACAGATACATCTCGACAGGCAGTACAAAGTCGGGAGTGTAGAAAATTATACACAGTGTTCCATTCTGATCCCACTCAGAGTAGCGACATGAATAGAAAGCTCTCGATTGTAAATGCGAATGAAGGCAAAGAATACTAAGTCTACATTTAGCTTCTACATCGTCACCAGAACTACTCTCCCATATCCAAGTTTGTTATCCGGGTATGTGGATGATGTAGATATGCGACAAACTCTACTCTAGACAACCACGAGATGACGCATATAATCGGGGAAGAAAGGTGTGATCACACTTATACATGAAATTTCAATAGATCTATATGGGAAGAGCGACTATGACGCCTACATTGTGCTTGTAGAAACAAGTCGCTCTATCTTCGAACGGCAGATATCAATATACTCCCATCTATTACATTATAGATTCCTCTCTCCGGTCGGTTTGAGAATAGAAGGTTTGTTATTTTCTAGCGCAGATGGCGCAATAGATACTCTTGTACTTGTTGTGGGCGTGGAGGATAGTTATTCTATTACGAATGCTACTCTGACCAGACTATATTCCCAGAGTTGCAACCACCATGTAAAGCCTAACAGTATACCAAGATCATATTCTAACCCAATCCGAATCATCACCTATAAAAGAGTTTCTAGTTTTATAGAATACTATTTGATCTACAGATCCCAGTATATGATATAACCTCCCCGTATGTACACCGCACCATTACCTCTTTGGTAAAGAATGAATGACCAATCAATCTTGTGAAACAGAGATCTACTAGAGCCAAGTTGTCAAATGCAACTAAACTAGTCCAGATGTCAGATGTCATCGGACATTTCTTGCTTATTAATAACGAGCAGGCTCTAAACTAGCGATCTTTATCACAACTGTATAAGTCACCTAACCCATCAATTTGACCATTCAACTACAAGGTAATCAGGAAAATATTCAAACTAATAGGATAATAACGATAAAATCCCAGTCGCAGAGCTAAAAAAGAGTCCAGACCTGAGTAAGTCGTTCGCTGACCTGCAAATTACCTAGTGCCTCAAAATCCAAACGAATCAAAATACTATTGATTTCTTCTAATATACGGTAGACCGAGAAGACTCTAAGAAGGAAGACCAAATCAGCACTAAAATAGAGGTGCTATGTTGATCCCCCAGATTTGGATAAGCTGTCAAATTCGTAAAGTAGCGAGAAAAAACGCTACTGACGTGTATCCCAAAAGAAGAAACGTCATGTTGACGTCAACAAAAATATCAACATGCATGATTGAATCGACACCGTTTTAAGCCAAGTCGATGCCAAGTATACCCATGAGCTTAATTCTCCGCATTATTAAATAAGAATAGAAAATATGAGATAGTACTTTGGAGGATCGACGTCAAGCTTAATTCAAAGGCGCGGGGTGAGTCTCGTACGCAACCTGAGTCCACAGATAGAGCTGAAAATGAGTTGGCTTTGGCGATCCCCTAACCTCATGCTGCTAGTAAGAGGAGGTTGAAAGTTTGCAAGCACAGTATGTATTCCTCTCTCTTATCTAGTCCGCGATAGTTTAGGCCAAAGATATGTCTGCAGAGCTGAAAATAATCGAATGCAAGTACACGTAGAGAAGGCCCTTCGACTAGTACAGTGTATATTCCTCTCCGTACATAGTATATACCAACACCCATGAACTTGTAGATCTCAGAGGAAAGACCTTATCGAGAGAAAACTTTAGGTACAGGAAGGACGAAGTATGTTGCTCTCCGTACATACTACTTGATACCTAATACTTTAAATCAGCATCTAATAACCACCAAGATCGAAGAAACAGAGCCGGGCTATCTTAGAAGAAATGGCACTTATCAAAAGAGCTGACACCATCGCAACAAAATTCTCTTCCTCTCATGCGATGCCCAATTCAAATCCAGCTGATACCAACGAGAAGAACCACAATGGTCTAAAACCCGACTCTCGAGCCAATTGTCAATTACGGAATATCAGGCCAACGCCAATGTGATCATTGATGACACCTTCATTCTCAAATTCAGAGTTTGGCTTGTTGCCTACGTGCGAAGTGATCAGAGTGAGATCCTAGTAGCATCACCAAGACAGAGAATAAAGTTCGAATACCTGCACCGTCGGTACCGTTGATGTGCCAGTGCCAGTGCAATGGCCGTGGCAGCGAGAGTAGTTTATCAACATTCTCTAGCCTTGGGCAGACACAAGGAACTGATGCAAATATCGCCGACGCAGGCTAGCTTTTAGATCATGAAGTTGGCTTCAACAGGATTTTTCCATCAAAGTCTCGCTACTCAGGAGACCTTACTTGTGGATGTAACCAGAGATCATCGAACACTCCTTCATTTAGCGGTAACGGAGTTTCTTGCAAGCGGAATTGCAATCGACAGCGTCGACCAAGAAATTATACGATGTAGAGTATCATCCGGCAATTCCTCACCCCTTCTTGTCGCGATATTCTAAAATCTAGACCAACTTTTCCGAATCCATTTCCAATTTGACTAACACACACATTCATCTATCCATCTATCTAATTCCAGCTTCGCGCGTTTGTACCCACTGAGGTATATTTTCTACTGGTTCTGCAAAAAAACCGGGCCTTCTGCTATTACCCTCCATCCCATATGACGGCGAAATAGATCCTTCAATCCTGTCGCGTAACCCAACATGGAAAGCATTCTCTACCGACGCGTCTCACTTCCGTCTCACGAATCACAGCAAGAAATCGGAACAATCGGCTCCAAGCCCACATATGTAAATCTCACTGCAAAAATTATATCCCAGTAAATCCCTCATTGAAAAAGATGTTCTTCCACGCGGTAAGAACGGCACATACGATCGGTCAACTCTTTGTGTTTCTCCGATGGAAAATATATGGAGTTTTTGAGGCATCTTCCGATAAATCAATACCGGCAACCCACACTAAACTGCCTGTAACGCTGTAACGCTACAATTGAAATAATTGGATAGCCTATAGCAATCCCCGGGTATGTATAAGCTATGTCCCTACATACATACAAAATTCTCCACCATAAACCACAAACCGCGGAACTGAAATTGACTTTGAAGTTTGAGGCGAACGAACGACCCATCGTTCAAAATTCGCCACGTAGATTTGCGTATTTGGTTTCTCTCGATATCTGAATTATATTAATTGACTCGTTTGGGTAATAGTCTAGAAGGATCTTGGAAGCCATAGAATCTTCTTAGTGTAAACAGGGCTGATTCGTGTTATGTACTACCTCCCCGAACTATCTCCATATTTTCCCTGTCATACGACATCATTTGAGTCGGTTTGATTTGCCCAAAGAGGTACATGAGTAGTGGTAATGTTTGCAGATATGCATGTATCCTGAAGTAACTTGGTAGCGTACCATCCGTCAGTAGCCAGCCCAGCCCCAAGAAATCACCAAGCCCGGAATCTTCAATTCCCTTCCCCAAAATCGTAAGATTCTCGTCTCCACCGAGCAACATCATCCCAAAGTAGGAGGAGATCTCTCTCTCCAATAACATGTCTCAGCTCCAATAATCTCCATAATTGAGGTTCTCCTTCGTCTTCTTCTTCTAACTTCTCTGCATGTACTTGCCCGCCAACTAGCAAATCTCTTAGGCGCTCCAAATGCAACCCCGCCAATTGCTCCACAAACCAAGTTCGTGTGATATGATCCCGCCTTGAATGAACAGCACCAATAGTAAATAACCAAATCAGCCATTGACATGTTTGTTCTGTGGTTGTAGCGGTATCAATTGTGGACAGAGATTCTTGTAATTGTTGTAAGAGGATAGAAGGACCAGTCGAGGAATGCGGGTATTCTTCAATTATCGATTTCATGAATAGTAGAGCTCCGATACGAGTTGCTTTGTCGATAATAGGTTCTTGGTTCTCTTCTAGAGACAGGGGAAATGATAACAATTCATACTCAATCCAGTAAATATCATCAAGAAAATTTCCTGGGTCGAGAAGAATTCTGCTTGATGAGGCGAACTGTATGGACTGGTAGAAGATAGCTAGATGTTGCATTGTCTGTATGAGATTTGGATGAATACCGCATCTAGCGAGTGTAATTTCAATGTAAGCATTGATGGTGCCGATTCTATGCATCGGTAGAATTGTAGATATTGATATTTCAGAATGATTTCGTGGCTTGTAGTAAAGATACGGTTCAGCAGCATAATCAATCGCACCAGTGATATCAGACCTTGAAGATAATTAGAATGAGGTTGTTCTATATTTTTAGTAAAATCACCTACCGACGAAGTTTTGTCTGTATAATCATAGGAAGAGACGACATCGTGCCTCGCGTATTTATCATTTGTTGTATACCACGCATATGAATATGCCATAAATCTAAGTGCCCTGTATTTGCCTAAGTGGAAGTTTAGTAGACATCAAACAATCATATACCAAAATGTGACATCGAAATTTAGACATACTTCACCCAAAGCTACACAAGACAAAGCAGCAATAGTACTGTCGTCTGCTGGTTTCCCATCCTGAAGTCTTTTCTGGACTATTTCCAAGGTTTTGCCAAGGTGGTATACTGAATCTTCCGAATCCTTCCCACCTTGAAGCAAGGAGAGATAGATTGCGCCAGCATATAATATCGCATGAAACATTGCTGCATCGCTGATTGTAAAATGAAACCATTCATCTGAACGTAGAGGATTGGAAGAAAGATATTTGGATAATGGGTACATTCTCGAACTAACATGCGTAAAATATCGGCTCAGCAACCGGTGCGTTCTTGTCGTCATCTCAATAGGCCATGGAGACAAGCTGAGTGCAGTCGGAAACCCGATGAGATTCTCAATAATAAGACCGTCATGTTGGTGATAATCAGATATGACTGACTTGGGTTCTACGAAAGGTTTTATACATTTCGAACGGAGTTTCGGATCTCCTTTACTTTTCCGAGTCGTTTTGCTTAGGAAATCATTCCTCGCATGCTTGCGTACGAACTTTCGTACATTAACATCTGTTTTTGTTACAGAAGATGATAAATCGACAAATGCGAACTTTTGTTTTGGTCCCCCCCCTTTGCAGTTGATGGTTGTGGCCGATGAAGGATGAGTTGAGGTCGAGGATTTGCTTTCTACACGACTTTCTTTGACGGAAAATTCGGTGGCTTTCCACTGAATTTTACCTGGGATATGCCAATCCTTATACACATCGATTTTGGGACCATCTGTACCTATAGGCTGTGTGGCATCCATCTTGGTGAGGGATATAAAACTTGAATTCAATGTCTTTGAGGCAAAAATAAGGGAATATCACAAAAGTGGGGTAAATATTCTTGCCCTTTCACGTTGCAAATAAGAAAACACGAATTATCACAGTCAGATGAAGACATCGGAGGAACAAATGTTCTGCGGGCAACAAAGACAAATTCAAAGCATTTGATGCTTATCAAATCTTCATAATTCCAGATCTGGAAATTGAAATTTCCTCTTTAGGTAATTACCATTCACTTTTTGGAGATGCGTCATTTCTGTGTAATAAACCACACGTGACCAAGAATTATTTTCGGGCTGCAGTTCGACGACAGGTCGTAAAGATAGATATAAGGGTATCGAAAAAGGAGGATCAGAAATGCATCATTATAATTCATACGATGTGTTGATTTGGTAGTTTCAATTTGTGATATGGTTTAGATATTGGTTATGGAAATCAGTTGTGTAAGTAACGCGGGTCTATGGCAAGTTTTTGATATCAAAATAAGAAAATATGCTCAACTTGATGGAAGCAGCAATTATGATGTCTTTTATTCTTTCTAGATTCGAAATTTTCCTCTAATTACGAGTAGTTCCCGTTCTCAATGACTCTGGCATTGGAACAACTAGTTATCATCTACCATCCATGAGCCATTCAACTATAGATTATAGACCACACCCATAGACCATATCCTGATCTCACATACTCAACCTCAATCCTCCACCTCTCGAATAGAGCCTCACCTTATCAAACCCCAATAAAGCAACTCCCAAACCACAGATGCTGACTCCCAACGCCACCTCCAGCCCTAACACAATCGCTTCTTTCTTCTTCCACTCCAAGAAAACATGAAACACCCAGTATATTTTTCCTTCGTCCATGAAAGAGGACCGAGCTTGTAGCTCGGTCGCTAAATTCAACTGACTCCTGAGATGAAATGCATATCATATACAGATCTTCCCGTGCGCACGAACAAGCGCTCTCCATCTCTCCATCGACCATGAAGGAAATGCCCTACCGTATATCAAAATGTTTGGAGAGTATGCTTGGTATGTCTGAGGATCGTTTAGATTTTTAAAACCGTGTGTTGGTGTTATTACCGTGCCCTAAAAATTCCGATCGATAATACCAGTGAAACGACAAGCCAATTTACCTAACGTACCAATTTGAAAATTTTATTCCGCCAGATTTCCACAGATATTCATTTTTCGTTTCAACATGTATGGGGCAATTCTAGCCAAGCATACAGTCCCTTTTCTTGGAAGCTTCACAATGATGGGGTCAAAACTATATGGCGGGGTGAATTTCAGACGAAAGTCAAACCCCGCCCCTTAAGTTTTGTGTGTTCTGTTGGGAGTTTGATATTGATATTATTTCAGAAATTTGGGTATTTTCGAATGTATCAAAACCTACATTGAAATTGGTACCTCATTTGATCTTTTTTTTTGTGAGTTTTGAATTCTGACTTTGGGATGTGATCGAGACACTTGTCGCAATGGGAAAGGAGAATTGAGTTGCTCAATAGGACGATATCTGCTCATTCCCATGGATGCCATTTGATGTTTTTCTTGGTATCAACTCCTTCCTCCCTATCGTCTAGGATTTCCTGTATGAATAAATGAATCCAAGATTTCATATCGTTTGATTTCCATATAAAAAAATTCTGTTGAAACCAATCCCACAAGAGATACTTGGGGGCAGAAAAGGAGCAACATGAACCGAAAGCACCAAGGAAAATTGACTTTGGTCCGAAGAAGGGGCGAAAAGCGTGATGAGACGGCATTTGATTTGAATTGTTTGACTTTTCATTACAGATGTGAATTGAAATGTAAATTGGAAACGATACACCCTTCAATTAGCTCCATCTGCAGCCCATCCCGCTGCCGACTTCGGGAATTTTAGATCAAAGCACGATTGAACAAGTTTTGTAAGGTCTTTCCTGGTAGTTTTGCGCCCTACCGTATTCAATGACTTCTCACACTCCAAAATCTTCACCCGTCAAGACATTTACTGTGTAAACTAGATAATTCGAAAAACCACTATGTATGAACACGAATCATGTTGTTGAAAATCAACCATACTTTCGTGGGGTGTCTAATCAAGTCCATTGGCCTATAAATTTCGTACCATAAGGTCCGTGGAGGTGCAGATTGGCGTCGGAGGAAATTGGAAACATTAACCAAGGGTTCCAAGGATTTCCCCTTCATTGTCGCTTAATTTTGCACCTAGCTTTTGTAGTGGTTTGTATGCTCGTGCACCCATCAAATCAATTCCCCAAGGAGTAATGAAGTTGAGAAGCAGCTGAGAAACTAATCATCCTTTGCTCGGTTGTCATTGGAAGAACATGGTGTCTGCAATCTGTCAAGACTTTCTTCCATGCAGTAGTGAGATAAAAAAATTTGTTCTTCGTTTCGTCGATTGTCCTGTCGGATTGACCGGCGCTGGCGTAGCCTACGTATAGCCTAGATAGCACTCGACTTTCTCATTCTTAGGTCATGGCTGCTTGCCCCAATAGGCTTGAACGCCTAGAAGACGCCTAGAAGAAGATATCTTGAGGTCGTAATACACACCTAAACAGTGCTTGAGAAAAATCGAAATTTGGAATATTGTTGACAGAACATTCTGTTTTCATCTCATCTCATCTCATCGGGGAGAGCGATCAAACCAGTCTTTACAGGCAGTTCGAGAAAGCTGAGCTTGGAAAACGAAAGGTGGCGGCAAACTCGTAAACTTCCAATGGTTCACTCTGACTTACATACGGATTCTTACATCAATTAATGGATCAAATCAAGGTATTTTTTCTTGCTTGCTCGCGTGCCTGTCGCATTGGAACCCTTGCGAATGAGGGATATAAAATATTTCCGGTTTGCCCCCTCCCCCCCTCAAGACCAGGGCCCCAGTTCCCGATCAGGTTCTGACGTATGTCTTTCACTGTACCTACCCGCCTTGTGTAATCACCCAAAAGAAATTAAATGCGCTGTTCGTAGAAGCTGACATTCACGTGATCAAAACAAACTCCCTTTTCGTCACCCAATATCGCATCCGTAAATTGCCCATTGTGTGAGTAAAGAGTTACATTGCATTTGCAGCATCTAAAATTCTGCAGGGTTCAAATTTGACCGACGAGATGAGGCGAAACCAAACCAAACGGCCGAGAATGAGGATCAAGCTGCAAGACGAAAACTCTACTGCTTCATGGCAAATATTATTTTACTAGGATTTTTACGGTATGCGAGGAGTCTTACTAAGGATGTAGGAGGAAGTCTTAGGAAGAGCGCTGTTGGCGAGCAGAAACCAAGACTTGGAGCGTCTGCGACTATCCATGGGGTAGTTTGATACCCCAAGGGAAAATACGGAGTACCCCAAAAAATAAGGCCCTTTTTCAGAAACAGAACTGAATCCCTGAATGTCAGTTATTTGTCCGAAGTTTATCAAGGTGGGCGATCTATTCTGGGCAGATTTGATATGGATGAGAGGAATATTTGACACAGGATTAATTGGCTACGCCATGCTAACACAGCTTTGTGACGTTGATGGAGTTTTTTGGTGTTGAATGGGCAAATCTGAACGTAAGGAGGGCGATTCGTTTCGTAATAATATGATATTAGCATTTGTAGACTTCTGGATACTACGACGTCAACAGCATCACTATTTTTATCGTGTGATATGTCAATCCTACTAACTTGTCTATCGAATTCCTAAAGATGCAACAGATCGCATTGCGTGAATGAATTAGGATGAAACTTTAACTTTCCTTCCAAGCAAATGCCACGCCAGCGATAAGCATGCCCAGCACTTATTGTATTGTAACCAGCCATTTTGTGTTCATATGCAGATGAAGTAAAAATGATGTTATCGCAGGCTTTCGGAGCCAACTCAGGTAACCTGAGGTATTTTTAGTTCGAGGCGCTCAAATGGAACTGACGGTATTAATTCCGAGGCTATTGCAATGGGATGAAAGGGATGTAACGGTATCACTATATTGGGAGCCTCGGATCGGATATGTTGGATAATTACGTCGTTACCTAGAGCCGACCAGACGACTATTATAATTGCGATGGGGAATTTGAGGGAATTGAACGGTTATTACGGTATCCTTTCGGTATTTCCAATACCAGTATTCCTCACACCGGTCAAAAGTGGAGGTGACGATGAGAGCGCTTACTGGACGTTGGTCGAGCTGACCTAATTTTTCAAAGACATTCCGAGCGACAGAAGGTTTGCATAGTGGAAGGATGAACACTTCCTTCATCCACCCATCGTATTGCCAAAGAGAGATGCATGAGGCTACCGATGCGCGATTGGTAGGCCCCGTCGCGTCTTTTCCATTTGCAAAAGGTATGCAAAGAGGGTTCGTATGTTTTGACCGCGTTATGTGTTAATTCTTATTGAATTTTCTCCAGTATTTCTTGGGGGAAGAAAGGCCGAGTGCCGGGAAGAGGAGGAAGAAGCCCTTTTACCCTGCACCGTACTCAGACTCACTCATCTTGGTGATAACTTAATATTACCCAAAACGATTGCAGTATCTATGAGTTCATATCCAGGTTATTCAGATAACTACCTATCTACAGTGTGTTGTATAATAAGTTTAGCCCAAGTAAATAAACCATTTCGATTGCTCCACCTCTAAAATGTCAATTTCGCAATCAAGCTTTCCCTAAACAATTAGTCTCCATCTTCACCCAGGTTTCCCTTGTCTTTGACATGAGAATTGATGCAAGATCTGATGATCCCAGTATATGCCTCCGTATTGTCTCAATTGCATCCCACCGAATAGCTGCACGGTTCTTGAGAGATAACCAGCGATTGCAAGAGTGACAGTGTAAATAACAAGCCTTAGTAACGTCATATTTAGCGCAATTGTAATCGTGCCGCAATGCCGGGGGAGATGAGAGTGAATGAGTGGAGTGAGAGTTATTGCAGTGTGGTGGTACGGTGAGGGGAGAGGGGGTGGTGAAAGGGGGAAATCTATGGGCTGGGGATGGAAATATTGGAAGCGAGAAATGAAGGGGAAAAATGAAATTCTAGAAGTGTGTCGCTGGTGGAAAGAAACAGCGTAGCGGCGGTTTCGGCGTAGGCGTGTGGGATGTAATTTGTGGCGTTCATGGCGTTCAACTTACCCGTATCTGTGTGGGATTCGAGCGTGGGATGTAGCATTGATTGTTTCTAGTTTGTATCTCCTTTTGAAGAACCTTCCTCGAGCCCAGACAGCGGCGCGGCTCCTCGTACTTACTGAAGTCAAAGTTTCAAAAAATCATTTCGATAGTTTTTTACGTTTCTGAAAGAATGGCTTGGACGAAGATCTCCGGTGATGTTGGCTGAGGACAAGACGACTTGATGCTTGGCCAATACAATAGGTGCACCGTGGTGCAAAGGAATATCACCCTTGGCAGCAGTCAATACCGAGTAATATTCAATGCCGATGAGATGAGAGTAAGAACCTGAGTAGAATTTCAATGTCTTGGGTCATTTAGACGATTCAGATACTTTTGAAATCAATTTCAAATTGAGATATTTTGAAACAAGGTCTCTCCCATATTGATGTTGTGCCGCCCGTCATCAATCCCACGTTGTTTTGTTTACTGTTTGAGTTCGTGAAGGAATTGTAGTTTGCAGGGAGTGACTTGATAAAAATCTCCAATTCTTCGAATTGTTTGACAGCGACGCAGAAACGGTCAACCCTGAAGAAAACAACAGCAAAGCAGAATGTAATCAAGGCAGTAAATTCGTCTTGTGTGTAGATACGATAGACTGTGTTGTTTTCTTAGGGCCAAAGAACTTCATGGCTCCAATTCCCCGTTTTCAATTTTGCGAGTTGCAATCTGCCATCGTTGATATCTTCCCCCGTACCCTGCTGTTCGCCTTGCTTACGGTCACCCCGTCCAGACCCAGGTCCCAGCACACCCATTTCCATCCCGCAACAGCCATTACCATTACCTACCGTATTCTGCCCCATACCACTACTGCTTGTAAAATGAAGTAAACAAAGTGACTGATCCGCCAACCGACTGCAAACAAACAATCATTGGACCGTTCGTTTGGGATAGGATAGGGAAGTGTGGGTGAAGATAAGTTGCAAATTACTATTTGCAATTTTGGCATATTGCGGACTCTTGTCCAATGAGATAAGCTGGATGGTATAAAATTATGATTTGGGAAATTATGAAGATCGTGAGATGGAGTTCTCATCTTATTTTATCTCGTAGTTACATGTGAGTTGTCAATTGAGAGATGAGATACTGGACAACAACGCGTTCTACTCATTAGTCACATAACAGGTAAATCACGCCTAGGGCTGTAGAAGGGAAAGTATGCTCACCAAAGTACTTTCCGAAGGCATACCGAGATTTCCCAATCCCCCCGATCATTGCAGAGAAATAAGCAAAAGTGTGAAATTCATTATACGTTATTCCATGTTAGATTCGAAACGCTGAAAAGACGCGGCAATTGTACGAGGAGGTTGGGAAAGGAGCGAGTTTAGCAGGCAGCTTTCAAGCCTTGACATTGCACAGTCAACAGTGCGCTATCAGCTCTGTACGGAGTAGGTAGTCGTCTCAGTAATGCTGATGGTGATGGGTACAGTCAATGTAGTACATGAATTTACGATACTTTGATGCATGCAGTGATTCTCATGTGCAGTGCATCTAGATCTTGCAGGAGTAATCGGGAGTACATAGCCATGAGCCAGAAAGTATCTTTCTTCCATCTCTGCGCAGAAAATCCCTTTAGCATCTGCCGAATGATTGCCCCCCCCCCGTGTTTACCCCTTCATCACTCTCGCCACGACATACTTGCCTACTCTGTACATATCTATTGCAATGAATCTGTTGATACAGGTAGCGGATTCAATCCACGCCAACAGTACCGGTGTCCATTAATCATAATGTTATATGCCATCCTCCAACTGATTCATGATTGCTACCACTTTCTTGTCCTACCTGTAGAACAGCCGGCTTACTCATTGGCCAATTGATAACTTCCTATCTGATAATGGAGAGTCGTCATTCGCTGAGCCGACCAAGCTTCCGACTCACCGATACATTAACCAGGAGCTGAGCTTGACTTCAGCAGTGACTGAATAGATCTAAGCTCAATATAATCCAGGAAATATTGCCAATTACTACAAGAGGATATGTCGGAAGGCGACGCTAGGAAGAAGGCTAGATAATACTACTTAGTCTAGATTAGCCGGCTGGATTTTCAATAGTTAATACTGGATAACTCGGCTTTCTCTTCTCTTCTCCTCCTAGGTCGACAATCATTGAAGGAAGAGCAAAAAGTTGATCTGTCAAGGATATTAATCGGATATTGAAGGAATCTTTACCTAATCGGGAGCAGCAGTCGAACGCTAAGCCGGGTTTAGCTAAGAGGTAAGGTTTTTAATGGAGCATTTAGGAAATCATTTGAAAATCCCTCACCAAAAATCAAAACAATCCGCCATGAACTACCATGACGCTAAAATTAATATCATCCACTTTCTCTATCATTACGGTGACCTTTTTAAACTTCAACCGATAGAAAACTTTCCTAAGCTCATCGTTGGTTTCTGCCCCAGACCCTCGCTCCCTCGCCAGATATACCAGACTTTTACTCAAGCTTACCCATGGATCTAGTTCAAGGCCCCCCAGTAGCTTCTTTTCCCATTCACAAGTCATGCCGCCAAAATTGTCTGTGACCACCGTCCGAGGATGACGCCGAAGGGTGAAGAAGAAAAATCAAAAATCGACCTTACCCAATCTTGCTTGGGACTAGGATAGTTGATCACACTTGGTCTTTCAGATATATAATCTGCTTTCGTCCCCCAAATCCTATTCCTTTTCTATTCCAGTCTACTCAGTTTGCCTTTGTCACGGTGGGAGTTAATAATAATCTTTCCTTTATCCTACCACACTAAAGCGCAATGGCTCACGGAGACATTGAGAATGGCGCTTCGGCGGCCAGACCAGAGTACGAAGACGAAAAACTCGGAGAATATGGACAACTCGTTCGATATATTTCAAAGTACAAGGGAAGAGAAGAGGGAGAGAAGCTCGCTGCCGAAGAAGAAGAGGCTGCCAACGCTAGCAAGAAGAAGAAGGGCAAGAAGTCCAAGGGCAGTGATGGAGCTGGTTTCGAGACTCCAGATGACTGGCTCAACACCGGTATGCGACAAGGTCTCTCTGCCAGCGAGGTTGAGAACCGTCGTAAGAAGACTGGATGGAACGAATTGACCACCGAGAACGAGAGCTTGTTCTGGAAGTTCGTCGGTTTCTTCAAGGGACCTGTCCTCTATGGTAAGTCGACTTCAATTCGCTCTGTTTGAACTCTACTAATCTCGGCAATAGTTATGGAACTTGCTGTCCTCCTCGCCGCTGGTCTGCGTGATTGGATTGATTTCGGTGTCATCATCGGTATTCTCATGCTTAACGCTGTTGTCGGTTGGTATCAAGAAAAACAAGCTGCCGATGTCGTTGCTAGTTTGAAGGGTAAGCCATCGCACCAATTCGCACATTACCATCTCCTTGCTAACTTCAATTCCAGGTGACATTGCTTTGAAGGCTACCGTTGTTCGTGATGGTGCCGAAGTTGAAATCTTGGCTCGTGAATTGGTTCCTGGTGACATTGTAAGCTACACCACATCGACATCGCATCAATTTGCAATCACATTACTAACAACCTGCCAATAGATCATTATCGAAGATGGACATGTCGTTCCCGCCGATGCTAGAATTATTTGCGCTTATGACGACCCTAACGGATACGAAACCTACCAACAAGAACTCCTCAACCAACGCAGCCACGAGATGAGCGAAAAGGAAGAGGATGATGATGATGATGCACACGGAGGAAAGCACGGTTCCGGCTATGCTCTTCTCGCTATCGATCAATCTGCCATGACTGGTGAATCCTTGGCTGTCGACAAGTACGTCGCTGATGTTATCTACTACACTACTGGTTGCAAGCGTGGAAAGGCTTATGCCGTTGTCACTCACGGTGCTCGCATGTCCTTCGTCGGTCGTACTGCTTCCCTCGTTACTGGTGCTCAAGATCAAGGTCATTTCAAGGCTATCATGAACTCCATCGGTACGTCTTTGTTGGTTTTGGTCGTCGGCTGGATCTTGATCGCTTGGATCGGTGGTTTCTTCCATCACTTGAAGCTCGCTACCCCAGAGCACTCTTCCGTCAACTTGCTCCATTACGCTCTTATCCTCTTGATTGTCGGTGTTCCCGTCGGTCTTCCAGTCGTCACCACCACCACTCTTGCTGTCGGTGCCGCTTACCTTGCTGAGGAGAAGGCTATTGTTCAAAAGCTTACCGCCATTGAGTCCCTTGCTGGTGTCGACGTTCTCTGCTCTGACAAGACTGGTACTCTCACTGCCAACCAATTGTCAATCCGTGAACCTTTCGTCGCTGAGGGTGTCGATGTTAACTGGATGATGGCTGTCGCTGCTCTTGCTTCTTCCCACAACGTCAAGTCTTTGGACCCTATCGATAAAGTTACCATTCTCACCTTGAAGCGTTACCCAGCTGCCCGTAAGATCCTCGAACAAGGATGGAGAACTGAGAACTTCGCTCCTTTCGACCCTGTCTCCAAGCGTATTACTGCTATCGTCGTCAAGGATGGTGTTACCTGGACTTGTGCCAAGGGTGCTCCAAGTGCCATCTTGAGAATGTCTGAATGTTCCGCTGAGGTTGCCGCTATGTACAAGGCTAAGACTTTGGAATTCGCTCGTCGTGGTTTCCGTTCTCTCGGTGTTGCTGTTAAGGAAGGTAACGGACCATGGCAATTGCTTGGTATGCTTCCTATGTTCGACCCTCCCCGTGAGGATACTGCTGCCACCATTGCCGAAGCTCAAGTTCTTGGTCTCTCCGTTAAGATGTTGACTGGTGACGCTATCGCTATTGCCAAGGAAACTTGCAAGATGTTGGCTCTCGGTACCAAGGTATACAACTCTGACAAACTCATCCACGGTGGTCTTACTGGTACTACTCAACACGATTTGGTCGAGCGCGCCGATGGTTTCGCTGAAGTTTTCCCTGAGCACAAGTACCAAGTCGTCGAGATGTTGCAACAACGTGGACATTTGACTGCTATGACTGGTGACGGTGTTAACGACGCTCCTTCCCTCAAGAAATCTGACTGTGGTATTGCTGTCGAGGGTGCTACTGAAGCCGCTCAAGCCGCCGCTGATATCGTTTTCCTCGCCCCTGGTCTTAACACTATCGTCTCTGCCATCAAGATCGCCCGTCAAATTTTCCAACGTATGAAGGCTTATATCCAATACCGTATCGCTCTCTGTCTCCATTTGGAAATCTACTTGGTCACCTCCATGGTTATCATCAACGAGACCATCCGTGTCGAGCTTATCGTTTTCCTCGCTCTTTTCGCTGATTTGGCTACCATCGCTGTCGCTTACGACAATGCTCACTTCGAACAACGCCCAGTCGAATGGCAATTGCCAAAGATCTGGATTATCTCTGTCATCCTCGGTATTCTACTTGCTCTCGGTACCTGGATCATGCGTGGTGCTCTCTTCGTACCAAACGGTGGTTTCATCGAGAACTTTGGATCTATCCAAGGTATGCTCTTCTTGGAAGTCTCCCTCACTGAGAACTGGCTCATCTTCGTCACCCGTGGTGGTAACACCTGGCCATCATGGCAATTGGTTATCGCTATCTTCCTTGTCGATGTCATTGCCACTCTCTTCTGTGTCTTCGGTTGGTTGTGTGGCGGAGCTGGTGAGCCATCTGATCCAGCTACCCAGAACGTTCTCCTTTCCCAGAACGGTCACACTTCTATCGTCACTGTTGTCATTGTTTGGGGTTACTCTATCGGTGTCACCATCATCACTGCCATTGTCTACTACTTGTTGAACCAATGGTCTTGGTTGGACAACCTTGGGCGTGCCAGACGCAGTCACGCTGATACCCAAATGGAGAACATCATCGCCCATCTCTCCAAGGTTGCTCTTGAACATTCCCAAGTTGACGGTGTTCACCGTTACCACATTGTTCAAAAGCAAGCTGAGGTTGAGGATGACGATTAGATTATCTCATTCCTAATTTGAGCATCTCTCTTGCATAGACAAGATAGATGGAAAAGTAAAAAAATATTTAAAAGTCACAAAAAATCTGGAAATTTCACATGGAGAATATGGAGAAAGACAGGCGTTCCTAATATCCCCTCGTCATCCTCAATTCGGCATTTGTCATTGTGGTTGCGAAACAACTTGTCAACATAGTTTGCCAGTACAGGGCTACAAACGTTTCGACTTCCCATTGACTTGTCGACTTACACCTTTAATTGTCGCCTCACCTTAATCCATACTATTTACACCTTATAGACCTTTATTACGAGATGCGAGATTTTCAATTATGTTTTATGTTTTATGTTTGAATAGTACCTATAGATGGGTAAATGGGTTGGGATATTCCAGGGATGTGTTTATGTCACAGGAGCAGAAGAGGATGATTAGATGTATATACTGAGAAATGGAACGACTTCATTACAATAACTTGATTTGTGAATTGTGACTGTGAATAAAGTTGTGCCACATTTATCTGTTTCTTGATTGCTTTGACCTTGAGTTGGATGCGAAACCTATCTGCCGCTTTCCATTATCCTTTTTCTCCTTTACAATTCTGAGGCCCCATCCATTTCATTCTCTATTACTCTACGTTTCATTTCCGTACCCTTCTAGGCTCTCTCTTTGATACAGATCTTCACTCTTTTCTCTGTTAACCTTCCAAGGTATGTCAAAGTCACACAGTTAAGCGCCTTTTGCTGCCCATTCATTAGCCAATAGTTCGTACAGCCAACCCCAAATCAACATAGATTTATTTCATTCTATTATAATTGTTATTGTTCTTGTTATTATTATTATTATTATTATTATTATTATTATTTTAATTATTATCATTTTTGAAATCTTTTTACCTTGTAGTCTGCCGTACAAGCTCCAATACAAAAAAAGATAATCCAATCTCCACAATTTGAAATTTCCTCACGGATTTGGTGCCTGGTTTATCCCATCTTGAACTTAGTAGACAGGTTGAGACCCGCTGGTTCGCGGACGCTTGAATGGGAGATGGGTGGTTAAGGCAGGTACAAAATTACTTGCTGTATGTGTGGATAATTTAATAGCAGAGGACCTGGCCATTCGCAGGAACGGGTATGAATTTTGGCAGGTAATTGTTACGATATCACCCGGGAAACGAGATGGATGCTACGATGACCAGGGGAGGACCTGGATAGACAGGGAATTCTCCCTGCTGGGCTAGCGATATGGAGGAATCCATCGTGATTGTAGGCAAGAGTGTATCCATAGCGTGCCTTGAAAATTGGAGCGATTGTACGGAATTACCAGCGTGAACTTTGAAGGAGGGAAAGGAATGGTCCACAGCGGAGATGGGTGCGTTTTCTGGATAGGTGGCTTGCTCGTTTTGCCTTCTTTGCTACTGCTGGTAGAGAAGCTCGAGGTTAATGCGCGTAGCTATGGTGGGGCAGTGATTGTTTGCTTCCGTGCGACTGTTTGGGGAAAAGAGCTTGTGTTCATTGCTGTAGTTGGTGTTCATCGAGATGATGTCTTCCTCTGCCTGTGATGGGTGGAAGATCTTCGGAGAATTTTTGTAAATACGATGCCAATGCGCAACATGCTTAATCATGCCTGACTGGGTATTTGCTCTCGCTCGATGCTACGACAGCGACAGCGACAGCGACAGCGAGTACGGGTGCGAGTGCGAGCGGTGAACGGTTACGATGGCACGGTGAATATTTGTTTCTGCCATTGCCACACGTTTCCGGTCCCCATAGTCATCCACCGCTCCTGAATTCAAATTTCGAACTCCATCGAAGAACGTGCTCCACCGCACCAATGAATGCAATCGGCCCGCGCCCGCTATTCTCATGCTCCACGCCGAGGAAGTTGAGAGATTTTCCTTTTGATGTTCCGTCCACATCTCGATTCCCCCCATCCGCATTTTGTATTTCCTCGGTCGGGGTCTCCACTCACCACTCCGTACTAGAAGATAATTTGGAAGAAGTTGGAAATGTGGAGGATGGAGAATGGAGGAATCTGGGCACGGGGAAACTTTCGTGGCAGCGTTGATAGAGTGCGTGGAGCCCGAACCTAACCGCAAGCTGTGGCATTATTGAGAGACCATATCCGCACTTCTCCCAATGGGCGGATCTCAATACCGATGCGGGATAAGTATAAGGTTAATATGTCTTACTTTGCTGCTATCGATATTGATAGGGACGGTGAGTATCGATATGCGATGGATAGGGGAAATTAGATGACGATGCATTCGTTGTCGATTGTGAGGGAACAAGGGGAAGGAGGTTGGGGAATTATCTTGGCATTTTGGGGGCCATTTCCCGCAGTATATGTCGTGGCATCAAAGTCTCACCGTCTCGCGATATGTGTGCATTGACATGAAAAATTACTCCTTTTCAATTATGCTACGTCGGTTATGAAAATGGATTAATGAATGAACAAGTCATCACAAATGTACAGGCAATTAATGGAAACGACCGAAGTTCACAATTGCCAAGTCAAGGGTCAACTCTTGGAGATGCGGAAAAAGTCTTAACGCTCATGAAATGTCAATTCAGGGACGGATCAACTTGAGTATGGAAGATTCTGCTTTGGTGAATTTGCGAGGGCCGAGTCGCATGAAAGGATAAACGATTGAGTGCTCGGCCGCCAAGGAGACAATCATTCAATGCTACCAAGACCCCAAAACTCTTGGAGACAGCGATCACAAGTGATAGATTGAGGTTCCGGGCAACGATTTTCTCATCGCTGTATCACATCAAAGGTACCTGCGAATTACCGTGTGGTAAAGCTACTTGGCGGTACGTTGATTAGATGGGAAAATATGTATCTAATATCGAGAAATGTCGCCCTTCGGATTCTTGGCTTCAAGAATCCGTTGAGCTGAGTCAATAAACGACTTTGGCTTTGTATTGTACTTGGCGAGCGACTTCATAGATGAAGTGCAGAACACGGAGCGTAAGCTTCATCTTTTTTCAGCTGCTGGCTTGAAGTGGGTGACCAAGGGTATTACGACTTATTAATTCCACGATCTAGAATTCATCATGTTTTGTCTCATTGAGAATCTGTCTGGGCTTGTGTCTATCTGGCCAAGGCTTGGTATTTGATCACAGGTATGTAGGACTACAAAACTGGAGCGAATGTTACACTGAGAATCAAGCCGGTACAATATTCGCATACCTTGAGTGAAAGCTGAACAGTCGTTGGGAGGATGCATCAGGAAACTTTCCATTGCATTGCTACTTTCGAGCTTTACGGGTACCGTAACAATGCCAGTTTGAATAAATGAAGCAGTGGGCGAAAAGGTAAGTGACACAGTGGTTGCTGTACTCCGATTCTCTCAGCTTCGACGAAAATATTGCAAGTGTGATGTTTTCGGCCAAGGTTAGGTTTTCATACCTGCAGATGATTTGTCAATATTTCTTTCTACTGTGGACAATGACCATAAATGGTCCAGGTGGAATCGGATAATCCATCATCAATGTCCTGATTCAATATGGAATATTAGGCGGTATGCTATGGCTTATGTGCCAGGCGTCATTCTCAGTCATGGTGCTCGTCTCTTGAAGTATTTCCTATCAGGTGAGAGAGAAGAGTTTAGTGCTTTTGTCGGCTCGTGGGAAGCGGATGCATTCGATGCCATGAGATTCCTACAAAACATCATGCCTGGACTGCTCAGATGGAAGTTTTCTCAACACGCTACACTCATTCAAGAGATGAACCAAGTTTACTCTTCCAATGGCTAATCGAAGTAAATATCAGGAGAAAATTATCCGGTGTGCATTGATTCCCTCCTAGAATCAAGTACTCGGCATCCGCGTTCTGAGAAGATCATTTCCTTCTAGTTTTTAATACAAAAATGGAGAGATATCGTAATGCGATGTAAGGAAACGTGTAAAACGAATGGGAAAGCTTCCAGATACATACCAATAGGTATCGTTCAGTCGTGATCAGGAATACAAATACATGCTCTAGCTTCATTGGACGCACGTTGTCATAGATTCAAATGGTTCAGTTCAATCTTCCCATCTCCACGACTGTGAATGACAACTCACGTGAATCCAAGTGCGCTCTGGGAAGTAGCACTCTAATATTCTTGGGATGAAATAATGTCAGTACAGATATAAACAAGCTGATCAGGCGATATACGAGTCATATATCGAATAGTATGAAAGATGATACCAAAGTCCTTACACTTCCGGCGTTTGATGAAGAGTTACCGCCCCGTTGCGCTTGTATGATAGTGCGTACGCCTAGTGGGATTGAATCCACGAAAACAGTGGGAACTTGTAGTGCAGCAACAGCCAGAGCATAGGATGATAAACTCATGGAAAGTACCGTGTTATATGAAAAAGACTGTCTCTAGACCTTCTCGCCCCAATTAACTGCATCTCCAACGATTTTCCATTTCACTACATTCACTCCCATCCACTCTACCGCATTATATGCTACGCGAGTGACGTTTCCACATTGTTCCTGATCAAAGCCCATTTCTCTCAAACTCTTCAGTTGATTTATTATCGGTAACTTCATCACTGGTTGTTAACAAGCAATAGCTATATAAGTAAGCATCTTCATTTCTACCCAACCCAAGACATCATCATCGGGATAGAGAATCCCAGAAGCGGCCTCCAGAGTCAACTACCACCAATCCCCGTCTCAGTTGACCATCACGCGAAACACTCACTGGGATATACTACTTCAGGGAAGGAATCACTATTTCCACTAATAGGGAACCTATAGCACGGAGATTCCCTATGGCTGGTGGGCCAAAGATGACAATGGCAAAATTTGATATGGATACATATCCTGATGGAATCATCGCGATATATCCCGATTGTGTCATTGCATCAAGACTGAGACTGACACGCAGAAGCCCACTTTGGGAATTAGAACACCAATTTCGACACAATGCATAAGCGAAATCCGCGGAAACGATAGTGCACGAATCACAATTCGAATGTCAGTTTGAGAAAGAAACTTCGTGATATACTTACTTACTCATAAAGAGCCACCAAATTACAGGGGTAATCCAACAGAATCAAAGCCGAAAACTATACAGGGGATATAGCACTATGAACGAACAGCAAAAAACGCGCAAGAAAAAGGCACGTGGAACGTATATGTTCAATAATAGAATAACAGCATCCCAGGCCAGGAGTGCGATAGAAAAGCAGGTGAAGATTAGCATGACAAGTAGCGAAGAAATCATCGCGAGGAGTCCTTGCTGATACTATGGGCACCTACTGTTGAGTCTACCTAGGTACGTTCTTATTGGGATCGAGGAAGTAAATTCGTGTTTGTTGGAGATACTGCAAAATCGAGTGGGAGAAGATCGTTCTGTTGAGGAAACTTTGGGGGAAGGGAGTATATGGAAGGAAGCACATATTTTCCTTTTTACTCTTTGGATTTGGAGTAGAAATGCTCAGTGCGACGCCCCAAGTAAGTGTCGAGCGACTACAGATAATTTGGGATTCAGTTGGATAGTCGTAGGGTCAGATACACATCATCACCCCTCGCACCGGGCTTGAAGAGTGATGCTTAAAGGCACAGCAATAACCACCCAACAAAACATAATTATATATCGAGGAAGGAAAAAATCTACATATTCACGACTAAATAGTCCGCGTACCAAACAATCCACCCTAGAAGAAACAAACATTGAAATCAAATATTCATTACAACCTCAACTAATCTATCCTAAGCTATTCTATGCCATCGTATTTCCCTGCATACATGCAATTTAGCATACCACCCATCAAGCTATCCATCTACAACATATGATATTTTTTGTACCCAGCCAATCCATCCATCATAAGTATTTACTTTTATTTTAGCTCAAGAATTCCCCATCATCATCGTTCAAGTCATGATTTCGTGATGCAGATCACTCGCATTCATTCCTCCAAATTGGAACGAATAAACTGCGGTGTCTGAAACCATTTGATGCCATCCCATACCATGTAATAAAATCTTGTCTGCGCACCAGCCAGACAGGCAAATTATACATCGATTTACCTCAACATATCATCGTAGCATCATACGAGTCCCCAGTTACCCAAAAAACCATCTATCCATCACAATGTTATCTCACACATTACCTCGAATCATCAATCAAGCCCCCTGGGCCAGTTCTTGCAACTTAACCTTCTCCTCATTCGATAATGCCTCGTAGAACTCATTAAAGCCTCCTACATTTTCTCTTCCAGCCTTAACAAAGAATTCGGTCAAGTAAGCTTGAGTCTCATCATCTCTGTTTCTTCCGAAACCCCCTCTTCCCTCTCCAAATGCCATAAGATCCGCTTTTGTACTCGACAAGCCTAGATCAAGTACACTTGGAAGATCTTCCCATGAGTCATCATCTCCATCTTCGTCAGCGAATTCTGCGGCTGCTGCTGCCGTTGCCGCATTTTGAAGTCCCGATGCTGAAATAAGTTCTTCAATGAGGACTTTGATGATTTTCAACGATGCAGGAATGATTGTGTATTGATCGGGGTCTGATTGTCGTGTTAGTTGTGGTGGGGGGGGTGAAGTATGATCCGTCCTTACTGAGTTTGGCCTTAGATCGAGTCATGATCCGATTACTGGTTGGAATGACTAAATCACCCTTGACCATGGTTTGACCAACACGTGGATCATTGAGACTGAAGATTTTGGAGAGTGCGATGACACTATCTATGATTAGCCTCGGACGATCGAATTTACGAGTAGAATTGGAAAGAGAAACATACTTTTGTCTAATCTCATCATATCCTGCAAACATAACCGAATGCTCCAACCATTTGCTTAAAACAACTTGTAAACCACTTTGGCCATTGATTTCAATTTGGTTCAAGAATTCAACAACATCATGTGCTCCAACCAAAGATAAGCGAGCAAAAACCAAAATCAAAGATTGGATGAAAGGAGCAGCTTCTGCTGTCGCAAGACGTGTAGCAACAGCTCTCAAGAGTTGTGGCAAATATGGACCAAGACGTTCTTGACCAGCTTTCTCAACAAGTTCAGCTGCAAGACCTCCAACTTCTGATGCTGCATTATCTTCCACTTCAGGACCAAGTAATCTATCAATAATGATGAGACAAACTTCCAAACCTGATTTATTGCTCTCATCATGCCAAGCAAAGACTTGTTGATGATCATGCATAAGCATATACTTGATTGCCTCAGCACCTGGTCGTAGAATACCACCTTCAGTTGTGGTCATCAAAAGTCGATTCAACTTGGGTAATACGGCAGCGACATATCCAGCTGGAAGTGGCTCCGATCCATTCTGGGTAAGAATAGTAAGTAAGTCTGCGGCAAGCTAGAAGAAAATATCAGTATTTAGCATCAAAATATCGAGAGCACCAGAAAATTTTACCTCTACCAAAGGATCATCATCAGTTATAGATCCCACATCAAATGCACCGATCAATGAAGGCAATACTTTAGTACATAAAGCTGTGTAGCCCGGTCCGCCAGTAAATGACTCAACAATTTCTTCGAATGATTCAGTGACCAACATGGTCAATTGAAAGTTCGAGGCACCATGTTTTGCAAGAACAAACAATAAATCCAAAGCTCCACCTTCATCTGCAAGTGTCACTCTTGTATCCATTTGAATGGCAGATCTCAAAGATTCCACCAAGGTAACAAGAAGATCATCGGCAGATTCGAGTTCTGTAAGATCCTTGGAGTGAAGGAATTCGGATATGGAAGCAATGATCGGAAGTTGTCGATCAGCAGGTACATTGTGAGCTAGAATGTATCCTTGAATAGATTTTATGCAAGAAACCTTAACAACTTCGGCCTCATCCAAGTTGACACCTCTGACTGTGCGATCAAGTAATCCAAGAGAAACCTGAGGTAGACTTTGTGCAAGATTACCAGCCACCAAGTATCCTCTGGCACGCAATAATGGCTCTTCTTCTCTGTTGATAGAATAATCGATGAAAGGTAAGAAAGCTTGGGAAACCTCAGGGCGAATCTCCTTGTCGCAATCCAAGAAATCGTTTGTGAGTTGAGTGAGAAGGAACAAAACTGCCTCTCTCATTCTCCATGAAGCGGCGTCCGAGGAAAAGATCATTTGGGTATAGGCCAATAAACCTTCCAAAGCACCATGAGACAACCACTCACCAAGTTTGATAAGGAGGTCTCCACAAGACATTCTGAGAGTGTATTGTGTGGTAACTGATGATTCCTCTGCCAAGAATAAATTGACATCAATATCCCATAATTCTTCCTCTTCCTTGAGAATTTGTGCATAGTTAACAGCAAGCTTCATAACATCAACAACCCAAGGGGTCATAGCTGCACCAGCATTTGCTTGTAATTGAGTTTCGAGTTCTTTTTGTACTGGTGGAGCTTTCAAGCATGATTGTAAAAAGTCGAGTTCCTCCAATACCAAGAAATCTAAAGTATATGGCAAATTATCCGCATCCTCCATGCGACCTGGCATATCATTATCGACATACATCTCTTGAAATATAGGTTGTGCAGTTGACAATTCTGCCCAGGTGGCGCTGAACAAAACTGGACTTTGTGGAAGTAATAATGTTGGGAAAACCGATTTGATCTTCATCAAGGTCTTAACAACTTGTAACTTTAATGCAATAACTCCACGCCATTGTTGATCGACTGGTCCATCCTCTTCTGATTCGTTTGGTGGTGGAGGTAAAGGTTGCTTCATAATAGCCACAAGGAATGGGGTCCAGTCCTTTAGGACTTCCTCTGCAAATGCTTTAACTTCCGTTCCATGTTCGTCCTTGACCATTTCCATAATATCGAAAGTTCCGCGGAAAACAGATACTGATAATGCGCGCAATTTTCCTAGACGTGCTTCATTGACTGCTACACCATAGACAGTATTGACGATATCTCGTGCGACGGAAAAGAATTGGTCTTCACTCAAACTTTCCTCAACAACATCTGCTAATACCTTCAATGATCCGTGTAATTGTAAATCTGTGCCGGTTTGAATGATGTGTAGGATAGTTGGAAGGAGATCTGGCCATTGATCTGGATAATCGACATTTGCAATTTTGCTAACTACCATACTATTCAACAAATTGTAGATTAGCATATGCGCCTTTTCATGAGATCAAAATGCCCCTCCATGAGCATATTCAAGACCGAGAAATTGTAAGGAAAAGAGTTTCCACAAACCTAGCTGCACCCTTAATCTTCCTTGAATCTACATCACTTGTAGCAATACCCAACATTCGTGCTCGAATCTCTGCCTTTGCGCCCTCCTCAATCTGAATGGTAGGATTGCCATTATCATCATGTCCAGTCCAATTCTTGCTAGTAAAGTTCTTTAAATTTAATAAAGCAGCTTGTCGAAGCTCTGATGGGACGTTAGAATGAGAAGCAATTGATGCAAGCGTGGAAGGAAAAGCTGGATCATTTTGAGCAGATTTAAGAAAGATTTCTGCTTGTCTGCGGGGTCCATCTGCAGATGATTGTGTATCTGCTAGTATTTGGAGGAGTTGTGTCTCGTGCTGTGAAGCCATATTTGATTCTTCAAATTAAGAAATCGAATGTAGAAATGAAATAAAAGAGGAGAAATAGAAGAAGAGGTATCTCGAAGGATTGAGTGACACCTTTTTAAGGGGGGTTGTAGATAATGGAGTGGGAGTGAATAAATTTGAGAGAGAGAAGTGTTGGAATTAATTCGTAGTCGGTATCACGGTAAAGTTGATCGTCGTGGTCTAAATTCGCGATTGGTAAATTGATCTGATTTGACCTCAAAATTCACCAATCATTGGTCCATATTTTTAGAGTTTTGTGATGGGTAGGTAGATGGGTAGGTTTGAAGGTTTGTAGGTTAGTAAATCTTATCAATTACATTCTCTAGATTCTCTAGATTCTCTAGATTCTCTAGCTTTCATCGAATTTTTTTATAGGAAACTTTATCAATCATTGACATTCAATCATTGACATCATATATTGAGATGCATACCTAGGTAGGTAGGTAATGCGTATGCATTGGGAAACAGTGAATTTCCAATAATGATATCAAATGACAAGATATGTATGTCATGATGGAGTAACGATAACTACTACTATACACCTACAGTCCAAGTCTCGAGCAAGCCAATAAAGATTCCATATCAACCACCAGACATTCTCTACCAGGTCGCCCTTCAACCAACAAGCTCTCCAACTCTTCGAAAAAGTAACTCACACACAACTCGATAACCACCATCCACAATGCCGGCACGCCCTCCACCGCTCAGTACTCCTCATTCACTACACACGCACCTCCTCTCCTTCCTCACTCTGTCAATCCATACAATCTTACACGCGCGCGGTCTCTATCCCGAAAATACCTTCCTCCTAACGCGCGCTTTTAATTTCCCGTGAGTTTACTGGTTCTCTTCTTCTCAATCCCATCTCCTCTCAATCTTGAGGTCTATCTCTAAATCAGATCTCCAATAGCTTTCTTTCTCTTCTTTCCCCTCCCCAAACTCCAATTGACCATTCCCAGTGTCCCTCAAAACCGCCACCCAGAACTTTGCGCCTACATAAATTCCTGCGTCAGCGCCATAACCCCTCACCTCCAAGCTGGAACAATCAATACCGTCTCCATAGTAATCTACTCCGATTCCCCCGCAGTCGCACCCTCTTCCTCTTCCGCCAATATCTCCTCCTCTCCTACAAAACCTTACCCATCTTCCCCCTCGATCCAAATACTCGAACGCTACATCTTTAATCTCTCTTCCTTCCCTTCTATTCCCTCCAACGAACGCTTTACATTCCTCGAAGGACGCGCTCCTGCAGATATAAATGCCATTCGCAATATTGATGTCGAAGAAGAATTGCGTGCTTGTTTACGAAAGCTGGCCTATAGCGCGAGTAAATTAGAAGACTTGAAAAATCCAGAGGAGTGTACCTGGGGAGTTGTTATGGAGATGAAAGAACATGAGGGAGAGGGGAATGCGCCAATTGGACATCCGCAACGATGGGAACCGGCAGTAGCGGAACTGCAAATCCCAACTGGAGGCGCAACAGATATTAAAGGAAAGGGAAAAGCCAGTGATAATGAGCCGGAAATTAGGAAAGAGAGTAGAGTTGGCAAGGCAAGAGGAGGTATAAAGAGTACAGCTATCAGGGCGGTGGAAGTCGGAGATTTCATCATGGAAGCATGGATTGAAGAGGGAAAAGCCAAGTTTGAGAATCAAGAATCGCGCTCCCGAGAAGAGGGACAGCAACACAAGTATGAATGATGAGCCATCATTACCACCCAGATGAGCAAAAGCAAAGGCGTCTCCATCAACAAAAACAGTAGGCGCAGAGCAGGAAACATACCGTAAGACACATGCGCCGTGTAGCCATGAGATGGCAAACTCAGGTCTCAAAATCGTAGAAGTCTACCTGCCTACCTACCTACTACAATCCTCGACTCAATTGACTGTGCTTGATCATGGATAAACAATCCCTCAACGCAGTCGGCACTCTACTCCATCCCACCCTCAAATCCCGAATGTCTTGAAATATATATCGAGGATTTAAAGGAGAAGGGAAAGGAAGGGGAATAAGAACTCCAAATGTGTATACCTACCTAGTAGATATGCATATTTAAAATCAGCAATTAAAACTCTAATGACTATGCATAGAAATTCGAAGATTTACAGATTTAAACATATCTACCCATCCAATCATCCATCCATCCACACAAACCCAAACCATCCTGTTCCATCTCATCCCATCCAATTCTCCACCTACTCTAGCTATCATTCAAATTCAGATCATCAGTTTCTTGGGGGAGGGGGTGGTCTGGCAATACTCGAAATTCAAAACTCGAAATTCAAAACTCGAAATTCAAAACTCGAAATGAACAAAGATAGACCCTGGATCTTGGAGATCTTGCAGATGGTCTGTCTGTTTGTCAGTTAGTCAGTCAGTCAGTCAATCTGTTCGTCATGTGTCATTTCACCTGTCATTATCATTACTGTCAGAATTAGCAAGTACTATCGACAAGGTATATAAATCTTGTGAAGATGGAAATGTCGTGGAAATGGATTATGAGGATATGAGGATATGAATTATATTGTATATGGATTGTATAGTTAGTATAATATAACGAAATACACGATGAACCCCTGAAATCACACCTTTTTATGTTTATATGTTTGTATGTATATGTAGGTTTTGATACCTCAACTGTCAATCTTGCTATGATATACCTAGTAATATGATATGACATGCTATGATATGCTATGCTATGATACGATATGATACGATACGATTCTAGATACCTCTCCCTCCCCATTTCCCTCCCTCTCTATTGAGTCAAGTCAAGTCAAGTCAAGTAAAAAAGTTATCGCTCATCTTCTTTCTTATCTATCTAGTACTACTGAGTACCGCGAAGCAGCGAGATGAACCGGTGATAAAATGAGATACCGTGGTATGCCATGCTCACTGCTCACTGCTATATGCAATGTGATGTGATGTGATGTGTCATGTAATGCAATGCAATGTAAAGAGATCCGCTGCCGCCCATGTAAAAAGTAAGGAAAAGATGATGGTATAATTTCCTTTTCTTTCTTTTCTTTAGCACCATGTCTCCTCCAGACCAACCAAACCAAAATCTAACACCACCCATATTTTTCATTTCCCCACCACTCCACCTCCTCGACCGTCCCCTCTCCCTCTCCATACCACATCAAACTGGCGACACTCTCCTCCTCCCTCTCGACCTTCCGATGGATGCCCTTCTCGCCCAACTCCGACCTATTTAACAAATCCTCCACCAACGCCGTCGGATTCCAAAACTGCACTTCATTCATCTTCCACTCGCTCGCTTCCCTCTGCGCCTCCCGCAATACCGCTTCCAATTTCTCCGCGTTCGCCGCACTATTCGATTCATCCTCGAGCACCAAGCGCAAGATGTGTAGACAATTTCCCGAGGAGGGGGAATTGACGGGACCGTAGTAGCCGCGGGTCCAATAGGCCCAGACGCGAGAGCCGGGGGAACCGACGAGCGCGCCTTTGATTTCGGGGGCGCGTCCGAAGATGGAGACGGACATGACGTTTTCGCGGAGGTGGTGCCATTGGATGGTGGGGTAGTCGGGGAGGAGCGCGATGTGGGTTTTGTGGTCGTTTGCGCGGGAGAGGACTTGACGGATGTAGGTGGTGTCGAGGTCGCAGAGGGGGGGGAGGTCTTCTTCTTTTAGGAGGGTGATGAGATGTGACGAGGGGGAATCTGCGGGGTTGGGTAGAGGGAGGAGGGAAATGTGCGAGGAGGGAAAGGGATGCCAGCCGTGGTTTGCGTAGAATTTTTTGCCGATGTCTGAGAAGAGGATGGAAGCGGGGGTTTTTTGACGTCCGGGGATATTGGGGTCGAGTTGCCATGTTTTGAGGATATTGCCCAGGTCTGTCATCATTCGAGAAGCATATTTACGGCCTCGATTTTTGGGAGGACAAAAAACAGATCCAATTGAATGAATGATAACTTCTTCAACTTTTCCTTCTTTAGATATAAAAGCCTTTTTACGGAGGGATTCGCAGGAGGCATAGATTTCCCGGTTGTTTGGAGGGGCGGATTTATCGACTAGACACCAGTAGGTTATTCCATCTTCTGAGGTCAAGGGAACGCTGGCGAGATATTGTTCTCGATGAAGGTAATCTGACTTGGAAAGTGCTTTGCCCCATTCTTCATAATTGAGATTCCACGTTGCTAGTTTTTCTTCTGGAGTTGGGTGAGCCAGATGAAGATCTGGGGAATTATAATCTGGAAACATGTTTGAAGAGTAGGAACGTAGATTGAATGAAAGAGATCTATGTAGGAAGATGGAGAGATATGAATAGAAACTTCTTTGTGAGATTTGGCACTCTAATAAAGTTATTCTGTTCCCTCTATTGTGGGGAATTGAACTTTGATAAGAAGGTAGATATGTGGTGAATGCTCCCAAAAGAAAAGTAGATAGATGCTAGTATGCATTTCCTGTGGGGAAGGGGTCCTCTTTGAAGGAAGGGATGCAATATCTACCTTCTAAATACGTCTTTTAGGTCAACCCATCAGACTCACTAAAGACCAAACAATGATTCGGGAGTGAAGGATTAGCAATTGGTGAATACTTCCACATCAAATGATCACAATCTCCGCATGAAGCTGAGTTAATCTTAGTCAAAGCTCTTGCCTTTCAAGGTATTGATGACTGGGTACCGGTATGTTCAACCATTGACAAGTTCGTATCGAGGAAGTTGATGATTTGATGGTTGGTGGTTTGAGACTTTGAGGAGGAAGAACGGTGAGATCCGGGGCCGACAATAACCGGGATTTATGGAGGCCTAGGCAGAGATATACTTTCCGCTATGTTCATGACGGGATTGATGGAAACAAGAGAAGCTTCATGCTCTTCTTGAATGTTTCTTCGATGAGTGAACGAGAGAGAATGTTTAGCTACCTTGTGGTTATGACCATACATTTTGAATCGAGTTGAAGTTGTGTATGTAATTCTATATATAATAGTCAATTGGAGAGCATGAATTAAATGAGATTGCCCAGGCTAAAGGTACGGTTAATCTCGGGGGAAGCGATAACGATAGTGATAACGATAAGAGATATATCATCATGTGAAAATCTGGAGGGAAGATGATCTTCTTTTTGGTAAAAGCATTAGGTAATGAAGGGATCAGAGGGGTCAAAGTGGTCAATTCTACGATATCAAGTTAGTGATAATATGGGGTGCATTGACTTACTTGGTATGTACGTAGTAGGATGTTTGATCAAAGACTTCAAGTAATGATAGTCGACAGAGACATCGTTGGTAGTAGAGGAGAGAAGATCTACTCTGAGGTAAATGTTTCACTCCTGATATATTGGATTGCAGTCACTTACCTCGTCCAGCTTGAGTGTACCTGATAAATGCCTGGAGAAGACCTTACATGTAGGTATCTATAGGTAAGGTATATAAAGACATATATGTAGATATATGTAGATATATGTCAATAGTAGAAAGATCATCAGCAATAGAGAAAGAGAGAGAACCTAGGAAGTGATGGATTAAATTCATATCCATATTCATTTCCGTCTTGCCAAACCCGAAATGTCTCTCTTCTCTCCTTTCCTCTCCTCTCCCCCCCTTTCTCTTTCTACAATCACTTCCAAATCCCTGATAAATAAAAAAGAAATGATTCAAAATTACTGTACCATCGACCGACCAAAGTATTTCTGATATTCGGATGGATTTCTGATTCCTCAGAAAGGACAGCAAGTACCACGCAAAGAACGTGTTGGATGTTTTCACTGGACCGATTCATTACGATGGTGGCATCCTTCACATGCGGTGTTTGGATACTCCAATACCCATGAATGAGAGATGCGAAGAAGAATTTCCCGATCAACGATACTGTACGTTATCGGATGTCGTATTGGTGTGAAGTATGCTGTGTCTCATTGGGAAGAATCAATTACTTTACTTCCTACATGAGAAACCTCTTTCCAGAACGATTCCAGTGGTAATGTGAGTGGGTGGGAAGTGAGTGAAAGGATGAATGATAGGTCAGAGAAGAAGAGGGAGTGTATCCATCTATTTAGCTACCTAGGTATTTTATTCAAAATGCTTCCATAGAGTCATGTGGAAGATTGATTTGACGATATGAAATCTAGATCTTGATTTTGATTCTATTCTACCACATTGAACTGGTAAACATGATCAAGTACCTCCCTCGTACCTAGTAGTTATCGAGTAGAAATAATTGGAAACTCGTTGTATATATTAGATACCTACACTGCCTGACTGCCACCTAACAAAGGCCCTTCTAGAAGATTTCCGTTTGTGTATCTAGGAACTCTATTACCCTACCTACCGACACGTCCTATTTCACCCTTCACCTTCACCCTACCCTTCACCTTCTCCTTCACCCTCCACACTCTTCTCCCACTTTATCGAGTGATGCATCGTTTTCCCAATGTGGGGCTTTTTTGCCTCTTTCCCCTCGTCCGTCCACGTCCATCAAAATTCAGATCAGCGACCCTTAGTCTCAAAAGAAAAGTCTGTGCTCCATTTGACAGGACAAGGTAGGAAAAGCTCTGACCAACATGGAAATGTGGGAATAATAAATATCTGCAGAGTGCTACCAGATACCTAGTACGTACCTACATCGTAGTATGATCGTAATATGGTAATATCGTAATATCGTAATACTGTTCCGATCGTGCCTATCGTGCCTATCGACTTTCGAGCGACCCTAGTCAGAGATGGAAAAAGGTGGAGAGAATGATCACGTGTAACCTATGATCTTCCATCATTTCTCAATATGCATACTAGGTAGAGACTAGGTAGAGACTAGGTAGAGACTAGGTGGAGCCAAGGGAGAGACCTCTACCTAGCATCTAAATTAAAAATACCGGTAATCATGATGAACCATCTACCTTGGCTTCCTTTTCTCAACTCTACCTTCCATTTTCACTCATTTCTGCCTTGACTTCACTTCACCTCTTCAGTCTTCACTCTTCACTCACTCTTCACTCACTCTTCACTCACTCTTCACTCACTCTTCACTCACTCTTCACTCTCACCTATCTACTAGGCAGGTATGATTAATAAATACACACACACTTGGGAATATCTTCGTAATTCTAATTCGGTTGGCAAGCTCAACTTCTTCTCTTCTCCATACAGTACTTTCCTATCAAATTAGTCCAGAATATACTTGAAACTTTATATCATTCGTTGTAAGGCTATAGTATAATACAATATAAATTTGGAAAACGCTACCTAAATACATACTGTTGCATCATACCTATATACGTTTGACTTCATTCATAACCCCTCACTCACTCTCCAAAAAGATACAACCTGATATACCTGCCCTGGTGAATACCATAATTCTTCACTTCTTCGTGGTATGATCTTATTCTTTACTTTCCCTCTTCCAATCTTGAGACTTTGAGAACATACCTACCTACCCATCGTTTCATGTTTCTTCTTGCCATATACGGACAGACGATGTACTACTAGAACTTCTTCCGTCGAGTCTCTTCTATTCTAGTCATCACACATAAGGTTCGATTCCTCTTCGGAATCTGCACATTCACTTCGAGAACCGGATTCGGATTCGATTCCCCCAAATCTTAGAGGAAGAATCTACTAACGTCGAATAATCTGCTAGTACACTACTAGTGTCATCACCTTAGATTCTATAGAACGTCACTCGGTTCATCAGTTCTCTTTACTTATCATTCACCCACTATCCTCGACAAATTCAAACATCTTGAATATGCAAACGATCATTCTCACGACACTCTTGACCAATAGTCCCTCTTCAACAACTTACATTATTCCAAAAAACCAACTACTCAAGAACTCATCATATTGATCAACCGTCAACCGCAAGCAAATTCACTTTGACGACATGAGTCAAGCAGCTCCAGTGAACCATACCAATGGTCCACCGAGAGATAAACAGCCCTATATCCAAAATGCAGTGAATAACTTTATCGAAATCTCGGATTCGGACTCCGAAGGCTATGAAGATGCTTTTAATGGACCTCAAGTCCCCGCGCACCCCCCACATCTAAATTTACAACACCATCAACTCGGAGGGTATTTTGGTGCCAACGACCAGATATTTGATCTCGAGGATAACAACCTAGTGTACCCGGGTCGATTACCTCAACCCGCAGTTGCAGCTGTACCCGAAAATAAAGCCATGGCCAGAAATCCTTCTCTTGTCAAGAACGAAGAAGGGGAAATGAATTGGGCACAGTGGATGGATGAGGAAAATGACGAAGGTATCAATCGTGTACTGTTGGAAGATTATACCTTTCAAGCGGAATACAATCGAGCTTCACATGCTTCTCCTTCGTTTGTTGATCCTTCTCGTCTCCATCAACCATTTCAACCATCACCAAACAATTTAAAGCAACCGATGATGGAAACAAAGACGGAATGTATCAATGCAGTTGTTGCAGTCTTCCCAGAGATTTGTAGGGATCATGTCGCTAGTCTTTATGAAAAAGTATCTTTCACTTCTGATCGATTGATTGCTCACATTCTGGATCAAGCGGATGCTGGCACTCCTTACCCAAAAGCAAAAGATGTCCAGAAGCAATTGAAGAGAAAGAGAGTACTTACCGAAGAAGAGGAAGCTGTACAAAAATATGAAGCTGCCGATCGCATCGTTGGGCCTGCTTTATATTTGGAGCGGACACTAATGTGGGTATATTATATACTTCATCCCAATTACTTAATCATTTCCTCATTCCATTTTTCTTTTGCTAACATTTTTCTAGTCGGAGCATCCTCTCATTCGAGTTTCCAGTAACTCCATTGACCTTTATAGATGAAACACTACGTTCTACTGGTCATCGTCTCTTCTCCGCCTACCGCACACTCGAGGAAGCAGATCGAACTTTTGATGCTAATAATCCACCATATAGGAGAATCAAAACTCCGAGAAAAATGCCACAAGAATACCGAGGTGGTAGAATTGAGGAACTAATTCAAATGAATGAATCGCCCGAGAAGGTAGAGACTTTAAAAGAACTACTCGTATGTCGGAAGATTCGAAAGACTGCGGAAAGTCGTCGCCTCGCGGAACAAGAAGCAATACTTGCAGAAGAAGAGAATCTAAAGAGAGCTGAAGCTGAGGGAACTATGACAGAATGCTGCTGTTGCTATTCGGACTATCCACTCAATCGCATGGTTCACTGCAACAATGAAGAAGTCCTGCATTGGTTTTGCCGTGGGTGTGCACGACAATCAGCGGAGACCGAAATTGGAAATTCCAAATATCTACTCATGTGTATGTCCACGGATGGATGTGAAGCAGGGTTTTCTCTTGAACAAAGGTGAGTATTCTTAATCATTAGCTCCAGATTTATACTTATCTATCATGTAGAAATCAATTCCTAGACGAATTAACCATCGTCGCCTTGGAACGTAATGAAGCAGAAGCTGTCTTACGTATGGCTGGTATTGAAAATCTTGCCAGTTGTCCATTTTGTCCATTCGCAGCAGAATATCCTCCTGTCGAAGTTGATCGAGAATTTCGATGTCAAGCTCCTGATTGCGAAAAGGTCAGTTGTCGACTTTGTAAATTGGAGTCACATATCCCTATGACTTGTGAAGAAAGTACAAAGGCAAATGGTCTCTCGATTAGACGACAAATTGAGGAAGCAATGTCTGCAGCAATGATTAGGACTTGTAACAAATGTGGCACTCCATTTGTAAAGGAAGAAGGTTGCAATAAAATGACATGCACACGCAATGGATGTTATAATGTCCAATGCTATGTTTGTTCCAAATCATGCAATTACGATCATTTTAATGATGTAAGGAGAGGTGGTAAGGATGGAAATTGTCCACTGTTCGAATCGGTGGAGGAACGACATTATGATGAAGTTAAGAAGGCCGAAAAAGAAGCACTGGCAAAAGTTCGTGCAGAACATCCCGAATATTCCGAGGAGGACTTGAGAATCAAGATGTCGGAAAATGTCACCAAGGATGATGAAAGGAGAAAGGCTGCGGATCCAAGGATTCCTTATTATCGACCTGTGGGTTAGTACTTCGCAATGATTTTTTTCGTCGTTAATTGATACCATAATGTTGTGTGATCTTTGGCCTTTGGCAATGGGTGGGTAAATCTTAGAAATAGTATTCTATTCTTTCTCATTTTGAAATCAGATACTACGTAGTAAGATAAATACCATTACCAAAGTCTTTGGGTCGGATGGATGTTATGTGGTTATTTTTATTTCCCCTCGTTTTGGAGTAATCATGTAATTGCGATGCATGCATAACGCAACATATCTAGAAGACATCAATGCATATTTGCTGACTAATGGGTACACAGAAGTACCACCACACGAACTCGAAGTATTGCCTCGGCCTCCTGGTGAGTTATATTTGTATTTCATTTTTGGTTTTGGTTTGAGTTTTGGCTTTGGGTGGGGGTTTTTTTTGGAGGGGGGAGAAAGAGAGAGAGGTTTTGGGAGTTTGAAAAAATGGTGGGAACTGAATTTATGTGTACTTTTGTTTAGTTTTTAAAGTGGTGGCTTCAAAGTTGAAACAGAAATTTAGGAGGTTTAGGGGGGGTGGGGGAGATGGAGTAAAGGGAGAGGGGTTAGAGGGTTAGAGGGGTGGAGAATTGAGGCGGATTAGGATAAATAGGTAGATTGGGGGATTGAAGGACTGGGTGATGAGACTTGGGAGGAGGGGGTGGATTATCTTGGATACTTTTCTTTTCTTTTGTTTTGTTTTGAGTCTTGGATATGCAGAGGGAAGAGGGGAGGAGTGTTTTTATTTCTTTTTGAAAAGATGAACTAATTTTTTGGGATGATAGGTGTGTATTTGGATCATGGGCGTTGGTATCGGCTTGAGAGGTATTATCCGGATGAGGAACTAGATGAGGAACTAGATGAGGAACTAGATGAGGAACTAGATGAGGAACTAGATGAGGAACTAGATGAGGAACTATATGAGGAACTAGATGAGGAACTAGATGAGGAACTAGATGAGGAACTAGATGAGGATGAAGAAATGAATGGGAACGAAGGAGAGATACAGCCTGCACCCCTTGCTCAGCAAGTGGAAGGGGTTCACTTGAATCAACCTTTATATGCGGGAGCTCGTCGACATCCTGAATATGCGGGAGCGGTGAATCCAGGTGAGGGGAGGCTGGTTATGGGTATGGTTCCGGGTGGGTATTTAATTCCTGTTCTTGTTCCTGTTGATGCTCCGGGTCCTGCTCCGGGTCCTGCTCCTGCTCAAGTACCCAACCCGGAACCAATACCAAAACTCAGAAATCGATATCTGATTGAGAATTTGCAAGAATTGATCAGAGAGGCTGGGGCTGGTCGGAATGGAGAATTGGCGGGACGGATGGATGAGGTATCGGAGGATGAGGATGAGGATGAGGATGAAGAGGATGGAGGGGATTGGAATGGGAATGGAAGGGAGAAGCTTCCTAATCCACAAATACCTCAGGTGCCGCGTGTTGTTGCGAGAAATGGAGATGAGGAGAGAGATGCAAGGAGAAGGGATGGGATGATGTGGGAGATGGCAGAGATGGCAGAAATGTATCGTGTGCGAAATGCAGAGAGGATAAGGGTGAGGGGGGTTGAGCCACAGAGGCTGTTCGGAGATGAACGAGATGGGCTGGGTGGGGATAGAGAAGAGTTTGGGAACCTGGCGCGGCGGGGTGCTGAGGGGATGGGTGATGAAGATGAGGAGGGAGAGGGAGAGGGTGGGGGAGAGGCAGATCCCTTGAAATATGTACGACAACTTCGTGAGAGGTATGGTTATGGTTCAGGGGGTGAGGATGGGGAGGGGAATAGGAATGGGAGTGGGAACGCATATGGAAATCAGAATCAGAATCTTCTTCTTCCAAACCCTGTCGTACGGAATGGAGATGTATATGGAATTGCAGATGCGGCTGCAGAGAGGGAGAGGGAGATGGAGATGGAAAGAATTCGAGATGAAGAAAGAGAAATTCATGAAAATGCTCGTCGGTTTTATGAACGCCATCGATTGCGGGGTGAGAATGGAGATGCAAATGCAGATGGAGATGAGGATTACAATAACCAATTTCCCATTTATCTTCCTCAGCCGCAACTTCGCCCTCATTCTCCGGTCGCTGGACCCCCTCGTCTGGAAATTGGAGATGCGGGAGAAATTAGAGGAATTGTGGAGAATCTTCCTGCTCCTGCTCCTCCTGCTCCCTTTCGGTATGAGCCTGAAAATCAATTGGGGAGAAGAGCGGATTTGGTTGATGGGGGGGTTAATGCTTTTGGAGGTGGAGGTGCAGGTGCAGGTGCAGGTGCAGGTCAAGTTCAAGGAGCAGGCCGAGGTGTAGAAGCGCGTTATCCTCCTCTTGGTAGGATTGAGTATGGTGTCTGGAGACCGATGCATTTTCCTCCTGATTTTGATTGGGACCAGAGTGCTGGCTGGAGAGAAATAAAGAGGAGAAGAGATGTGGAAAGGGAGATGATTGAGGGGATTCCGATGCCCGAGGAGGATGTTTTTAGTGATGAGGAGGGTGGGGTGGATGGGAAAGGGATGGATGGGAAAGGGGAGGGGGAGTGAGGGAGGGATTGCATGATTTGGAGACGGGGGTTGAGATTGGCAAAAATGGAAATTGGTTCGAGATATTTGCACAAGTTGGCTGGGGTTTTGGAGGATCTTGGTCTCTTGCTTTCTCGTCTTAAATCTCTTTCTACAAATATAGCGTTTTAAATTGCTATCCTTCGATCCGTCTGGTTCTTCATCTTCATTGTAGTCCTCCCTGTCGCTGTAGTTGGTTATTAGATGGGGAATTTCATCTCTTTCTAGATTAGATGGGTAGATGAGATGGGTGAATTGGGTGAATTGATTAATGGATTATTCGGCAGGCAGGCAGGCAGGCAGATACCTAGATAAACAAATAGGTAAACGAACCAAAGAAATTCACAAAAAATTTCATTGTTCCCTCTACGATAGATTTAATTCAATCACCGAGCTAAACCGAGCATTCTTTATTTCGCGAACAGCGAATACTTCTCAGAATGCTTTGTGAGTTGAAAGTTGAAAGCTATAAATAAATTGAGCCTATTGCATTACATTAATCTAAAATTCATTTAGATGTAAGACTTTTTTATTGCGGATTGTTAGTATATCTATGGATAAGTATCTAGGTAGGTTAGGTTGTCAAAGAAAGAAAGAAAAATACATTTCGAGTTTTGATTCTTGATTCTTGACTTTGGATCTCGGATTTTGGATTCATATTAATTCGATCGATATATCTATCGCTATCTCGTTTGTTTATTTATTTATTTATTGTAACGAAAGTTTATCTCGGTGGCACTATTTTATACGGTAAGATTATATTTTGTAGATTGTTATTCGATCTTTTTTGTTTGATAAACTGGGTTGGGTTGGGTTGAGTTGAGGATTACTTGTTTTGCGAATAGTAGATGGGGAGTTGATGGGATGAGAAGATTTTTTGCTGGTTCACTAAATTGAACGATTGACTAACTTCTTGCGAGAATTCATCATCATCATGCCTTTCGTCTTCGACCCAGTTGCTATAATTGCTTCCCGAGGCCCTAAGACTCTCGGTGAGCAATTCGAATCGTATCGTAGACACGCGGTTCTTAGCTTGGAGCGTGTGGTCGAATTCCGTCCATATTATGAGGCTCATAAGTATGTGTTCAATGTTCAAATGGAGATGCAATCAATAACATCCATCTCATAGTGATGAATCGGAAAGCAGAGACTTGAGTAAGTGCCCTCCCTGCGGACGACTACGCTTCCCACTAAATACATCGATAGTCAACATCACCGACGACTCCTTCGAATTCGCCGCGGCCAAGTTCGACGTATCGCAGGATGATCTACGTTTCGAATTGGAATCAATGAGGACCTTGTTTCCGCGCATCCAGTACGCCAATTGGCCTTACAGACAATTCCCATATCTTCCTAAATGCTTACTCTACATGTGCGGTTGATAAGTCCAGATCGCTTGCTCGGGTCCACTGCTTGAAGAAGTAGGCTGGCTAACTCTCGCTGATACCTCAACGCTTTGGCAAATGCTCTCGTAGCAGATAGTAATCCCGTATCCAAGATTGTTTGGGGCACGACTCAAAATGCAGCGTTGTATGCGGGTAGTCCTCGTTTGCGTCTCAAATTACTCGTGGGCCTCGGGCTCTCGAGCCTGTGGTCTTTCACTCGGGCGTGCAAGATGGGTATCATCATCTGGTGCCGATTTTCGCTGTATGCTTTGATCAAGAAGTTTGAGGCCGATCGCTTGGATAAGCGGGATGTGCATGCTTTGGAGAGTTTTGAGTGGAGGATGCTGTGGTTTGTCAATATCATGCATTCAAATTCAATTTGATAGCTGTGATCGACAAGCTTGACCAGGCGAGTGTCCGAAGATGATATAGAGAGTGTATTCAAGCTTGTTATTTCATTGTTACATAAGCCACCTTTAGCATGCAAATTTGCCGCGCTAATTCGCGAGCATCTGTAGTCTGTTATGTTGTTTAGAAGTATAGAATAGTATTTGAGATAGAATTTATGATTTTCGAGAGTAACTTTCTATAAGCGTCCACTCTCCATGGAAACCTCTCCAACACGGCTGTAGGTTGATATGACCATGTCGTTGCAGAGAAAAAGAGGTATGCAACTTCTAATCATCTCTCACAAAAACACAGGTTGAAGGGAATGCGTATCCCGTCTCTATGTAAGCGAAAAAACAGGCGGAAATTGAGTACTTTTTGAAAGGAATTTTTTAATAGATTATAAATCCATCTCAAATGAATTATTAAGATTTGAAAACAGCAATCGAAAATTTAAGTCTTCTTTGTAGTAATGATGAGCATTTTCATTCTTTAATATTAGATTATAAAAAGATCTTAGTTGTTAAGGTTCTTTCAAATGATGGTCAATTCCCGTCTGTTTTTTCGCTGACGTAGAGCCCGTCACACTACGATACCCGAGCCTGCAGTCCGTGTATTCGTAAGCGATCACTAGCGAATCCTCACTACCCTAATCTTTCATCTCTTTCAATGACTATCTCCAACTTCTCCACGCCCATCGCAATGATCGCTATAGCCTCCCAATAGCAGCTGGCCAGAACATCGTCAAACTAATGGTGTTGACTGTTGTCAAGACTCAAATATCAAGCCGAAGCTTAAATTCTCGAGCCTGTCTCATTTGTGTTGTCAGGTGTTGGTTTTTTTATTGTATGCTTGATGTTATCATTACTGCGGCTCAATGCGTCTACTACGTTTCAAATCTCTAGACTGACGGATCCGCGAGCGATCGATAGGGGGGAGAATCCGAATTCGAGTCCGGCGTTGCTTCTTTCTAAAATTTATAATTTAGATTTCGAGTTATATTTTAGACTCGATGATTCGTGCCTGGATTCGAATCACAATTTGACTCACAAGTTGGAGGAACAAATGAATAAGTATACCTTGTAGTCACATACGATTCACTCATTTGAATTTTGATTTTATAACTTACTTATCTATCTATGACCCAATTCAAAGTTGATAGCGTATATTCTTGACGTGTTACTAGAAAGCATCTAGGTATATCGACAATGATTCTTCTTAGTATCCTTTGGTTATATTTAATCTGGAAATAATTATTATCGTAATCAAGTATAATATAAATATCTATTTGCGTATGTCTAGTAGTTTAAAAAGGGATTTTTTATAAAAAAATTCTATCTCAAAATTGATATGTACTCGATTGACTCCTTTTAAGAACTCACATAGATCTGTAATAGAAATCGAAGGAATATAAGTCGAGACTTTCTAACTCGACCGAGTTAAACGCGAGCTCGAGGACGACGCCAACTCGCACTCGAGCATTTTTGATCCGAGATATAAAGCTAGAGTCAAACGAAAGATCTGTCTGGTAAAAAATGAAGCACTCGGAATATGAGATGTTTGTACTAATAACCCCAAGTCAGTATTGAAGTATTGAGACTGCTAGCTTGATAGACATACGAGTATCTTTTGTATCTTTTGTATCTTGAAACTCATCAACAAATCCAGGAACTGGAAAGCATACTCGAAATATATATTTACCAATCTATCTCTCTACTCATGACCTGTTCTTCCTCTCTACAGTTCCTGCTACATATTCAGCAATATATATGAGATATGATTTTATATTCAGAGCATCTTATACAGATATACCGATCTCCGACCTCCAACCTCCGACCTCAGACTCACCGAACCCCCCAGTATACAACACAATAAGATACCACAAAGCAATCACACAGAAGCGAACCACATCATCACAATGCATTTCTTTCATCTCCAAAATTATATCATATTATCATTACATCATTAAGAAACCACCAAGAAATCAAACCAATCTCCCTATTATATTTACCTTACAAAATGACATTCCTTCCTATCTATCTTCTTTCGTGAGAATTAGAATGATATATATAGCAACGAGATGAGGAGTCCCTGTGGTGGCAGAATCCGTGGTTGACGAAGTGATCCTTTCGTAATTGCTATAAATTCTACAATATCTTTATCATATATTGAATAAATCGTTTTTAAAGTATTAATATAATTAATCTAAGTCTTTATACTTTACAAAGCTTATTTTAATTAATAAGTTCTTAATGAATTTCTTGAATTCTGGAAGGTTAATTGAAAGTTTCGGCTTAAAACAACAATTATCTATCAAGTAGAAAGCTTTTAGGTTTTACTTGCTTTTTAATCTCCTTTTTTCTTTTCTTCTTTTTTTCTTTCTAAATTGATCTTTTATTAGATTTCAATAAAATGATAGAAAAGATCTTTTAAATCTTTTAATTAGAATTTATTAAGGATTATTAATCTTTCTATTATACTTTTATTTTGAATCTTTTATTGAATTCAAATAAAAATTATAATTTATTAATATATAGATTGAAGTTAGGTTATATTCTTGTCTATATGATATATTCTGTATTACATAGTATAATAGTATAGCTTGTGATTTCACTTGAAAGCTTTTTTAGAGGTTTTCCTTATATAATGTAATTCATAGAAAGAACTCTATTCCCTTTTAAACTTTCGACTAATACCTCCTACCCACTCCTTAGCTTCTATACTTATTCCCCTTCTTTTCTTTAGCTCTTATTTACCTCTTTGACTTTCTATATATATACCTTTTCATTCATCTTTCTTACAACTCTAATATTCAAAAATCTTGAAAGCTCTAAGACCTTTTAAGATCCTTATTTATTTTTATTTTTATCAAAATTCAATAATAAACAGATTGCAAAAAGAATTGATTTGATTTGTTAATAACAAAAAGCTTTATTCATTACTAACAAATATATATATCAATATCATAATATACGAAATAGAAATTTGTATAGGGATTTATATTGAATTTATCTTCGTCCGGAATATTAACTTTGCCACCATAGGGAGTGAGGAGGAGTGGAGGGAGAGGAAGGGTGTTCTTCTTCTTCTTCTTCTTCTTCTTCTTCTTCCTCTTGAAAAAGGGAGAGAAAGGGGGGGGGGAATTTATTATTATTAAAAATCTCTGATAAGTTGGGAGTGGGAGTGGGAGTGAGAGAGGAGAGAAGGGGAGAAGGGGAGAGGATGGATGAGATAAATGAGATTAATCGAATTCAAAGATGAGAATTTATTTATATATTTATTTTATGAGAGATTGGTTGTGTTTTTATATCTTGATATGCATGTAAGATCTTATATTATACATCTACATAGGTATAAACAGATATCTGGGAGGAAGAGAGAAGGAAGGAAAGTTCTCTGTTTTACTGTGCTGTGCTGTGCTGTGTTTCATTTCATCTCGTTCCCGTGATCTGGATAGACGGATGGATGGATGGATGGATGGAACAATGGATGCGAGTCTATTTATTTCTATTTATTCCATTTCATTTCGTCTTACATCTTGCTCGATGAAGATTCATCAGAGTATGAAATCGACTAACCAACCAGTTAGCTAGCTGTAATACCTGTATATACACACAACTCAATATCCCATCTTAACCTTTACTATTTGTACCACTCCCCCTACTCTTTGCGAATTTCTCATGCCATTTATTTACTTTTCCCGTGGTAGTCTTTTTCGAGACTTCGGGTTCTTTTTCTCTATGCTTTTCTTGTCCGTCAATGATTTCTTCTTCTTTTTCGATTAATTCGATCGTGTCGGATATACTTCCTATTCTCGTGATGCTTGGTTGGGGTTGGGGGGTGGAGGTGGAGGAAGAGGAGGAAGAGTAGGTAGAGGGTGAGAGAAGCATCAGCGGATTGGAAGTATTTTTTTGGCGGAGGAGGTAGGTTTTTTTGGTGGTGGTGGAGGGGGTGGTGGAGGTGGAAGCGGAAGAGGGAGAAGGAGATACGAGGAGGTGTGCGTGGTGTGGGGGCTGAGGGGAGGAGGTTAGGAGGAGGCTGTGGTGGAGAGGGAATCGGGTTAGTGTGTGGAAATGGTGGTTGTAGGGAGGAGCGGAGCGGAGGAAGCTGGCTTACGTGGGAGGAACATCGGATTCTAGAAGGGTGAGGAGTTCCGGGGGTAGTTCGAGGAGTTTGAAGGGTTGTTGAGTGTGGTTTGCTGTCAAGGGGATTTCGGTTGACATTTTGGGGGTGGTGTGTGGGTGGTGGGTTGAAGAAAGATTTGTTTTTGGATGAGTGGGTGTTGGTGGTTTGAAGGTTGGTGGTTTGAAAATTAAAGACCGAGGTGAGGTGAGAATTCGAATTCGGATTCGGCTTGGTGGAATGGATGTTGTACTGTACTGTACTGTATTGTATTGTATTGTATTGTATTGTATTGTATTGTATTGTATTGTATTGAATTGATTGGGAGGTTGAGTTCACCAAAGTTTGAAAGATTCGGAATGAAAGATGGTTGATGATTGATGATTTCGGCTTTTAGATATTGAGTGATGGTTTTCGGGAGTGAAGTTAAGGTATCTCGTTATCTTATCAGGATGTTAGATAGTTATTCCGAATTTAATTAATATTGTGAGGTTGTATAAGTTCAAAGGAGAGATTCTCTATGGAATAATAAAATGATATTGAATTTATCTACGATATACATCTACAATATTCATCTACAATAACTGCCCCTCATTCATACCTAGTATAAGATCTTCATTACCAAATACCAAAATCTCCTCTTGACCTCATTCATCCCTCGAGAATCGAGATTTGCCAAATCCAATAGAAGGATATTATTCTCGAATAATCTTTTTTTCTTCTTCCATTTCTTACAAGTTAGGTTTAATTTTAGTGTATGGCGTAAGAGGAGGAACGAGAGGTAACTCAAATTAAATTGGTGTCATCAAAGACAACTCAGCCTTAAGTAGATCACCAACCTCTTCTTTTTTGGGGTGTACGAGGAAGAAAAAAAAAGATCAAAAAATGTCAAGTGAATAATTAAATCATCAGCAAACAAACAAACAAACAAAGCTCAGCTGGACGGCGGGGTAAGTAAGTGGACTTTGGCTACTTTTTCGTGTTCCATTGGAAAGGAGTCAGAGACCAATCATCGCGTGGAGAATAAATCGAGGGGCTGGACGCGGTTACATGGGATTGATGGATTGATGGATTGATGGATTGATGAATGGGTGGGAGGGATATGAATTTGGATGTGAATTTGGATATGGATATGGATGTGGATATGGATATGGATATGGATATGGATGTTATACAATCCTATATCCTCCCTACTATGATTCTTTATATAGAGACAAGAGAAGGAAGAGAAGAGAGAGATACGAGATAATAGATAATAAAGATAACAATCAAAAGATCAAGGAATAACGATGAATAAACATGAATCCAACGACACAAATGTATTCTGCGGTTCATATACAATGTTCAAGATCAATAGAACCAGCCATCATATAATATACATGTCATTTGGAATACTAAGAAGGAGATCCACAATCACTTGATAGATGTTTGAAGTGTTGTACATACATACATAGATATCTACCACCTACCTCCTACCTCCTACATATATATACTAATATACTCGAAATGCGCCACAACGCGTTTTTTCCTTTTTACCGTCAGAAATGTTGGAGGAACGAGGTTGATGAGTAAAGGGAGGAATGGGAGGAAAGGGAGGAAAGGGAGGAAAGGGAGGAATGGGAGGAAATAGGAGTGAAGGGGTGAGAGAGAAGGAAATAAAGAAAAGGAAGGGAAGAAAAGGAAGGGAAGAAAAGGAAGAAAAGGAAGAAAAGATAGAAAAGACAGAAAGGTAGGGAAAACAGAAAAGACAGAAATGTAAAATGGATAACTATCAAAACAATGATGATATAAACAAATAAAAGAGATTAATAAAAATACTCTATTTCTTACTGGAAAAGGTTATCTACGAGGTAATCAAACCAAATCAATACCTCATTTATTACTATATTTACTATATTTTGCATTTTACTTTATTACGCCGGCCTTCTTAATTATTCTTTTCTCACCTTATCCACTCACTCAACTCAATCATCAAGTGTCATCTCTGCCGCAATAATTTGATATCACCATAATCCCCTCCACTCCACTCCACTCCCCGTACCTTACCAACCCTCCCCAAATTTTATGATACAATACTTCTGTCTGTTTGTCTGCCGGTCTCTCTGTCTCCTGTCCTCTATCCTCTATCCTCTATCCTCTGTCGTCTGTCCTCTATCCTCTGTCCTCCATCTGCTGTCCATCTGTTTGTCTGCTTGTCGGTTTGTGCAATATCAAATACAATCAACCAGTCGGGTTCAACCAATTCTATACCACAAATCAATACCCACCACAAAATACTTTACCTTCTTTTTGATTTAGATTTGTCAAAAAACATCATCACAATCTTTTCAATCAATCAAACAAGGCTAAGGTAATCATCTGTTCTTTTGATCTTGTGTTCTTCAACCTCTGCCAAATAATATTGAGAGAAAAGCAAGAAGGAGAAAAAAAGGTCATATATTTCATTCCATTCGCCATGAAGGAGGCCACACATTAAAGAGACCCACGATTTCGGAACCATACCATCCATACCATCCATACCATACCATTCACCCTCTCAAATCCCAATCCGGATTCAACACCTCAACAACCTCTCACATTTTCTTCTACAATGGTTCGAGTTACAGATGAGCTGGCTTTGTCCCTCGATCATCTAAACCTATTCTACGCACACGATCCTCACCTGTCAAACCTACCCGTCCTCATATATCATGGTCCTTCTACCACCACCAATTCGACCCTCAATAGTTCACGAATTCAACTGCATATCTTCACCGCTGCAGGTTTTCAATCGTACCAGCGCATAACCATTTCACCAAACTCACCGCTATACGAATCCGTGAACTATCTCCCGCGCGAGAAACAAGGAGATGAATTATGTCGCGGTCTGGCATTCGGTTTATTCAAATATTTCAAAGAGTTACCAGAGGTGGTGAAGAGTGCATTAATATTACAAGTTGCGAATACGTCAAGGAAACAAAGGCCAGGTTCGGCACCGACATTATTCGGCGAACAACATGCGGCAGATTTGGCAAGTTCGATGGTGAGGGTGGAAAATACGCCAGATGTGACGAGAGATATTGAAGCCGCTTTACGAATACAAAATATTAATTACGTGGATGTAGATTTGGTTCTGCCGCCGGGCTCGATATCACCTTTTCAAGAATTGGAGGGGGATCTGGATGAGGAAGAATATCCCGATCTAACCTTGAGGCAATATGGATCATATGCATCATTGGTCAAGGTCTTTGGAGAGGTGGCATTCCTTCCCACGTCGAAATTACGTCGAGCCCCTTCGAAACCGACATCATTGAATCGAAGTAAATCATTTCAGAAGGATCAAAAAATGGCTTTGCGACGAGAGATGGGAGAATTGGTCGATACGGAAGAACGTTATGTGATAAAGATGCATGAATTGGTCAATCATATTGCAGATGATTTTCGAGCCAAAGCCAAAAGTCGAGCATTTGGAAGTTTCAGTCCGTCGGAAGATGATCTACAAAAGCTCTTCCCACGATGTTTGGATCGCATCCTACAAATTAATTCCACCTTCTTATCAGCGATACGAAAAGTGATGGATGAAACCGAGGAAGAAGCCATGCAAGATCTGGAAACACCAATAGTCAGCTCCACCTCATCTCGATATGGTGGCTCGGGTCGTTTGAAGGACCCTACGGGTGCACTGGCCTTTGCCAAAGTCTTACTTGAATGGTTCCCACAATTTTCCGAGAGTTACCAGCAATATATCCATGCTAGCCAGGAATTTCCACAAATCATTTCGAGCTTCATGAAGCAACCAAGTAGCTTCTCAAGTCGGGTACAAGCTACCGGGGAACAACGTTTGAGATCGGCTGTAATTGAGCCTGTCCAGAGATTACCCAGATATAGTCTCTTTATTGATAATATTGTCAATTCGCTTCCAGTGCTACATCCAGCTTTACAACCTATGTTGAAGGCTAGAGATATCATTACTTCGATTTGTTCACTTGATCCACCAGCAGCTGACAAGTCGCAAGTGGTGAATCGATTAAGATATTTGGTTGACGCTTGGCCTTCCACACTACACCCTCAAGGGCGTCTAATCACGGCGGTTGATACGATAGAGTTACCACCTCCATATCATGTTGAAGTCGCGACGGGTAGTAGTGCAGGTCTTGCCAAGGAGGGTATACTTTTACTCTTCGCTGATTGTATCGTTTTGTTGAAGAAGAATAAGGATTGTTTACAGACAGCTCGAGGTGTCATGGCGGAGATCGATAAACCTTCTGCTCAAACTATGATGGCATCAGTTACCGCAGCAGCTGGTGGTCAGAAACATCTCTATGACCTTTCTTTTACTGGCTGGCATGTTCTTGGAGATACTAGGGTTACATCATCTGATGATAATCGATGTATCTGGTTAACTTCCTTGCATGAGTTGAAAGACGCAAATATGGGACGAGATCGTAATCAAGCTGCTACAGTTCGAAACTTTGTTTTGCAAGGAGCTTACGAAGCCAAGGCATCGAGGTTGGGTGAGGAATTGATCAAAGCTAGACTTGAAGGAAGATTCTCGGAGGCTGAACGTGAAACCGATAGATGGAGTTTACGATCGATTAAGCCGGCCGGAATCCACATTTATTGTGCCATTTTTGCTGAAGGTGTTGACGATTTGGTTCAAGGCCGGAGAGAACCTGCTCCTGTTCGCTTAGTTGTTGATCACGAGAAAGGTACAAAGGGTGCTCCTGTGGGTCATTATGGTGTTGATATTGTAGCCAATGTCACGACATTGGCAGGAGGAGAGAAATATAGACTTGAGGTAGATGGACTTAATGATAGGGTGTATGTGGATGAAGTACTGCCTGAGTACTTGATGGTTACATTTGCAAAGAGAGGTAAGTGGTTGTGTGTTATTTTTGAGGACTGGGCTAATAATCTTAGTAACCGACTTACTTCGACTTCAACATCAAATCAGCAATCCAGCTCTATCTGCACCTTTTACCTCTTTTTACTCGAAAATTCTAAAATCTATCGACGTTCTGTGTGAGGGTGACAGATCAAAATCGTATCGAGCACATTCTCCTGTCAAAATTCTTTCCAGCTTACTCAATAGTGGTTTCGGAGGTTCACCATCAACGACGAGTCTTAATGGGTTGGCATCTCCTGGTAAAATCTCTCGACCTATGATAATGGGGAAGATCCCATCATTGGAATCGCCACAAATCGTTCGAACGGGTAGTAATCGATCTTTACATTCAATCCAAGATTTCTCGGATGGTAAAGGTAGTGTTCGAGCTCCTTTTGAAGAGGGTAGACCCGTCAATCCACTTGTCCGACTGGAGGAAACTTTCACGGGCTACATTGCAGCTCTCCAATCAAGAAAAGGAAACGTTGTTGGAAAGAATTTGCGGAATAGAGGAGCTGCTGATGAATTGGCCGTCAATGCGTTATACAATACTTTTATTGAGAATCCTTTCGATACTCGAGCAGCTTCCGAAACTTCTTTTGATGTTATTTTTGTGGCATTCGAAAAGTTTCTACGATTGGCATGGAAGGAACAAATGGGTTCTGTTATGTCACTTGATTCTCTTGATGCTTTACAAGAAAGATCCATCAAATTATTCCCTGGAGATTTCAATGAATACGTCAGATTGATATTCGGAGAAATGGCACCACAAAATAGGAGAGCATTTATTGCCATCATCAAACTATTGGCGGATCTGTTGGATGGGTGTGGTAATGATGGTGATCGTGGTTCTCTTACAGTCGCTTTTGCTGAGTTACTGGTCGTTGATGGAGAACCACACAACTACATCAACTTATTGGATCGTGTTGTCGAAGATTCCGATAAATTATTTGATGATCTAGGACCTGGACCTGGTATTGGTCTTGGAGGTGGTAGTAATTATGGTTCCGTGGCAAGTCGATCAATACATTCAGCCACCGGATCTATTACATCAAATACATCATTACGAAGAAGATTTGCCGATACTGTCTTTCGTCAAGGTAGTACCAAAGCTGATGCTGACCATCGTCCTTCAGTTTGGAGAACATTAAGTAAGACTACCCGTAGTGTTGCTACTGGAGATCAATATGCTTCAAAACCATCCTTAGGAAGAGCTCATTCAATCGAATCACCAGACCGTAAAAGTCGACCGGCATCTCGTGATAGACCTACAGTCATGGGGGCATTTGATGAAAGACCTGGTAGTTCTGATTCAATTGCACCAAAATCGAGGCTTAGCACTATCGGCGCATCACCACCACCCGAAGATTCGAAGGATGATGGCACTACCAGATCATCGAAAAAGAAACGTCGAAGTTCTTTGTCTGATCTGAAAAATTTGATGGCTCAAGCAACACTTGGACCAATGACTCCATCTCCTGAACAACAACCTGCTACGATTACACCGCCAAATAAAAGAGCAAGTTCTCCGCCAAGAACTCCATCACCTGTAAAGGTTCCAGCCTCTCCATTAAAGATTACGAAAATTCCAGCAAACGGTTCAATTATGGACAGAGACCGATCTTTAATGTACCGAAGTTCACCTGCCCTTAAAGAAAACCTACCCATGATCACGTCTCCTGATCGGATCGATCGCAGTATGGGTAATCTAACCGAACGAGCCCAGAATATCATGTCGTCTCTGGATTCTACGCCATTTGCATCACCGATTAAAGAACAATGGCGAGCCGGTCACAATAAAACAGTTTCCCTCTCATCAAACATCCCGACTCTTCGTGGAACTCCTCGTGATCCTTCTCGTCCAATAACATCACACGCAAATAACTTGAATGGAACTATCAAATCTCCTCAACGTCTTCGTCTTCAAAGTCCACAAAAACTTCGCGAACGTTTACAAAATGAAGCCAAAGCAATAAATGAAGCAGAAGCTTCTCTTCAAAATGAGTTGTCTAAGATTGGTGAAGAAATGGCAAAATTAAATGCTGTTTCTGCTATTCCTAGAACTTCAGATATTGCTAGACTTTCTGAAGCAGTTTTATTGTTGGAGACGAAAATTCCAAATATTGTGAAAGATTTGAATGAGAGAAATGATGCAGTTAAGAAGGAGTTGGAAGTTAGTTTACAGGCGAGCGAGTTCAAGGTTAAGGGATTGGATCAACTTTACAAGGAGAGTAGTGCGGAGAATGAGTTACTTTATGAGAAGTTCAATGCAGAATTGGGGAAGATCGTTAAGGCTTTGAGAGCGAGTAGAAAGGGTGGTGCTGGAGGTGAAGATGGGAATGGTGTGGGTGGAACAATGAGTGCGAAAGAAGAATTGGTTACGAGAATGAGAGAAAGTAGTGAGGAAGCTGCGAGAGTTAAGAAGGAAAATGCTAGGTTGAGGAGAGAGGTTCTTACATTGAGGACTTTGTTGAAGGGACAAGAAGGGGCGGGGACTGGGGCGCCTCACTAGGTGTGAGGTGAAGATGAGGATTCGAGAATGTGGTAGGGGAATTGAGGAGAAGAGGTGAGATGGAGGTGACAAAGTAATGAATTATGCCGTTATGTCGTTATGACTTTCTTTTTCTATCGGCGGCAAATATTGTTTTTTTGTCGAATTTGGCATTGTTTTGGTTTGGTTGTAGCTAAACTGGCAGGCGTTCGACCCTTCTTTTTTCTCGATATACCCATAGCATTCGTGTACTTGGGGTCTGGGACGGGGATGGACGGACGCATGGTTTGGTCATTATCAAATGGGGGGTATTTGCATTTAATAGGGGGATGTATGAATGGACGGATGGATTTTGTTGAATTTTTGTAGAGGGATGAATTTGTTTGTGGTAATGGATTGTGTGATGGATTGATTGGAGAAATTATTTGGATGTGCATGCATGCATAATGTTATGATACCAAAGTTTATGTTTTTTCATGTTTGGAGGGATGAGATGAGTAATTATTTGGATTTGGATTGTGGGAGGGGATTGGGGAGGAGGTGAGATGAAGTGAAAGGGTGGGAGTGTTGGTGATGAAGGTGGAGGTGGATATTAGCGAATAAAATAAAGGGGTATGGAAGGGGAAAAATAAGATTAGATGAGATGAGATGAAATAAATCAAATACATTTTTTGTGTATATGTGTGTGGATGTGTTTATGTGACTAGTGAATTAAATGAGATGAATATGAATACGAACTTGAATATATACAGATAGGTACATATCTACTTCTCACGATTACCTACTTGTTATCTGTTACCATGTACTGAGAGAGAGAGAGAGAGAGAGAGACAATTCCTTCCTGTTTTTTATTTAATATTACTAATTGATTAGACTTTAGACTTGTAGTGAGTACCTAGTCAGTATTCTTCTGATGAATGTAAATGATATGTATGATATTACTATTCTTTTCCCTCTTTAATTTTTCCTCTTTAATTCTTCCTCTTTAACTTTTACTCTTTGAGTTTTTTTTCTTCGAATTTCTTCTTCTTCTTCTTCTCTTTTCACCTTACGAGGGAGGTTCTTATGAGGGAGGTTCTCATGAGCACCTCACAAAGTAGCAGTGTTAGGTGGAGGACTGGTACATGTCGATATAGTGGTCCACTGTTATTGATGGTATGGATGTGGTTAGTATATTATGTTCTATAATATTGCATTGATGTTATATTATGTGTATGTGTATGTGATGTTTTTATGGTTGTAGGGGAGGGGAAGGAGGAGGAGGAGGAGAAGGAGAGATGAATTGAAAGGGATAATGAAATGGAATGATAATAATACGTACGGGTAAAGAGGAAGTTGACATTGGGCTTCCGGAAATCGTTTCTGCTTTTACGAGGACGGGGATGATGGATCCGGTTACGAGGCTGAAGACTTGGTGGTGGAGGACTGTGGGGTGGGGGAGGGTGGTTAGTATGTTGGGATGTTTTGGGAGGTGGAAGGGGAGGAAGATAAGGAAGAGTAGGAATTTTTGGATGGGGTTGACGCTGGGAGAATGGGCTGAGTGGGATGGTTTGTATGTCTATCGTGAGCGAAGTCTGGGTTCTTCCCCAAGGAAACGGCCCATTTCACCTTGGCACCGGAGAATGTGGTGTATATGCCGTCCTACTGGGAAACGCAATAACCAGGGGCGAAAAATCAACAAAACAATGGAGAAACCATACACACCTCTCAAAATACTAGCAATTTCTCCGGAGTGACTTGTGATACTCAACCAAGTATGATCATCACTTCCAAAAATATCGTCCAAAACCTTTTTACTTCTGATATCCTGATCGGTAGAAACTTCACCCTCGAGTGCTTTCCAGAATGGATCGTTCTCTGGGAATCCTTTCTCGATCTTATACGAGGGGAAGGATTCGTGAATGAAGGTGCGGTTACTTCTCCGATCACATGTGTGACCTGAAATACCTTCTCTGAGAAGTTCTTTGACTAGTGGCTTGAAAGGACGAGATTTCGGAAGAGGGAGAGTGGAGAATGTGATGTTGGATGTTTGGAGACAGCGGTAGAGTGGAGATGTGTAGTAAGATTGTGGAGGTGGGATGTTTTGGAGTTGGATACGGGAAAGCCAGTAGTTTGCGGCTTTTTGAGCTTGAGTGATCCCGTTGGGATCTAAATGAGCATCTGCCCACTGAGGAATGTTAGCTTCTTCTTGATAAGTTAAGAGGTAGGTGGTGGACTCGTGGTACGTACTGTGACAGTGGCATTACCATCCATCTCGGAATAATAGCACTGCAATCATTAGTTTCATCCCACGATTAGATTTCATTCTGATAAGAGGTGCATACATTCCACTACATTACCGTTAGCGAGTAATTCATCAATATATCTCAATCAAAAACTTACAGCAGGAGTTCCATAATAAGTCTCAGCAGCATTATGCCATCCTTCACCATGTCTCCCCATGAATAAAACTTTATAGTTCACATTCTTTTTCGAGTTCTTATTTAAGGAAGTTACGTATTTCTCAAATCTCTCCCATTGACTTGCATTTTTAGAGGTACGGGAATCCGTAGGATAAGTTCGGTTTAGGAGACCAAAGTTCCATTGAGTCTGTGAATCTGATTAGCCTTGAAAAAGCTAGTACGTGTGTAATAAATGATGTTTATCCAAAGATTATAAAAACAAAATATAAAAATTCATACATAGTCGAAAGTCGACGGAACAGTCGTCGCTTCATCCTGTAAAAAGAACCCCGGCACGGCTGTATAATTTATCCAACTCTTATCGTGAGATCCAGAGTTCGATCGAGCATCATAATAAGGAGCTGGCGTAGCATGAGGAAATTGCGCACCCGGAATCGCACCCACGACCGAGAGAAAGCTCAAGCAAACCGTTAAAGAAAGCATAATGACAAACGATTCATATGATGGTTAATTTTCAAACCCGACAACTGAAATATTCCATCGCCAAGAGTAGGAATCCATCGTCCTTTTATATACAAATATAAAGACCTAATCTCCATATGTATCTAGGATACATATTGAAATGCATCTCAAAGATGATAAAAAGTAAATTGTCTCTGCAGGTACAGAAAGTTCGGATGAAGTTAAGGTCCTATGGTTGATGCACGTGGAGGAGAATATCCCACTTGGCGTATTGGGGAAAAGCGGGGTATATCCATGAAGATGGATTGCGGTGAAATGCTTCCCTTGTGGTGAGTGAAGCCGAGGGGTATAACACGTGACGAATCGATGAAATGAAAGAAAATGAAGACATTTTGTATGTTTTCCTTCCAAGATCTGCAATGGTTTCCACAATGTATGTTCACTAAGTTGTGTCGTTCGAGTCGACAGTAGAGACCAAGAACCAATGAGGTTTAATTCACGTGACTTCCCAAAACATTCAAGACCTCGCAGGTCCTTGAAGTTTAATCGCGCTCGTACAGTCGATGGAGAGATATGCATATCATTGTTAACTGTTAGAGTTCAAATGCAGAGCGATGGATAAAACACACTCATGATACTGAAGGAATAAACTCGCCTTATCGGGTAAGAAAATCCATCTTTCATCTTATTCGTCAGATAAGATTAAGATTTCACTCGAGAATGAGGGAATTGTAAGCAAGCGTATTTTATACATCTCAATGTCATTCACCTGAGCGATTGGTTTGACATGAAGTGATCTAGACAACAAGACTCCTCGGTTTCCAGATTCCTCAATTGAATTACTGTATACGTCTGAGCAGTTCATAACATACCCAGTAATAACGACGAAAACCTTCCACTCTGAAAGAATGGCAACCTCAGACCCGTTCCTCGATTCCTTGTGGGATATGATTGAAAAGATGACTCATTATTTCAACGCAATCCACATACCTATTCTAGGAGAGTGGTCCTTCCGATCGATTTTCCAAATCGGTTTGATATGGTATCTTGTGATCAGGCTATCAACCCGAAGTACTCAGCTTGAGGAGTACAGGAAACGACTTCAAGATGCCGAAGCACAGATTCAACGAGATGAAGCATCCCGGAAAGAAGTTGCAGAAATAGCTTCGGATCTTAAGGAGATGTTGGAGGGAAAGTCAGGGCTACTTGAGAATAATCATGAGCTGGCTTCAATTGTGGAAAAAGTAGATGGGATTTCATTGGCCACGGCTTCCACACAACAGACAGATATTTCAAATTCGATATCTTCTCCGTCTGGTCCAAAAATGACTATTAGTCAAGTAAGTAACACAATTTTCCCCTGGATCACTATCCAGCGTTCAGACATTCAACATTCAACATCCAATATCCAACTAACATCACATAGCTCTACATCTACCCCATAAAATCTCTCCGAGGATGTTCTCTCCCCTCGGCCACCCTAACCAAAGAAGGATTTTCCTACGATCGCAAATTCATGCTCCTCCGCATCCGCGATCCCAATTCCAAATGGGGTCGCTATCAAAATATGCATATATCCGAGTTTCCAGAAATGGCTCTATTCCACACCTCCATCACAGACTCCACTCTTCACGTAACCTATCACGCCCCCTCTTCCTCACCCCAAACCCCAGTCTTGCCCCACCCAACCCTAACCATCGACCTCTCCCCCTCCACGCTCTCCCGCCTCCCAGAAATCTCAGTCACGATGCACAAAAGCCCCATGACAGCTTACGACATGGGATCCACCTATAATAATTGGTTTTCTCAATACTTCAAGTACCCCGTACTTCTCGCTTACGCTGGCCCCAACCGACGTCTCGTTCTCGGCAATATCCCCGGAAAACCCGCAACTTACACTCCTCCCACTCGCCCCCTCCTCCAAAAAATCCCTCTCCTCAATTCCCTTCTTCCCACTCCCAAACCCCCCTCCATCATCTTCAACGACTGCGCACCCTACCTCATCATCACACAATCCTCTTGTGATGACGTAACCAGCCGTCTCCCCTCTTCATCCCCCAAAATGGACATTACAAAATTCCGCGCCAACATTATTATCTCCGGTTCCCCCCGCCCATACGATGAAGATTACTGGGGCGGTTTAACTTTCTCCTCCAGTTCCGACCCCAATTCCAGTTCCCCTAAAGAAATTCTCCTAACTGCCAACTGCGGCCGCTGCGTCTCCCTAAATGTCGACCATGAAACCGGCACCCCCGCTCCCAAAGAAAAAGAGGTCCTCAAACTCCTCATGAAAGATCGACGCGTAGATGACGGCATGAAATATAGTCCTATATTTGGGCGTTACGGATTTCTTGGAAATGGAGATGTGAATGAAGGAAAGGTGTTGCGAGTTGGTGATGCAGTGCAAGTTTCGAGGAGAAATGGAGAGAGGACAAGATTTTGTAGGTTTATTTTCTTCTTCTTTCTTCTCCCGGATGGTACAAACCCCCCAACGCCCAAAACCCAGCTAATCACATCCATTCTTCCACCCACCAGACTGGCCCGGCCTTTCCACCTAACCCAACACGTACAAGTTCTTGAGAACTTTATTGTACACATGCACACAGACAGCTACCTACATAGCCTGTCTAGTATATCTAGCAAGCAAATTAAGAACCTAGAAAAGATGAAACAAAACTATAAAAGGTAGCTTGGAAAGAAATTCGAATGAATTGTTTATTCTTATAATTTTCCATAGAGTGTTTTGTTTGTAGGTTAGGCAGGAAACTTTATTTACTCGCCCATCAGACTGACCTGACTCTGCCTTTCTGTTCAATCCGTCCGTTTAATCCATCCTAATAGTTCTCACAAAATGCTTCATCACATGTAGATATCCAGCTCTCCACCCGATAGTACCTAGTTAACCCAAAACCAAATATCAAATATCAAAACGAAACTCAAACATCAAACATCCAATACCTACACCAACTCCCTACCTCCCAATAATTACCTCCCTACCTTCCTACCTTCCTATCTCCCTAATTCTCTTACTTTCTCTTCTCTCCTGATGCACATATGAAAATCATCTCTTCCATCTCCATTCCCCACATGTGACGGATTCTTTATTTTCATAAAATGTCAACCTTTTCGAAAACTTCCAAACAAGTGTCGCGATATAATTGCGTTAGGAATAAGTGTTATAGTTTCTGATCTTATTTGCGATCATGGTGATGAATTTCCTTTATTCTTTTTTTAGTGAGGATGTGATTTGGATTTGACTACAACATATCGACCAACCGCCCCTTTTCTATAGGCATCAACTGTCATATCAAAGATGATAGTGATTTTAAATCATACAAACCATCTTCTCAGATAAGGTATCGGATTATATAAGCATTCATTCATGTAATCATTGAGGAGCCAGCTCTCTCTTTCAGGTCACATAGTGTCGCATGGTTGGTTGTGATGTGAATTCATAGTCGAATTTGTGATCTTGCTTTGGATACCATCCAGGGGTTGAGTTTCTGGTCGATTGAAGATGCTGGGTTATAGTGCGTGATATGTATGTACATTAGTGGCCGAGAATACAAAGTTGAATGGCGGGATTGAGATTTTTAGTTTTGGAGAATTTGTATGGAAGGAGGGAAGGGGTGTGTAGATATTGCGGTGAAGTAGTTGGAGGGAGAGATATGAAAGGAAAGGAAAAGATGGTGAAGAGAGAGGTATATCTTATAGAAGAATATTGTGGGGGAAAGTTAATGAAGATGTATGAGCACTTTGGAAGGTTTTGAGGCTGTGGGATTGGAGAAGTTATATAAGTGATTGGGGCTTTGTAATGATATGAGATGAATGAATGAATGAATGAGAAAAGTAGATGATATAAGAAGGCGATGATGATAATTTTATAGTAAAATTCAGAAGGGGCTAGAGGTCACATGAGTCATACTTGAAATGAACTCAAGATGTTGGGGAAGACTAGATGTAGCGAAACTAGGAATTGAATCAAGTTAATCTAGAAGCTAAGTTCTTATGGGGGAGTGCAAGTGTAATGGACTATTGGATTTATGTCAGTATTAGTGCGGAGATGGTTTTGAAGAAGTGGGATGTAAGATGGAGTTGAGTGGAGTGGAGGAATACTGTAGGTACCTGGTTTGTTTGTCGAAGCTTGTAGAAAGAGAGAGAAGGCGGAAGTAGGAAGGGGAGTGAAAAGGAGGAAGGGAAAGGGAGGAGAAGGGAGAGAAGAGGAAGAAATCCAGATACGGCATGAGAAAGAGAGTAAAGTGAGGACAAGTAAGCAGCAAAGAGTTAAGCGAGGTCACTAGTAGCTAGATCGAGGTTAAGCGAGGGATTGTCTCCCTCTTATTTTCATTATGAATATGATTACAGGAAAATAGGAAAGAGTGTAGATATGGCATCATAATATCGGGAAAACCCTGTAAAAATTCTGTAAAGACTCTGCATCACAAGATATTGGTTTGGTTGTAGACATCATGAACGAAAATTTACAGGAAATTACGAATTCTCTTCAGTAATTCCATCATATTACTTGGTTTCGCAGGAGCAATTATATGATCACAAGCTCATCGGATCATTCGGAAGTCTCATAATCTTTACTTATGGAGTTGAAAGAAATTTAGTCTCCGAGGAAAGTTCACAATCACTGAGATCTTAGAGATTTTGATACATATTTCATTATTCAGAAGAAACATTCCTATGCCTTTTCATAAATGGAAAATTCAAATAGTATACTTAGATAGTATGCTAAGACAATATAGAAGATAATGTCACTAGTGATACTTTTGATAAACACCTAGACACGCTTTAAATGGGCGTATACATAATAGTACTCTCGTACCTCATCAAAAATTCGTGATTGTAAAATCATTAGGTATCCCACGCTCTTATGTCCCAAACAGGAAAATAGAAGCGAGGTACTGAATCATACTGCTCAAAAGCTGGAGTAGTGAAGGAAAAGTATAGCAAACAAGCATATGCAGAACTATAACCGTCGAATCGTTGGGTAGCATACACTACTGATTTCCCAAGTGAAAGAATGTGTGAAGAGCCAACAATATGACTCAAGAAGTAAACATTAAACATTAAAATGCACTGAAATGGCCCATCAAAGTCATGTCAAGAAGTCGAATATCCTAAGAATAGTTGTAACGTATATTTTGGCCGAGGTGTCAACGTAAGATAGTCACAATGTCAAAAAGATCCTCGAAATCAAAATCGACCCATTCCTCCCTTTTTGCCTCTTCCTCTCTAGTGCCGAAATCGCCGAATGATGTATGCGCTAGTCTCGATGCTATCAAAAGAAGCATAATTGGTCAAACCAAAGCTTATTTGGGCAGGATGCTCTATATGTTCAACATTCGAAACTCTGTTATCATCGGTGGATGTCGGAAGTCGATAGGAGTCATCGGTGAAAGATAGGAAGTTAACTGAGGTTAACGACGGTCGAGTCATTTTCTTCTTCTTCCACAGAAGCAAGAGCTGCTAAGATGTGAGAATACTATAATTTCGAAAAGTTAGCTCAAGACTTCTTTTCCTTTCTTTATCGATGGGAGGGATGGAAATGTATTTGATGCTAAGGGATTGAATGGAGTAGTTTGATCATACATCTACATCTCGTGAGAGTTGCATATCTTGAAGAACTGCGGCGATGAAAGCATCCTTTTTTTGATCATTATTAGCTCTTAACTATTTGCTTCCAAACTTTTCTCAAAACAAGTAAGTAGAGAAATCAAGATTTAGTGCAGATAACAGATACAAGATAGGTAATGTCGAAGAATTAAATGCTAATGTGTGACAATTGTTTTATTAAATAGTGTACATATTCAACACTCGTTGCATCATGCTCTATTAGTTACCCTCCGATCCTTGATGATCGTAAACTAAAAATTAGAAGTAGCCACGACAACATAATTCTCATTCTGTACAAATGAGCTGAAGTCCCCGGTCTATACTCATTTAAATATCTTTCTTGAGTATCAGAATTGTACACTTATTGTACAAATTTTCTGAAACCGAGGACCAGATATTATCGGGAGTGACAGTATTATCCCAAGGTTCTTATCAGGAACTTCTTGACAACCAGACCGTCTCATCGAATTGGGTGTTTGGTGGAAACGTAGTATTATGAAGCACGGGCCATTAAAACTTCTCTCCTGAACTAAAGGATTCGAAAAGGAAATGAAATGAAGAATTTGTACTTTCTCTCGGGGTCAGGAGGAGGGGGATAGGGAAGGAAACGAAGGGGGCTGTGAATCTTATTGAATCAGAAAGTTCGAGGTTGTGGAAGAGGTGTTGAAAAGAAAACAGAACAGTGAGTGTGACAACTTGCATATGTGGCGTATAGTAGACAGCAGGAGTAACAGGAATAATAGAAAGTGACATACCATATCAAAATCTGAAGATGAACTGGTGACCTGACCAACAGTTGCGTGGTTATTTCCTTGATCATGAGCGTTTTCGCGCATGGTGACAGGACTGCCACCTAAAGAGGAAGATGGACTATCTGTAGCACTAAAGACTTGAGCATTCGCAACTACAACACTTGAGATAGTGCTTGTAGGGGAAGTCGTAGTGGTGAGAATGTTGCCTGTCAAAGAATTCAAACCAGCTTCAGCAGTTTGAGGCGCATTGGTGACCTCAATAGTTTGAGTGACCTCGACAGTTTGAGTGATCTCAAGAGCGTGAATGACTTCAGCAGTCTGAGCATCTCTAGTGACTTGCGCAGCAACAGTGTTGGAAAAACTTCTCAATGCCATTGTAGGATACTCGATATCTCTTTCAGCCATCATAGCGTCATAACGGGCTCTTTGAGCTCGGAGTGTAAGAGCAACATGTTCCTCAGCATTTCGATGAACGAGACGAGGACGATGGCTCGTCGAGGTTGGATGATCACGTAGAGAATGACTGGCTCGTGAATGCATTGGAGCCGGATGAGCAGATTGATTCATTGGAGCTGAACGACCAGGTTGATTGTTGTTGACCGGCTGGTTCATTGGAGCTGGATGATCAGGTTGGTTCAACGGAGCTGGATGAGCAGATTGATCATTGTTGACTGATTGATTTATTGGAGCTAGATGACAACTTTCTTTAAAGTGGGATGATTGACCCATTTCGTTGGCAGAAAAAAGTTATGACGGGAACTTTGATGCTTCCAATAAATCTGCTTCTGTTTTCAATAGTATGGTTAGTATTCAATCCAGTAAAGAACACCAAGGCTTCAGGATTCTTTAGTAACACGTACCAATGCGAGCACGATTTATTCTTTCGGATTTATGTCGTCGCAAAAAGAATTGAAGTCTCAAGTTCTTTTTGTGGACGAGAAAGGGGAATGGGACTTTGGGGAAACGTAGGGATTTTATACTAATTGAAAGTAGTAAGCGACATTGGCGTATTTACCACAAACTGTTGTGTTGAGGGATAAAATCTACCAATCACTTGCCCAAGACAGAAAGAAGATTGGAAAGGGAGAGAATGGTAGGTATCAAATCTCGCGCTATCGACGCTTGTGTGCGTTTACAAGTGTGATCACGTGTGAAAATGCTCTAATTGAGAGAATATAGCAGTCCGTCTCTTCTCTGGTGATGATCATGAAGCTAAGTGAAGAGCTCTACGCCTTTTCATTCGTTCACTTGGATCTTTTCCTCGATGAATTCCACTTTTCTTCTCTACCCAAGATCCATCCAAGTGGTCCATTGTATCTTGGTGATGATAGTTGGAATGCCTTCCTTGTTTTCTTATACCTGTTATCAAGATTCTCCAGGAAAGGGTTGAGAAATTTGTCAATTTGCTTTAGTGTCGGGGTGATCTACTAGATTCTGTCAAAGATATCGGTACATGAACTGCCAAAGGCACGGATAATTTTGTCAAGGAGCAAATATTACGCGAGGAAAGAACTACGGGAAGAGTGGAAGTTGACACTCCCAAAATAGAACACGAACGACAATGTCTTTTGAACGAATTCAATTCAGAAGTTAATACCAAGTGAATGAAAAGGTGTTTCGATTTGAGGATTAGTATACGGATAATTGTCGCATTCCTCTCACCGACATACTCTACAGTATTCTTGAATGGTTGTCTTAATCTTGAATGGCTGTCTTGATCACGCCATATCTACTGGAAACTTAAATTTGGCCATTCAATGTTGGTACAGGCGATCTCGCGCTAAAACTTTCGCTAGACCTGGGTTAGGTGAGTTGGAGTGAACCCTTTTTTCCAAAAACCACGTTTTGACATCCTCCCTCTACAATCAGATATCCAAGTCGACTGAGAACTGATTTTGATCATAAGAGTTTTGAACATTTGATATCTTCATAATTTACACAAACAATTTGTTGCACGCCGAGTCTGGGGTACATAGGAGTTCATTCAGCACACTTCGGTTAACAGCTCGGCATTCCTCCTCCGCGGCGATCATAACGCTAGTCAAGAGCCTCACCGGCATCCAGTGGAAGATGATACCTTGAATACTAGTAGAGAATGAAACTAGTAAAGTTTTTGACTTGTAAATACATTTTAACATTGAATAGGACCGAAAGTAAAGCATATTTCGATTTTATAGTCATTGGGTGAGAATCTTGAAAGCAGAGGGAAAATGATTTGATTTGCTTGATTAATTATGTTTGCTTGGGTCAAAATTCGTGTACGTCAAGCCGTAATGATGCTAGACGAAATTTGTGATTGCAAGCTGAACATACACACAATTTCCTGGCATTTTGTATTCTTTCCAGTATCGAAACCCAATACCCTGTGCATCAATTTCAGGTCTCTGTATTCTTGACTCCGGTCATCCTGATAATAAAAACACCTCTTTTATACCACACCTGCCATACGATCCTTCAACACAAGCAAAAGACTATCAGGTATGAACACCTGTCCGTACTGAGATATACTGACGTATTGATAGTCTACTCCTCAGAGCGTAATGTAATGGATGAGATCAAAAATAATACTTCAGATGGAAGAATCACATCATCATCGTCATCACGTTTACGATTGCTCACACCGACCATTTCGAGAAGGCCCCTTCAGTATGGGAAACGTAATAATGAGTCAGATTGGACACTGAACTTTGGCGATCAAATTAGTTTCAGTGGTTAGCACACACACCCTCTCTCTCTCTACTTTTCCATTCTACACAGCCACCTTCCCAAATAGTATCCCGTCCATCATCCATTCCCCCTCTCCGGTAATCTCCTCTCTTCGAACGCATCACTTCCCATCACCCACACCATATCCTGAGTAATCTCTACTGATAATTTACAAACCCCAAATCATCAACCTCAACATCACCGAATGATTACTCAAAACCTCTCATTTCAAACCGCATTCACACGCACTTTACATACTCAAGTGAAGGATAAGTTCATCCAAAGATGTATGTATAATTCACCCGTCCATCCTATTTATCCACACTCTACTGGCTATGTTCCTCTTGTATCTACAAAGACCCTCGAGGCAGAAGAATTATGTCTGCTCATATTGTTGTTGATTATTCACCATTGATCTTTAATAAACCCACATCAATCATCAAATCTTGCCTCACATCTTAAATATTTAGTTTAATAAATGATAAATTGACTAGCTAATCAATTCTATAGATGAATCTTTGGATTACCCACTAAACTGCATGTAACAACCGCAAAGTGTGATGTATTCATATCCATATCCATGTAAATATGCTTTGCGGCATCTTCTTATGTCCGCCAGATGTATGATTGATCCATTTCATCTCAATGTTGACGACAACGTCATGAACGACGACTAGATCACCTGCCAAGACCAAAAAATCGCATGACCTAATATCACAAAGCCCGCTTCAGTAAACCCATATTCCTCCCACTTCAATTTATTCTAACCTCCAATCTACGTTCCATCATCTGGTAAGCAAGCCTCGCAAACCCCCAGCAACGAAACTGAATCATAATATCACACTCATCTCTAGCCAGACACATCTTCATATGTGCCTCCCAAAGAGCCTCCCCCAACCTCTCCTTAAGTATCGTCATATGACGATCCAGATCCGTGTGCTCATCCAATAGTTTATCATCATCAATGTCCATATCCTCCAACTTAGAAAATCGACGCATCATGCTCACATCAACCGCAATTTCCAGCTCATCCAAAACACGAGTACATACTCTCATGAATGAACCCGGAAATCCGATTCTTAGTAGTGGTTCAATGAGGATTCTGATCTTTTGCTTGATTGTGCTGTCGATTATGCATACTTGTGTTGGGTTTCTGACGCTTGTGATGCAGACTACTGTTGCCGCAGTAAACATGATGTATTGAGGAAACTAGTATATAATAGATTAACTTTCAAATCACGCAAACATATAGAAGGAAAATATGAAGAAAGAAGATATGAAGAGACGTGACAAGATAAAACATACCCAAGCACTTCTAAAAGCGTCTGATTTGATAAAATCCGCGTATATCGGAAACTCATGCTTCCAAAGTTTTTCCTCGTGTTCTTTGAGGAATCCTCTAGGACGTGGCTGCACGATATCGCAAACGTATTGGCACGCATTTGTAAGCTTTTCGATCATTCCATCTCTCGCCGCATCGCCCTCGGGTACGAGAACATAAGTGCGAAGGAGGAGAATCTTGGTATGGTGATATGATAACCACAATTCTGATCTTTGACGATTCTGTACTTCATCCAAGTCCTCGAGTTTCGCTTGAATTAATGATTCTGCTTTCTTCTTCCAGGCGGGAAAGGTAGTGACGAGGTATGATTGAACAATTTTCAAACGTTCTTCAGGTTCGTATTTGCGGAATCCGTAGAATTGGTCGAGGATGTTGCTCGTGATTATCGCAAGTCTGGAGGGTATTTTGGTAAGTATGTTCTTGAAGGCGGCAGGAGAAAGAAATTACTTACTCAAATTGAAGGTTAGATGCAAGATTTGTGGAGAGATCATCTGGAAAAGCAGGTACGAGATTGTTGGGTGTAAATTGTCTGTCGTTGAGGGTCCTCGGCAACTCCTAATTAAATTGTTAGTCGACCCTTTAATCCAAGTATACTCATTATGATATTATATCCATCCATATCTGACACCTGCAGTACAAACAAAGGATAGCTGAAATTTTAACGTCTGCCATGATTGTTTGAGTCGATAAATCAATGTCAACTAAACAGATTATCCGAGCCCCCATGTATTCGGAGGGCAGGTGCTCTTGACTCGAGGAAAGGGGCCAGCATCTCGACAAAGTAATGACAAAACAAATCTACCAACAAAGAGTATGCAGAACTTTGCATGTTGATTTAGCAGAAATTAATAGCTTACCTGATCAATATCATCAACCTTGAGACGTTGTGGTCTATCTAAAGCATAACTCAAAAATTTATCCAGAAAGAATGCTGCCCAGAAAACTCGCTTTTGACATTCCACCTCAACCAGGTCAACAACACCTCTCTTGCTATAATGTCTGTTCAAATCAAGTGTGAAGATCAAGCCGGCGACATTGGAAAAAGAGCTCCAGCATTGGTTGATTCGACCTCTAGCAATAAGATAGTAGCATTGGAGAAGTCGAGCTTGAACGCTAGTTAATTGTGGTGGACCAATTTCAGATTGTAATTGTTCTTCAGCCAATTGACAGTTGAGCATACTATTGAAGATGTAAAGGTTAGCAGAAGAATACAAGGGAAGGATAGTTACTGACCTGTTGTCCACCCATTCTGAGGTCGCACAGTAAGTTTGGGCTGAAGCAAAGATCATGAAAACGATGGCATTCCTGCTTTTAAGATAATCTGCTGCCAATATATCACCACCAACCTCTAACAACTCATCTGTCCAGCGTTCAACACTAGGTCTGTGTAGGAAGAGTATACTTGGGGAGAATTTGTCAAAATAAATCTGAACAAGCTTAGCACCATCATCGAGACTTGGTAGAGTGACCAGTCCAGGTCGACTGATAGGCATTGGTAGATCACCGTAAGCAAGAACAGAGACAGGTGCGTTTGGATCAAACATTTGCTGAGCTTCTTGGGACGGATTAGCAGTTGGACTATTATCCGCCGACTGTTGAGGTTGTGACATCATTTGATTGGGATTTAGATTCTGGCCGAATGAACCTATTACCGGTGGCATTTGCGCGTCTTCTCCTTCCATTAGAGATTTATAATTGGCCAGATTAGATCCAGCAATGAAGACTTTGTGTTGAGGATCAGGTCTGTAGTTCGGATTTGGTTGGATTTCAATCTTTCGACCACGAGCGTAGTCGTTATCATAAGAACAACGCTTTTTATCGTGAACACAGTTGGTGCATGGCAAATTACCGGAGCACTTAGCTTTTCCTCTGCGCGACTATTAGTAATTTCAAACAAGTTTTGTAATTATCTCGAAGTGAATATATGTTGAATTCCGGGGGGTGAATCTCGGAAAAGCTTACACTCTACATTGGTCACAGGCTTGAGTGACCTTGCTTCGCTCTTTAGTTCTTTCATACTTTTTACGCGCAGGTTTAATTGAATCGCCTTGTGGAATGTTGGCTTTAGATGGGATTTTGTCCGTCATGTTGAAGAAAGTATCCGGATATTGGTGGGAATCTTCAAGTTGCGTGTAGTGGTTGTAATAAATACCCGCAGGTTGTATATTGCACTTGTAAAAATGAGGAAAGAAGGACAAGAGAGCCTGGGGAGATAAATAGTAATTCAGAAAGCAATCTGCGGGCTGTTTTGGAACGATGCCGTATTATTTGAAAAGAAAGATAACGGCAGAGGTTGTGACGAACCGTGGAGGATAAACAACAAAAATCTCTAGCGAGCCAATCAAAATTTGACAATTCCAGATATCGAAGGTGGAATGACTTGATATACACGAAATACTGTTTCAATTCACTGTGTAAAAGAAGATACGGATGTACAAGGAACATGAATACCTACTCAGAGAAATTTCCTGATGGTAACCAGATTCGATTTACTTATAATTTGTTGACAGAGATTTCCCATTGCCTATATGTCTACGTAAAAATTGCTGTAAACATTAACATTCAGTAATCGCACAGAACACTTTGAAGAGACATCAGTTTGTGAGATAAATGAATTTGAAATAGTTCAAAAATACTGGAAGGCTTCTCATATTCAAAACGTTTACAACTAATAGTCTTTTCCGAACATAGTTCAAGTATCTTCTTGCATCTTCAAGTATTCCATCATCTCACCAACAGAAAGCTTCAACTTTTCTATATCATTCGACTTGACGCTTTTCCGGTTGCCGAATATGTCCAATTTCTCCCATTCACTCACCTTGTCGACACTCTGATTTACTAATAAGTGAGCTGAATCAATCACTTCCTTGACTTCCACCTTTACAGACGAATTCGAAGTCTCAAACTCGCGACCATTCTTGGTCACCTCTGTTTTTTCGAGATCAACCCTTTTTACCCCAATTGCAAAGCCTTGATCCGTTACAAGAGCTTGATCAAGACAATAGCTCTTGATAAAACAACTAGCAATCAATCCAGTTACAGCAAATACACACATGGCGAACCAGATAGTCTTAATGGACGCTGCAGATACCAGCCTAAAGTCTACAACTTCCGGATTTTCGGGCGGTAGAGCATTAATGAGTGGAATTAAAGCCACTACATTGGCAGCCACCTGTTCGATCGTGTATCCAAATTGTGATACAATTATGGCAAAGTTTTGAGTGGTCCTGAGTTCGGCAAGCATTCTATTCTGTAAGATGCCACCTCCACTAATTACTGTTAGCACAAGCTCAATATGGAATGGTAATCAGAGATCTTAATAGGAACAACTTGAAGAGCACTTGCTTACGCGAAGTGGAAGTGAAATAGAGCTTGGGAAAACACGGCATGGGGATGGAGAGCCAATTTGAGTCACTGCTTGTTATGCAGAATAACAAAGAGCTGCACTGGAAGGAAGGAGTTACCAAAACTACAAGAGCCCAAACTCAAACTTCGACAGCGGCAGATGTGGCGCAGGGAGGAGAAGTGACGCCGGTTTGAATGGAGATATGTGCAGGCTATCCAGGATAAACTTCAATGGCAATACTTGACGAGTGACAGGAACAAATGCGACAGCTATGCAATCACTGGTACTGTCGAGAGGGCGCGAGAACGCAGAAGAAACCATAAAAACAACCACTGGGCAATAAGTCAAGGAACAAAAGCCGAAATTAATCGAAGAACATACAAACAACACAAGGAAAAAGACAAAACTTACATTGCCACCCCAACCGTTTGACCCAACGCCCTAAAGAACGTAAATAATCCTGCTGCAGTAGCAGCATCCTCCTGCGGAGCCGACGCTTGAATAGCCAAACTCATAGCTGGATATAAAAGTCCCATACCGATACCACTTCCTAGCATCAAAAAAACCCACGTCACAACCGGTGTTCCAACATCAAGAAGATACAGCATACCACAACCAAAAGCTGTTAAAGCCCATCCGAGCCATAGACTCCAACGATATTTTCCTGTTTTTGCAGCGATGATTCCCACAATCATGGCTGATGGTACAATAGTAAGGGTTTCTGGAAGGGCGGCTACACCTGCCATCATTGATGTATAGCCTTGGACAGACATGAAGTAGAAGGGGGCATAATAGACGATTGACCAGAGGATCATCCCATGTAAGAAAGTACAAAAATAAGCAATTGTCGTTGAAGGGTTGCGGAAAAGTCGAGTTGGTATGATGGGTTTCTTTGCAAACATCGCTTCATATATGCAGAAAATGATAAGTCCAGTAGCTCCTATCAGCAGCGGAACCAAAGTATGCCAGCTTTTCCATGAATAACTCACTCCACCCCAAGTCAAGGGGATAAGAAATGAGGTTAGTGACCCAACAAAGATAATCGATCCGATGTAATCGATTTCAGACAACTTCTCCTCTATTGTTCTTTCTTTCCTTTCCAATTTCAAGAACCAAACACATCCTACAAAGCCTATTGCGATTATGGGTAGATTGAGGTAGAATATCCATCTCCAAACATTTTCATCAGCCAAAGTACCGCCAATTATTGGTCCAGTAACACTACCCAATGCCCATACCACTCCTAAAAGAGCCATTGCATTTCCTCTTTGGCGTAATGGTACCATATCCGTTATCAAAGCTTCTGTGAGGGCAAGAATGCCACCAACACCACTTCCTTGCAGACAACGGCCTACTAGCAGAGAAGGCATACTTTGTGCTGCTCCTCCCAGACTAGAGCCAATTGTAAAAAGAAAGAGTGAGAATAAGAGTAACGGTCTGCGTCCAAATACATGGGATAGTGCTATGAATACGGGTTGCCAAATGGTAGAAGTGAGGAGGAAAGAGGTACCGGCCCAGAAAGCCTCAATTGCATTTCCATTGAGTGCTTCAGATATTGTCTGTTTTCGGATTCAAGTGTTAGATGGGAGTTAAAGGATGGAAATGATCGGAAGATATAACTGACTGGGAGAGCAACTGCTATTGTTGTGGCATCAAGTGCGCAGGCAAGGTTAACAATCAATATAGAAGTACACGCAGCAATATATCTCTTCCCTGGGGCAAAGACTGCTGCTGGCTCATTACCAGCTGTGATAATAGTTGTTGATGCCATGTCTGCCAGACCATAAGATGTCTTGAAGTGTTTAGGTCATTGGTGAAGATATTACACAGATTGAGATTTTTGAAAAGGATACAATTTGAACATAAAATAATGAACGTTCCAAGTGTCGTGGCAATTCAACCCTCAAATGAGAAAGTTTCTTCAAAACAAGCCAGACCTGCAGGCTCAACCAAGAACTTACGTGAACATATTGTTGATAAGTACATACTAAACATGAATGAATTGCTAAACATTTAAGCCACCAAAAGCAGAATCCAAAGTTCAAGCAAATGAAACAGAACAGGATCCGAAAGTTTAAATATATGTCCACGTCGGTAATAACGTTTCGGGGTCTAGCTGGAACTCAAAATATGTTCTGGCAGCACAGATTATTGGCAATCAGAATACTGGAACTCGAATTGCTCCAGACTACCGATAAATGACTTATACTAAACATGAAAACAGCATTCGTCCAATCGGTACTCGGAAAAAGCCTCCACGCCTTTTTAAAAACAGATAGCCACAGAGTTACTCAACCACATAATCCAACACATATTATTAGTGTGTCAACCGCTGAAGTTATAAAGCTATGAGCATTCTAAAAGACGGGGTAGCGGATGAGGTCACCTGAAACTTATCTAGCGAAGTCTACAGAGAGTCTGAGGGTAGAACTTGTGGCTTTTGTGTGAGAACAGATGGTCCAAGAGCCGGAAACTTCGTATTGGTTTGCTGCACCTCAACGTTCGCCATTCATGTGCCCTTTAATCTATATAACTGTTGCCGATACTCTCGACTCAATGAGAAGAGCTTTGGATCTTCCTTCAATTATCAATCTTTATGCACAAAATTCCCTTGGGCTTCGTCATGAGCGGGTCACTTTCCAAAATTGATCGATAGACACATTGGTGGTGACTTGGTGCGAATCACCTCTACCTCTCCATTTACTCAATGGCTGTCTGGTCCCTATTTGGATAGACCTTTGAGATACGCAACATTAAGACTTGTTAGAAGCAGTAAAAGATGCATCAGCGAAATATCATTCCTCGTGATACTTGCAAATGAAGTTCAAATACACTTCGGGCCGTTCATGATCACGTGTGAGGGGAAGCAAGCCTAAACCCTGTACCACCCTTCCCTGAACCTGAACCACCCTGAACCTTTTTGATAGACTCGAGATTACCATCTTTGGCAAGAAGCTTCCGCTAACAATACCTAGCTGGGTCCCCTACTCGAATGTTATTTGTATTGTTTTGCCTAAATCTTCTTCTAATATCAAACTTTCCCATGATATCAACATTCTTCATGCTTTCAGAAAATATTCAATCTTATCGAGTGATGAGAGAATACGATTTCATTTTTCTACATTCAAAATCTAGCTCATCATCCATCATTTAATCCTCTGGGTCTAGATTCATCTATTCCCCCTCCTCCCAATTCTGCATGATGAAGTGACTGGAAGTCTCCACTCTCATTCCTAGTCAACCCCCTAGTATCTGCATTTCTATCTTCCAACTCATTCTGTCCTCGACGTCGAATATGACTCAATGTCATCAATTCTACTGCAGTTTTATTTTTTGATGCCCCACTTCGACTTCCACTGGAACCACTGGTGTTAGGGTCTCTATCACTCGTTATGGCAGATCCATATAGACGACGAGCTGATGCAGTGATGCGATTCAAGAGTGGGCGAAAGTTTGGGAGACAAGCGCACACGATTGCCATTCCAACATGAACCGCCGACCAAAGTTCTGCTCGTGGAAAATCGACATTCTGACTACCAGGAGCATATCCAAGAACGACTCGTACAACACCTGTTACGATGACACTTTGATAATATTAGTAAGAACTGAGACGGAAGGCGAATGTAGGTATACATACAAACTTCCCAGAAGGAAGATACCTCCAACCAATACTTTCTGAGAATTTGGCATTTGAAGTCCAATTACTACACCGATTGGCAAAATCAAAATCCCAATATCAATCACGATTTCAACCACACCCATGACCATCCAATAGATATTGAAATTAAAACACCATCCACCAGCCGAAGGTCCAATCCAGAATCGATTTGCTGGAACACAACTGATACTTGTCGCGATAGTACCGACCAACCACCATACGATAATAAACCCCATAAAGACCCAAAAAGACCGGACCAAACTCGAAGAGAATATCCGACGATACATGAGAAGGATTGAGATTTTAATAGCCGTCACGACTGAAAAGTAAAGAATGGCGCAAACCCATGACATTATAAGATATGTGACATGAGGTCTATAATCGAAGGTAGGAGAATCGCGATCGATGGTCTCGCCGCCGCTTGGATCCGACTTCACGCCTATGAAGATTGATTATGAATATGCTGGATACCTAGGTACTGGTACTGGTACTATGAATATTCTCTCACATACCATAGAGAAGAAGACTACCCGTGATAATCAACAATATGACCCCAATCAAGATCCACCAATCATCAGCCGCAGTACCGGCTTTCGTTAATTTTCGTGTTAGGAATCGAAGAATGACGGCGATTACTGCTAAGATGGTAACGACAAGAGCAGCAGTCGTTGTATGTTGAGAATTTTCATTCTGCATGACTACTTTTCATTCATGGAGCGAAAATATATTATCGATCGATAAAATGAACCCCCCCAGAGAAGATTTCTACGAAAGGTTGGATGGTCCAACATCTTATCATTTCTATATCCAGGTGTGTACCACAGATTTGATCATCAGCCGCTCATAGATAGGCAGGTACCGTTACGAGAGCGAAATTTATGTCAGGATTAGCGGAGTCTGTACAACGAATATATGTTGTGTTCCTTGTTGAAATCCAAGAATTATTGTTGGCGGAGAATGGAGGATGGAAAATGATAGGTCGATCATGGTTACATATATATCCAAGTATTTTTCATTTCATCCGAGGAATTGAGGTAGGGTATATCTTCTGTGAAGGATCATCTGAGAATTGAATACTGAATTATATGTGGAGTAGTTTTGGTTGATGTTACATATATACCTAGTCAATATCCATTTCATACATTGTAGATCTCTCATCTCGTTCTTTCATCTACCAATTTGGGTAACGAGTGTAGTAGGCATCACCTAAAATCTACTCCATACGCCCACCTTCTAGATTTCTGATATATGTAGGGTAAGGTAGGTAGGTAGTAGGTAGGGTAACGAGGGTAGGACAACTAACCGGTGAGAGGAATTGAATTAGAATCATTTTATGTTGACATATATCGTAAGATCAACCATTCAAACACACACAGCAAAACGTATCTAATCGGATGGATTTCCCCACTTCCTATCATATTTTGTGATACCGACGACATGGTTTGACATCGTCCACATCATTCCTGCTTACTCTCGTCCCCCCAAACGATATTCATGGATAAAGACGAAACAAAAACCGACTAATAGGATCTACATCCCTCTATTCCTTCAAGCCATTCTCATCACACGCCAAGAGTAGTTAGACAATACGAGGTAGTAGTCATTATCCATCATTATCAATTATCACATTCTTTTACTATCCCATATCCCACTCGACATCTTACGTTACTTACATATAACGTCGCATTTCGGTCAAAATCGGTATTATCATTCATATGCCGTGTATGCCGTGATACCATCTACCGTCTTCCAATCAAAATTCACTTCTCACCTAGGTTCTCCCAACAGGAAGGGGAGAATTCAATGCCGTGCCGCAATCATACAGGAAGCTCTCCACTTTTCTATGGGAAGCAAATCTATCTCGTTGAATTGAGCGCTTAACTTTTTCACAACCATGACAGCTTCTTGTTAGAAATTTTATTTCTGAGATTTTTCAATTGTCGATCTGTTTAAGAAGCTTTGAGATACTTTACTTGGCTCCGAGTTTGTTTATCGTGGTATCCTTCACTGTTTTGTGGAAAAGAGGAGGAGAACGTGATCTTTCTTTGAGATAAGGACCAGGAGGTTGAGAGTCACCTACTTACCTACCTACTTACCTATATTTATTTGATCTCTCCAGGCGGATTTTATAATTCATACTTCAGTTTCATATCAGTAGTATCACTCTCTTCATACATCATCAACAAGATGGATTTCTCAAAACCAATGCATATCGTCATTGTAAGTACACTATCTATTCATTCATCATCCAATGTCGAATCCTAATTCCTATCATCCATTTATTTATTCTCTTCCTTCCCTTCCCTTCCTCCCTTTCCGTTTCGTCCCGTCCTGTCCCGTCCCGTCCCGTCCTGTCCCGTCCCGTCCCCTCCACTCCCTCCCTCCATAGTCTTCCACTCCCCCTTCCCAACCCTCCCTAACCCCTCCCCACTAACCTCCCGCTCCAAACCTAAAGATCGGCGGCTCCAGCACCGGCCTCATGCAAGGCACCATGCTCTCCCACCTCCCCACCCCCCACACCATCACCATCCTCGAACGACACAGTTCCTCGCTCCGTCCGGACCTCGCCGCCGGTATCACCACCTGGCCCGAATTCGAACTCTTCATGAAATTTCACGACCGCGTTGCTCAACCCTGGTCTATTCACTCTCCCACTGTGCAATTTTTAAATAAAGATGCCAGTGTCAAGAGGGAGATGAAGAGGGAATTAAAAATGACGAGTTGGAGCGTAATTTATTATCGTCTGAGACGGAATTTTGATGGTTTGAAGAGTGAATTTTGTGATGGGGAAGTAGTGGTTCCTGAAGCTGAGGGAGGAAGAGATGGTGATCATCATGATGAAGAGGAAGAGGAAGATCACCCAAAAGGGAAAAGCCAAGGAAAACGTGAATTCTTAACTGGAATGAATGTTACATCTCTCAGCAAACTTTCCGACGGCGGCGTCGAGATAACCTACGAAAATCAAAATGAGGCAAATAAAGAATTCAAAATGAACGCCGACATGGTGATACTAGCCGATGGAGCAAATTCCTCTCTGAGAGCAAAATACTTTCCAGATGTCAAGAGAGAATATGCAGGCTATGTAGCATTTCGAGGAACGGTTTTGGAATCCGAGGTTTCGGAAGAGACAAAGAAGATATTCGATCCTAGTTTGACATACTTTTCTTACAAGGGTGGATACATACTTTTGTACGTTTTAGTTTTCTTTCTTTCTTTTTTTCACTCAATTTCCTGCTCGCTTTCCTTACTTTTTGACTTTCTTGACTCTCCCTATCTCCCAACCTTCCCATCTTTAATCCCCTAAACCTCCAACCCCAACCTAATAAAATATCAGATACATAATCCCCGGTTCAAACGGCTCCCTGACTCCTGGCTCCCGTCGCTACAACTGGGTATGGTACCACCCAATATCCCCCTCTCCCTCCCTTACCTCCCTCATGACCGACACCAGCGGTGTTCTCCACCGTACCACCCTCCCCGCCGGCCTCATGAACCCCACAGCCTGGGCCCCCTACCTCACCCTCTCCCAATCCATGATGTGTGCGCCCTTTGCAGAAATCATATCCAAAACCCCCTCTCCCTTCATAACCGCCATTAACGACTCTGCGCTTCCATGCGCGCTACTTCCCGGTTTCGATAACAGAGTTTTAATCACCGGTGAAGCATTAAATCTCATGCGTCCGCATATGGCTCTTAGTACGACTCAGAGCGCAATGCAAGCGTTGGAGTTGGAGAAAGTGTTCACGGGAAGTTTAACTCTGGGAGAATGGGAGAAGAGAGTGGTGAAGTGGGGGAAGGTGGGAGTGTGTAAGACGAATGCCTTTGGGCTTTGGAATTTGAGCGGAGTGGGAGCGGCATTGCCGTGGGTGTTGAGGTTGTTGGGGGTTTTGGTGGGTATTCTGTGAGGGGAAAGGGAGAAGAAGGGGAAGCGAGAGAGGAAAGGAAACGGGAAATGAATTGGCTGGAGTTGCCGTGGAGTTGAAATGTCAATCCTCCACCACCATGACTCCAATCACCTTTCCGGGCTACGAACCAACAAAATACAAACGATACGATACCACAAACCCCTCATGCCATCCGCCCAAAAATCAAAACCTTGAAGGAAATTCTCCACTTGCGAAGCAAAAGCCATTCAGTCAATCAATCATCCAACACCAAATACCAAACACAAAGAAAAAACGCAGCAGAATACCAACGACCAACATCAAAAGTTACATACGATAACATACCAAGCATAGATAGATATCCCATTTCTTCGCATATCATAGGTATTTTTTTGCAATTCTTTTTCTAGCTATTTATTTATTAGCGAACTAGCTAGGTAGATAGTTGCTATGTATCAAAAATACCAATTTATTAAATGTGTGATGTGATGGTTGAGAAGTTTGATATTTGTGTTTATCGTATTGTGTTTGTCGTAGTGTGTATATACATATATATATATATATATATATATATGTAAATGTATCTATAGATATATGGAGACTTTACTCATCCAGTATTTCAAGTGTTCAACCCGGCCTAGCATAGCACAGCATAGCACAGCATAGCATAACATAACGTAGTTCTAGAAATAATAATAAAGAAGTTGATTATTCTGTCTCCCTTTCCCTCTCCTTCCCCTCCCTCCCCCTTCCCCTCTCACTCAAAGATCCCAAAAATCCCTAAATACTCTCAACTCTCTCAGCTCTCTCAACTCTCTCCAACAACTATTCATACATACAAAATCCTAGATCACTCCAATCATCATTTCCCACATCCATCCATTCTCCATCCAATTCGAAAGCTATAAAACAAAATCTTTCTCTTCTCGATCCCACTCTTTTCCGTAAACTTTTTTTTCTTCTTCTCCCCCCTTCATCACTTCAATCATCTTTTCCCATCCATCTTTTCCCGTCCATCTCCTCCCCCTTTATCACTCCAATCAACATTTCCCCACAGTCCAAACTCAACCCCAAATCCAATCCTCTATCCCCCTCCTTTCAAAACAAGAACAAACAAACAAAAATCAACTCTGATATCAAAGCCAACACCAACATCAACATCAACACCAACACCAGCATAGAAAGTCCTCTCTCTTTACATCCCCCTCTATCCCTCTATCCCTCTATCCCTCTATCCCTCTATCCCTCTATCCCTCTATCCCTCTATCCCTCCAACCTCCCTTTAACCCCCCTTTTCCTCAAAAACAAAGAAAAACAAGAAAAAAGAAAAAAGAAAAACCTCACCACCCCGCCACCCAGTCCACCCGCCACCACGGCAGTGGCTCCCGGAGGGCCAGCGGAGCGTCATTTCATGTCATATTATATCATTTCATATCATTCACCTCTCCTCTCCTCTTCTCTTCTTTCAATTTGAAACTTCCGATTTTTGATTCTTAATTTTTGGTCACATCTATCTCCCTTCTTCTTTACTTGAATTTTCTCTCTTTTTTTTTATCTTCTCTTTTCCATACCATAAGCCATCTGTTTATCTAGCTATCTAGCTGTCCGCTTTTCCACCTCTACCTCTCCCTCTCCCTCTCCCTCTCCCCTATCCTCTCCCCCCTTAAAACACCCCCCTCAAAATCTCAAACCCCAAACAATAAAACCCCATAAACCCCATAAACCCCATAAACCCATAAACCCATAAACCCATCCCACCATCCCACCACACTCTCACACCACCCCAAAAGAAGAAATTCACATATACACATGTACACCCATCTGAATTCTACTCTATATAACTTTACAAGAAAGATCTCTTCCACCCATTCCATTCCTCCCCTTCAAATCAAAACCAGATTCAGATTCAGATTCAGACTTAGTAATCTCATGTATGCATCGGTTAATTATATTTGTATTAGTATTTGTATATTTCACTTACCTACTTATTATACTAACTTGCATATAGATATAGATCTACTCGCACTGCACTCACACAAAACAACACTACACATACTCACACAGCACTACACATCCTCACGCATCCTCACATATCCTCACACATACTCACTCACACACATATTCACCCAACACCACACAACACAAAAACCCACTCACCAATCACCATCACCATCATCATCACCAATCACTAAGAACAAAAGATTCAAACAATCCAAAAATCCCATCCATAACATTTAAAAAGGAGTATCATTATAAAAAAAAAAGAAGAGGCTGAACTTAGAATATCTCCCCTCTCTCATCTCACAAATCCTTCTCTGGTTTTCCCTCCCCTTCCCATTCTCCTTCCTATCCATTCCCTCTCACTATTTTCAATAATACACACCCCTCAACCCATGCATCTCCCCTGACCACTCACTTATCCACCATCCACCATCAAACAACGTATTGTACGAAGGATCACTTCTCTTCTCTTCACTGCACTTCACTGTCCTTCACCCCACCAATATATGTATATCGACAGCAAGTCAAATCCCCCAAAATTACTAACATCTTATTTGTGAAATCCCATCCCAGTCCATCCATACCATCCATCAATATCCATTGTATCCTCAAAGATCCACTTCGTATATCTGACCACCCATCCATCCAGCCATCCATCAATCTATCCCCTTTTAGAAAATTGTTTTGGTATCTTTCCTTTGCAAATGTAACAACATCTCTTCAAATTCCATAATATACGCCCAACTACCACCACCAATCCTGATATCTATCCCCTCTTCCCCAATCTTCATCACTCTCACCATTTACATGATAATACAACCCCCACAACATCCACTTTCCTTCTCACCCTCACTAACCTCCATCTTTCCTTGTGGCCCACCATTATTTGCACCACTAGCACCACCTGCCGTGTAACCAGCCATTTCTTTATTATAACGTCTGATTTCGCGAACAATATCGTAGAAAGCGTTATCGACATTAATTCTCGATTTCGCCGATGTCTCGATAAATTTGCATCCGAAATCATCTGCCAATTGTTGACCCTCTGTTGTGATTATATGATTAGTCTCGATTTTTTATGTTGTATGTTGTGACCTGCGACATCGGGTCTCACGATGTAATTTTCGAATGAATGGAATGTATGAATAGATGAACAAACGAACAAACAGACATACCTTGTTTTGAAACTTGTCTCTCACCCTCCAAATCACATTTGTTACCAACGACGATAATAGGGAAATAATCCTTATCCTTAACCCTCAAAATTTGTTGTTGGAATGTCATGATTTCCTCAAAACTTTGTCTGCTGGTAATGCTGTATACCAATAAGAAACCTTCACCCGTACGCATATATTGTTCTCTCATGGCGGAGTATTCTTCTTGTCCAGCGGTATCGAGGACATCCAGTAAAGCGACCTCTTCATCGATAACGCATTGCTTACGATAGGAATCTGAATTGATGGAGAAAACACGATGTTAGTCAAGCCACGCGATAATAGGAATAGAGAAGATGAATCTTTACCTTCAATCGTAGGATCGTATTCATCGACGAAATGACTTTGAATCAATTGAATTGTCAAACAAGATTTTCCAACTCCTCCTCCACCCACTACCACCAGCTTATATTCTCTCAAAAACTATATAGAGGAAGCGCAAGTTAGTCAATTGATTTTCGATGCATCAAGCTACGTGATAAATGATAAGAAAGGAGAAAGAAAAGATGATAGGGTACCTTTGAAGCCATCTTTAATGATTAAAATGTATGAATTGATGTGATGTAGTTATCATCAACTTAAATTCCCCTGAATAAAAAGCTTCGAATGCTTATCGAAGTCGAAAGGGGAAAGAGTTAAAAGTTTAGGGTATCGAAATATGGATTGCGCGACAAGGTGACGACCCTGTAAGGAAAAGGTTGAAATGTTTTGAAAGTAGGCAAGAGGTAAGAGGTAAGGTAAGGTGATGGGTGATGGTTGATAGATGGTGATTGATGGTTGATGGGTGATGGTTGATAAGAGATTCGATAGGAACCAAGAAATTGATGGTTGATATTGAAATTGCTTTTCTTTTCTTTCAATCGTTGGTAATGAGAAAAGGATGATTTGATGATTGATCAACCGTGAGCGTGAGGTAAAAGGTTGAAGGTTGTAGATGTGAAACGACAATTGATATCTCGTTGGAAGCTTTGGGAGAAATTGATCAAATAATTAAACCGACGACGGAACGGAAGATAATTGGAAATTGGTACAAAAAGCCGTTATTGAATTTTGGTAACAAGGTGGAAAAAAAAGATATAAAAAAATAGTACAGGCGAACTTGTATGAAGTGAATGGAAGTGAAGTATGAAGAAGTTAAGTTAAGTCAAGTGAAGTAAAAGTTAAAGTAGTGAATGAATGGAATAATTTCTCTTTCCTTTCTCTCTCTCTCTCTCTCTCTCTCTCTATTTTCTCTCCTTAATTATTCAAATCTCTCCAGGGCTCTCTCTCTTCTTTTGCCTCTTCTTCTCTCTACTCTCTCGTCACTTAATATTCTACTGGTAAGTTGAGAATCTCTTGTTTTTTCGTTTCTTCAGATCAGACCAGTCTGAATTTTATGGTGTAGAAAGTTGATGATTGAAAGTATCTTTTCGATAGAGACCAGAAGATAGTGTATGGGATGGGAAAAAGAATGTTGATGTTGATGTTGAAAGTTTAGATGAGGGAGATGATCGCTCGGACAAAGAAACTTTGATCCTTTCTTCTTATTCTCTTAATGAACGAAGAGATATTTGTGCACAGAAGAGGATCGTGCTTTTCTTTTTATTTTGGAAGGAGATTCCTTTTCACGGGAATTTATGATATGATGGGTAGGTATTTGATATGAATATGATATGTATTTGATATATATGTATTCGATATGTTGAATGAACACCAAGTCGTAAAAGATGGAATAATGAAGGAATGAATCGATTTAAGCCGAATAGGATCAAGTAGTTTGATAGATTTTACGTTCCAGAGGAGGGGATAACCAGTAAGAAGTCGAAGTTACAGTTTAGACTAAAACAAAGTATATCAAGGGATATGAATTATGAAAATACAGTCTGTATATTATGGCTGCTGAGATCCTTTCCGAGAATCTCGAGAGCGTCGAGACGATATAGAGAAAAGGGTACTGGTAGGGGTTCAACTCGTAGGGTCGGTAATTAAAGTTTGAAATACCTAGTAGGTAAGGGTACAACAATATATGAGTGAAGCAAGCTAATAGCTAATAGCTAATAGCTATCTATCTATCTATCTACTGGTATGAACTTGTGAAGTCGGAAAAGGGTATGAAAGATGAGGTCAAGTTCAAAGTTGGAGGTCTCAGGTCCCAGGTTACAAGCGTAATGCAAGCACGTAGGAGAGAACCAGAGATGCAGATGAATCTCCAAAGAAAGTTTAACGTGGGAATCCTGTGCAAGTCAGGGCAAGCTTGAAAAGCAGGAGAGAGGGAAGAATGGGGCAATCGTGAACAGACCTCACCAAAGAATAAGTGACTACGAGTAATAAATAGATGCAAACCTTCAACTATTCGCTGTGAGAGGTGGTACGGAGTCCAATAAAAGTATAACTGGGACCGGGGAGTGTATTAAAGGATAACCGAAGTCGCGAATGGAGATGTAGAGCACCGCTTCATCAAGTGAGAGTGCTTACCGGTTACTTTGAAAGTGGAGATGTTTTTAATATGATTTAATGATTCGATGAGATCGATATTGGAGATTGGACATTGCATTCGAATTATCCAAATGGAGAAACAAAATAGATGAATTGGCCAATATTTAATCCCGTCGTTGTATCTTACTATATGTATATGGCTTTTCATTGATACATTGTTGTCATCCACATAGATTTATATTGATTGTGATTACTACCTAGGTATGTAAGATTCTAGATATATTTCTAATATTTCTAATATTCCAGAATAATACTCCAGAAGAGATAGGAGCATCTAGGTATGTAGTTCAGCTCCTTTTACTCTGTACAAATCAATGCTCAAGTCACAGTATACTTACGAATTATCATCTAATTCAATTCATTTCCCTTCAATTCAAACCAACCCACTCATCAAAATCAACATCAACATCATTATCAAATTTACCGACATCTCTCATCTAAAGATCTAATAACTATCTAATCACCACTCTCCCATCCATTCATCTCTCAATCATTCATCCCTCCATCCCTCCATCTCCTCCATCCAAAAAACCCTCCAACCCAATCTAATCCAATTTCCCACCCATCAGAAAACCACACCATTCCCCATTCAACCCCGGTGTGAAAAATTATCCATCAAAATTCACAAACACCACTCAGACCACACCCCCATCTAGACCCGGTCAGAACAAATCAGTCAGCTCAACCCCAAGCGCAATCGTTACCTACCTAGTAGGCTAGTACCCATCTAATGTCCCATCCTACCCGTGGCTGAAAATCCCACGAGGTACCCAGGTGCGTTCGTTCACGACTGACTGTACCGTACCTCGCCACGCCTTCACATACCTACATGATACCAGGAATCTATCCACAACAAGCTAGCTGAACACGCTGCAAACGTGTATCGGTATTTCGCAATCAATTGACTTTTTCATTCGTATTGGTGATGCAATATCATACAGTACAATGGCGCACAACTACCTACCAACCTACATCATAGATGCAACAGTCTCCGGGCCTCTAGAATTTTCGTTTTTCGTGTGTGCGTGACATTCTGGAATCCTATTGTATTCGATGGCATGATAATATACATTCTGTACGCTTACTCTCTCGATATCTTACTCTGTACATCATATCACATCACCATCACTATACCTCACTAATCACCACACTAATACTACCTACTCACCCACCTAGGTGAGCATCACCAGTCAATCAATCAATCATCCATTTCAGGGATTAAGCGCTCTCCCTCCCGGGCGTTATAATTCCAGCCAGCTACGTAGTTCAACCCCTTTCATCACTCACATTCTAGAAGGAAGATTGAAAAATTGGAAAATTATTCCGTGAGGAGAAGAGAAGTGTGAGACATATTCATTATCTCCTCTCCGTAAAAAAAGTAAGTAAGCAAGTAAGTACAGGTTGTATCCTTCCGTTCCCGTTCCCGTGCACGTTACACCTCACCCTATGCTTATCGTTGATACCTCACCTCCTATCTACAATATACATCTATCTCCATGCAAATCCATCTGTCAAAGAATTATATACTATTCTACAATCAATAGAAAGGCTGATCTCAAATTCTAGAATTCTGAATTTCTAAAATTTAACTCTCTCTCCAGAGCCCCTCCCCCCCTCACCTCTATAATCAGCATCGTCATAATTACTATTCCCATCCCATCAATCATCAACCTCAATAACAATCTGAAACATAACCACAAAAGTTTCAACTTATTTTCTCCCCTTCCCTTCCCTTCCCTCATCCCATCCCATCTCATTTCACATCACCTCTCCCAGAGCCCAAACACCCACCCAAACACCCATTCAAACACCCACTCACCCATCCACCCATCCACCCAATTCCCAAACCCTCACTCCAATCAATCTCCTCTCGAACAATCTCCAATTTTCATTTCGCGACCCTCACTCCCTCACCAACCATCCCTCTCTCCCTCCATCTTCTAGAAGCAATTGATAGATTAATTTCCGATTCCATCACAATCACATCACATCACGTCAATCACATCACATCACATTACAGTCACATAGAGTAGCGTCATGTAATGTAAGAATACATCGTAACTCTAGGATATGGTTGATACCTACTAGGTACTACCTACTCTGTATTCTGTATTCTGGAAATTCATACATACTTCAGCTCATACATACATAACACATATAAATCTCATCCCGTAAATCGCATCTCACACCTACACCTACACCTCATCCACTTACTCAAATCCAAAATCCAAAACCATAACCTCCTAACCTCTAAAATGACAATTCGCAACATGATTCACAATAATTTTAATCCAACATCGATACACAGATTAGAACGGGTCTTGATCTTAAAAACTTTGATAGGGAGCCGAATTTTCCCCCTGAATTTCGACGTGTGCACGGCTAGAAATTTAAACTATGTACAATGGATTTGATTTGATTTGATTTGATGTGCCCCAGGCTCAGGGGGAAGGGGAGAAAAATATTAAAATCTAAGAATTTTAACGGTTATCGGTCAACGGTCTACGCAATCGCTTGATTATTCATAATCTGACAGCGCTTCTATCGGTACTTTTACCCTATGATTCCTTGACTGGTGGGAATCCCGAGAGATGAGATGAAAGGAGGGGAAATTTCAAAATTTAATATCCAACCAGGAAAACCCTTATTGAGATGTTCTAGAAATTGTTAGGGAAATGCTTTGGGGCAAGAGAAAAATTTAAGAAATATCGCACTCCTTGTGTTCGCCTTCCACATCATCTTCTCCTTCTATCAAGACACGATGTCCATTGACATTCTTCTCTACTTCAGCTATCAAGCTTTCCAAGTATTCTTGATCCCTATTAAATGGTCAGTGATCGAGCAAAGGGATGGTCATTGACATTCAAGTGATCTTTACCTTCCAACTAAAGTAACGGTATTGTGTGCTTTTCCCCATCGAGGATAACTTCCAACCTTGATACCCTTTGGTTCTACTTTGGCAGCCAATTCTGTGAGATATGGTGCTACAGCACTTTCTGACATGGGAGTCGAAATCATAACTCTACAGATACCCTTGCCTTCAGGATCTGTCAACCGAGGAAGTAAAAATGGTTTCAATCCTTCCAACAATCTTTCGAAAAGTCTTGGGATACCAGGTAAGATATGAATATTGCCATTGATACAAGCAACTGGAACCCAAAGATCTTCACATGGGAATATAACTTGCTTTGACAAATCCCGAGACTCATCTAATGGTAATTCCACCATGCGAAGTTTAGCTTTCTTCGCTGGAGAATCTTCATCCCAATTGAAGTTTGGTTGAGATGGATGAGGCTTAGATAATCTCTTCATCTTTTCATAAGTTTCTTGATGGAGCTTCAGTTCAAGTCCAAATGCTCTTCCGATGGATTGATAAGTAATATCATCGTGTCTAGATTTTATTAGTTGGGATATATGAATATTTGGATTTGGTTTCAAACGCACGTTGGACCAATTCCTCCAGATGTGACTATAAAATCATAATTGTTTGACATACGTCTAACAGCTTCAATGATTTCATCCTCATCATCTGCAATAACCTCGATACGCTTGAGATTCTATTCAATAGTCAAAATCTCCTCCTTGAGTATGCATTCTTTGGATAGGTATCCTACTATTCCATGCTTGAAGCAAAACTTTGCAAAATAAGCCGAATTTGTCTGCCAGTCCTATCAATATTCAAATTTTCTTCCATATTTATATTTCGAACCTACATCGACCGTCTGTACAGAAGCACATATATATTAGCCATTATGCCCTTGAAATCCCTAATAGAATAAACTCCAAATCATCACTGACCTTTCCCCCGAGTACTTCATCTCCAATAATCAAACATGCTGCCGTATGAATGGTTCTCGAGTTACGTTCGTCGGCGGATACTGATGATGTCATGACTTTATTTGAAAATGTATATGCAGCGGCAGAATTATGAGCGTAATTTGGTAAGGGACGAGAAAGATGTCTAGCTAATTGAGAGAAGCGGGAGAACATGGATGATGGAAATATACTGAGTGAGAAGAGGGGAAGGAAAAGAAGAAGAAGAAGAGAGGTCTGCGTAAGAATCAATGGGGTTATGTATTGAAGTGGGGTTGATCGTGAGTGAGGCTTTAGTGATTGAGTGGAATGGAGCTTCAGAGGGGTGTTGTGAACTTTTGGAGGGTACGCCAGGGTTGGATTTATTTGGCGGGGTTACCCGCGTGGATTACGAGTACGATGAGTTACGGTACTACCGGTGCTACCGGTGTTGCGATGCTTTGGAGGGGATACGAATAGATAAATGGCATGGTATGTTTGAAAAGATTCCGATGTCATATCGTACGTCAACTATCAGTTATTTGGGTAGGTTAGAAAGATTATAAATATAGGAATGGGACCCGGAAATATAACTGAATCAACTCTTCTTTCATGAAGCTCTTTCATCTCCTCTTCAATTATCACTTATATCTTTCTTATCGTGGATGAGAATGCTGATAAATCAGAATGTCAGGACATTCCTGTGAGTATCATGATATTAACTTCAATATTCATTGTCTATGATGACTATGATGACTGAATCCAGATATCTCATCTAGTCAACGGAATTCAAATGGTTCTTTGAGAGAACTTGATGATAGTCTGATTGGGGTTGAGTCAATATATGTACTCTATCCTCTATCCTCTATCCTCTATACTCTATACTCCATACACTTTTTCTCCATCTCCTAAGGTTCCCTTCACCTACTCTGTATACAGACACCACCACATCCAAGAGGAAAGGTTATGCTCAAACACATCCAATCTCCGTCGGATGCTCGGATTCTTCCAATTTTCCACCTTCATCGTTAAAAGATGACCACATCAGCCTTGGTGAACGGACGAATAACGCAAGATAATGAGGAAAATTCATGAACTATTCAAATTTTCTTATTTTTTCGAGCTTATCATTGACATCAAATTATATATCGGAACGGATTTATTATATCCAAGACAATCTCTTCACTCTAACTCGGAGTTTAGACGTTGAATGCGATTAGTCATAACCAAAAAAAAGTTTGTTTTCTTACCAACAATTGACATCAATTATCGATTACCCATATCACATATTGGTATGACGAGACGTCCGACGGACCCGCTCAAAAAGCCGAATCCCATACATTGAGCTGTTACTTGTAAACAAAATATAATACTTTTTTCTTTTGCTCAAGTTTTCACTGCTTATTATTTCTAACTTTGAATCCTCTACTCTTCTTCGAAATTTTTGGGGAAGCTTTCTTGAATATCTCATTAATTATGTCTTCAGGACCGGCTCATAGAGTTCAGTCAGCAGTGGTCGAGTATGGATTTCCTCAAGGGCATCTCGGTCATCTTACAACAGAGGAAGAAGCGGCTTTGAATAACTTCAAGGTTGTTTGCGCAGGGAAAGGTTTGTACAAGCCTGGAAATGGAAGTGATGAACCTGCATCACACGAAGATGCTACACTTCTGTATGTATCCGTTCGAGATTCTTTTCTAAGCGCCTGCTGATGATTATCTTAGGCGATTTCTCCGAGCGCGCCGGTTTATTGTGGTGGATGCCCTCAAACAATTCTCAGAGACAGAAGAATGGCGAAAAGAGAACGAATTAGATCAATTGTATGAGACTATCGATTTGGAACATTACGAAGAAACCCGCAGACTTGTAAAGTCCCCCATTCTCAATGTTCATTGACACCCTCCCTAATTATTTTGATATAGTACCCACAATGGACAGGACGACGCGATCGACGTGGTATTCCTGTATACGTATTCGAAGTATCATATTTGACTGGTAAACGAATGTCTGCATATGAGAAATCCGCCGTCGATACACATACAAAAACCAAACAAGATGGCAAAACGTCTGGAAAGTTATTGCGCTTATTTGCTTTATACGAAAACCTTACACGATTTGTTATGCCATTATGCACAGTTCTTACAGATCGAGATCATCCTCGTACACCCATCACACAAAGTAATAATATTGTTGATATTTCTGGAGTTGGATTGAAACAATTTTGGAATTTGAGAGGGCATATGCAAGATGCAAGTACTTTGGCTACAGCTCATTACCCGGAAACTCTTGACCGCATTTTTGTAAGTTGTGTATAAGATGGAATATTGGAAACTCACTAACTGACATGTTCAGATTATTGGTGCACCAAGTTTCTTTCCAACAGTTTGGGGTTGGATTAAAAAATGGTTTGATCCAATTACCACATCCAAAATCTTCATTATCAGTCACAACGATGTCAAGTCAACTTTAGAAGCCTTTATCGAGCCTAGAAATATTCCCAAGAAATATGGCGGTGAATTGGAGTTCGAATTTGGAGATATGCCTACTTTGGATCCGGCATTAGAAGCAGTTACCACTTGGAATGGAGCTGGCTCATTTCCAGGAGGGCCCATGTATTGGGTCAATACCAAAGATCAAGAATCTATTCAAGCGATCGCAGTTGGAAGTAGTGAGAAGAAGGAGAGAAGAGAAGAAGTTTGCACAATTAAGAAAACTCTCAAGGATAATGATAATATGGGAACAATCGCTACGGATGCAACCACCGAAACTCCATTACCCGTTCAATCATCAACACTCGAAGTACCTGGCGCAACACCCGCAGTCATAAATACTACCGCCGGAACCAATTCTCCTTTGAATCAAGGAATTCCAATAGATGAACTCGCGATTGAAAATGGTGAAGTAGTCTCTAATTCAAGACCTGAATTGGAAACCTTTCACACGGCTCAAGATGGATTAAACAATTTATCCATTATCAGTCCCCCAACAGACGAGGCCCTCGTAAATGGAACAACAAAATCTCACACCGCAACAACGGCAAATCCATTAGATCCAAATCTTAACCATGATGGAGCTGGAGCCGAACCAGTAGTAGCAGCTGGAGAATTGTCAAAAGCAACAACTCAACAGGAAAGCATTCATGACGAGGTACCAGCCTTACCTATGTCTCCTGTAGCGGGTTCGGTAGCTGGTGGTTCTGAAACTTCGAGTACGCCGGGTGCGAGTGATAAAAAGGACAAGAGGAAGAGTCTTTTGGGGGGTTTAAAGGGAAAATTAACGGGTCATCATTGAGGTGATGTTTGAACAGTTGGTCTAGAGTGAGGGGTAAAATGGGTAGCGAGGAGATAGGGGGGCTGTTTGCATGATGGCATGTTGAGAGCGTGGAATTTATGTGATGGGATGGGATGGGATGAATGGAGATGATGAGACCAGATGAGACCAGATGAGATGAGATGAGATGAGATGAGATGAGATGAGATACACACGGAAAGTAGATACCTAATACCTAATACTTACACGTACGTACGTGATTTGGAGTTGGGAGATATATTATTGTTATTGTTACTCATGTTGGTGGTTGGTTGGTTTGCACGTGTGGTGAAGAAGTACAAGAAAGTACCAGCGTGTTTTATTTAGTATTGGACAGAGATGAAGAGAGGGGAGAGCAGAGCATTATATACACACAGCTCAGCTCAGCATATAGCGTTGAATACCTATTACATTACTTATGGGATTGCATACACGGTTTTCAAGGAGAGAGGGGAAAGAATTATGTGAATTATATGAATTATCATATTTTGGCTATTCATGAATTGTGATTTTATTATTGGATATGATATCAAGATGCGGTGTGATGTGTTGTGTTGTAGTATTGTCGTGATTGCATTTTTGATCGCTTGCGTGGTTTGCTCTGGCTCGTTGAAATCCTGTACTTCGTGAAATCATAATACCTACCGTTTTCCTTCCTTTCCTTTCCCTTACCTTCTATCCTATCAACTATTGCAGTTCCCTTTCCCTTCCATCCCATTGCCTTTCCCTTCGGTACCTTGACTTAAGTCTTTTCTCTCTCTCTCTTACCCATAATCACATGAAATCCCCATCTCCATACCCCGTGAATGGATTGGGTGGTCTTCCATCTCCACCTCTTTGAGGTCCATCACCCGGCCCCAAAGGATCATATCTTGCACCTGGCGGAGCTTGCGGGTTGAATACTCCTCTACCACCTCCTAATCTCTGTCCTTGTCCTGCAAATAGAGGATCATCAAATGTAGGATGCATACCTCCAATTCCCCCTAATCCTCTAGCTCCTGCCCCACCTGTAAAAGATCCGGGGAAAGGATCGTTGGGTCCTAGACCTGCAGGATGTAAATCATCATGACCGATATTGAAAGGGGAAATCGTTCCTCGAGGATCAGGGCGTCGAAGACGATTAAGGTCCAATTCGTCATCGAAACCAGGAGGAGGGAAATCTCCAGCCGGGATGGGACGACGTGGTGGGTCGGCAAGGGGGTCATTGTATGGATATGGACGAGCTGGTGCTGGAAGACGTGGGTCGGTTGTGGGATTTGGTAAAGGATTTCGTCGAGCTTGTGTTTCTTCTCTTTCATCATGAACCCGAGAGGCTTCACCTGCGCTCTCACCTACACCTTGTTGAGTATCCTCGTACCCTTCTTTTTGTAAAGATGGAATGAGCCTTTGGATAATATTTATTTTGAAGAGAGAAGCGAGATCTGCGATTCTAGGAGGAGAGATGAAAATTTCTTTGAGCCTTGATTTGAGATTTGAACGATCTTCTTGGTCATTTGTGAAAGGAATTCGTAAAGGGAGCGCAGAGGCGGAAACGTAATCTCTGGCTGTGATTTCAAGACGGGTAATCTTCTCATCTCCGAGTCCTATTCCTCGGATTTCAGCCTTGCCACCTAGTCGATCGATTTTGACGACGTAGTTCATAGAGGATTGGGAGTGAGCGTAGAGGAATGAGTGGGATCCAAAGGAAGAGTTCCATTTCGATGATAACCGGGGAGCAAGTTGTGCGCATTCAGCTTCTGGTGAGCTTGTTAACATTTGTACTTTGAATGAGGACTTATACTGAGAGAGACCAACTACCCTCTTGACCTTCTGCAAATCCGATGAGTCGAAACCCAACTGCGATCATACATGCGTGAGAGAATAGGGCGATAGCTTCGTATGAACTACTGATATCGGAATCGGTATCATCTTTTTGATGGGTAGGTAAAGCTTCTGCCATATGATGCAGAATGGAATCTGGACTGAGTGGATTATTGGCCATCTGGGCGGATGAGGTTGTATTGTTTGTCTGTGATTATTTCGATGTCTTGATGTCTCTTGATATTGATGATCTGAAGTGAAGTGATGTATTCAAAGTTGGAAGTGAAGAGTGATAAAAGGTACAAATGAATTTAATTGTATGAGGAAACAAACAGAATGCGGGGGTGCATGGCGAAGTCAAGCTACTGCCTGGAGCTATCAACCCATGTTATGTTTAGTGACGTTTAAGTGGCGGCATACCCCGGCAAAGTCCGCATTATGCCATGGCGCAGTTTGCTCAGGGTCACAAAAATACCCCTGTAATTATTTTGGTATCTCTAGCTAAACAGAACTACATTGTATGGGGCCTAGAACATGGATGTAAAACTTCAACGCCAGTAACGCCAGTAACATCTTCGTACAACTCTCTATGGCTTTCAATTGCGTCGCATAATCTTCTTATCGTTCTCGATTCAATACGTCTCTACATCAATTGATCTTGGGGCTACTTAATTGAGCTTAGAGCTCACTCTTTTACCCACCGCCCATCTTCACAATCCAATATGGAGTCAACTGATGATTCTCTATCTGAGGGACAGAAATTGGTGAAGTTACCAACGATTGTTCATGATGACCCTTTTGTCAAAGTGGTAAAGACTTTATCAATGTATGTACGCTACAAGCTGGCATGCTATGATATCCATCTAACGTACCCTGCCTTACTAGATACTTTGTCGATGAAATTGTCCTTCCTTCAACCTTTGAACAATTACGAACTACATCTGCGGGAAACAAAATTCGAATACTAGTCGAACATCTCGTCGAAAATGTTACGAATCCCGCCATTATCAATGCAATCTTGTCAGTAGCAAATCATTATTCATCACGAATCCAGTAATAATTGAGATTATACAGAACCCTCAAGTGGCATTTTTCTACCCTCGATGTAGATGATGATCGCGGAATCAATGAAACTCGAGCGAGCGCATGTGAAATAGTGGCATGGAGATTTCTAAGTCGTGTATCGGAAAGAGATGCTGTCGATTTTTGCTTATACGAATTACCTTCACCTACTCTTCAACGATCAACAGGTGGTGTAGATGGTGCAGCAGAAGAACCAGAGGAAATTCAAGCTACGGAACATTCGAGTTTATTGCCACAATTCAGAGAAAGGGATTCTCCTCCTAGTACAAGACCACCTAGTCAGAATAAAAAGACTGAACTTTTACGGTCTATTTCACATATGGGGTCATTCTTTACTCATGATGATATGGATGATGATGAGGATGATCCAACATCTTCTTTCACAGGATTGAATGCTCTTGAGATTGCGGCGGTAGCGGATTGCAAAAAATTCCTCAGCCAGCGCATTGTTCAAAAAATTATAACTGGTATTTGGAAAGGAGATATAACATTTTGGGAAAGTTTGAGTGAGCATACTCAAAAGAAAGCTCAGTTTTATAATAGGAAGAAGTCCGACCCTTTTTCGAGATTGAGGGTACCAAGATATATCAAAGCTTTTGAAGTTTTATTCTTTGCTTCTTTCCTATTTCTATACTATGCAGTTCTTGTTGAACGGAATCCGTAAGTCCTTCTGTCTTTCCGTCCTTCTGTCTCTCTATCCTTCTGTCCTATCTGCCCTCCAATGTCTAACATCTTTTCAGATATTACATTACGCCCCTTGAAATTGTTCTCTATGTATGGTTTGCTGCTTTTGCATATGATGAGCTTGGAGAATTCATAGATGCGGGCTCAATATTCTATGCAGTTGATATATGGAATACGTGTGATTTGATGATTATTTTGATAGGAGCTGCTTTCCTACTCACTCGTTAGTACTCCTTGATTTAATACCTGAAAGTGTCTAACGTTATCTAGGTGTCATTGGTTTGACGAAGGATGATGGGATTATTATCGACATGGCTTTTGACATTCTGTCCCTAGAGGCATTGTTTTTATTTCCAAGGTGAGTTCGTGATATATCATTCAGAAACAGGACCATTCTTAAAGGTCGAGGGTCTTTATGGCTTTTGTCAGACCGTCCTACGTGCCAGGGGGGGGGGTTTTGGTACACGTGACAGGAAACAAGCGGGATTGGGGTTAGCGCCTCGCTTATATTCTACACTAAGCACAATCACGGTCATTTCTTTCACGTGTGTCGGATTGATATAGGACTAACATTACTTCAGAATATGTTCACTTCTTAGCCTCCACCCATATTTTGGAACTTTGATTCCTTGTTTAAAGGCTATGGCCAAAGACTTTGTTAAATTTATGGTCATTGTCCTAATTCTTTACCTCGGTTTTCTAACAACCTTTACCCTCCTAGCCCGCGATTCATTTACCTTGGGCGAAATGTCTTGGGTTCTTCTCAAAGTATTCTTCGGTTCTTCATACCTTGGTTTTGACATAATGAACCAAATCTCACCTCAATTTGGTCCTCCACTTATGATTATTTTCGTCATCTTGACCCAGATTCTACTAATAACCTCCTTAATAAGTATCTTGAGTGATAGCTTTTCAAGGGTTTTTTCTCATGCCAAAGAAGAATATTTGTTTGTATACTCGGTTTACGTGCTTGAATCCTCCACTTCTAACCGACTTACACACTTTTATCCACCACTCAATCTTATCCCTCTCATTCTCATCAGACCACTTAGACTCTTCATGAGTTCTTCTACATTACGTAGAATCCGAATAGGGCTACTGAAAGCTACACATGCGCCAATTGTACTCGCAATTAACATCTTCGAAGGTGTTAATGAACATATACAAGATCCGTCATCTTTCCCCCGCACACCAATTGCTACAGTACTATCTACACCTCATAGCGGAGCTGGTGGAATGACAAGTATGAGTGGAGAACCAGCATATAAAGGAAAAGCGAAGAAGAAATTCTTGACGAGTAGGACGGGTACAAATAATTCATTGCATTTCATGGATGGACCAGGAATTGGAGATGGAGAGGCGAGTCCACTTGTTAGTGGAAAGTGGGAGGGAGGCCTTATAGGAAGGAAAGAGGGATGTTCTTCTGATGTGGGCAATTGTGGACATGTGAATGGAAAAGGAAATGGAAAACTTAATAAGAAATTGACGTTTGAGGGAGAAGATAGTAGGTTAGGAGGAGATGATGATGATACAGCACGAAGAATCCAAAGGACAGAAGAAGACGAGAGGACAAGCGAAAGAGAAAGAAGATTAGAAAATAAAGTTGATGAATTAGGAAAGAGGATAGAGGAATTAACAAGATTGTTTATGGCGGATAAGGGAATGGTGGGGGATGATGAAATGTAGATAGATATTTGTATTCAATATCAACTTCATTTTCAGATTCTTATGTACAAAATAATTCGAGCGTAGCGAGGTAAGGGGGTTTGGGGGCTGGCCCCCATTCAATAACATGAAAATTGTTTATATATTGTTCCTAACATACTATTTGAACCAGTCATATATACTTAACCATATACAACATCTTTACAAGAAGCACAAGCCCACATACCCGACCTATAACCAAGATGTCTTGTATCACACCCATTACATTTCAACAAACCTTTTCTAGACAACCAATTCTTCACGGCTAGAGCTCTTTCCGTTACATCCTGAATAGCTTCATCCCGATGAGTATTACATAACCAAGATTTTCTCATCTGAGATGTACATGTACAGTATTCTTTCTTGAAAGCTGCACCTCCTCTTCTTCCACTGGTTCGTGGTCTTTGCTCAGCCGCACACTCGTCACAATAATATAATTTGGTGTATTCAATAAGTGTTGATTGGGAATCTGACACTCGAACATTTTGATCTTTATGACAATGTACACAAGTATGCCAATCACCTCCTTCAATACCATGTTGAAGATAATCGCAATGTTTTGCTGGAGATTTGAAACAAATATCGATTCCGATAAGTTCATCGCAATGTTTATTTCTAAGGATCCCTTTCAAATTTTGTTTCCATTCTTGTCGATAATCGGATAGAGGATGAATTTGAAGTCTTGGATCGGGATCAGGTTTTTCTTGAACAACTACTTCGAATCCAGATCGACGTTCTTCGACTGAATTTAGAACTTCATCTAAATCAAGCATTTCTATATCAGGGCTTTCAACACTATATTGAGGTGAGACCCTAGGTGTACTGAAATCTATTTCTTCTCCGCCAAAAGTCATAGCATCATAATGTGCCACATCTCCAAATGGTTCGGATAAAAATTCTTGTCCTTCTGGCGCAAGACTATTGTATGATGCATCTGGTTCCGTGACTGTAGCGACACGATTATAAGACGGACCTTCTGGATCGGGTTTATATGGTTCCATAGCTGGATGTTCATTTTCTTCATTTTTCGTGAAAAAACTATTTCGATGTCCAGCTTCGAATGAATCCATGATGACTTGTGAACTGGAATTCATCATAGGACCTAAATCCATATCTTCAATTGCTTGATCTGCTTCTTCGAAATTCGAAGCCAGTTTATCCCATTCAATATTAACATCATTATAACCTCTTTCTGGTGTTGAAAAACGCCAATCCATTTCATCATTAGCATGTTGTCCTACTCCTTGATAATCCCGTTGTCTGTATTTCGAAAAGAAAGAGACGGGACTACACATATCGATTGTTCCATTGAGTCTGCATGTTCCACAAGGACGTTCTCCATCACAAGGACGAGATTGATCTTTACAAGGCCCACATTGAATACTAGGAGCATTCTCCATTTCGGGACTGGCACTTCTACGTCGACGTCTTCGAGGAGAGAGTCTTGCGCTTTGATTAAATGCAGCTCTTTTCTTTCGCGAAAGGCTAGCTTTCTGTTGAGCTGTAATTGGTTCTCCATCTTCATCATCATCTACGCCCACCTCTGAATCTGAAAATTCATCTGGATCACCCACTGGTTTAGGATCGGGTTTTTGTGGTTTCAATTTCCATGCCGGTTTGGGTGCATTCGGATCTTCCAAGTCTCGAGTTATTTCGCATACGATTCCGCGTTGTTTACAGCGATCACAAGGTCGAGGGGATCCTGCTACTAATGTACATGGTTTTCTCATGTGTGTACAATATAAACAACGTTTGACTTTTGGACCGAATCTCGATGGTTGACTTGGAGTCCAACCTGCAGTTCCGCCTGCAGTTCCACCTGCAGTTTTGTCTGAAGATCCAGGACGAGGCAATTGACACTGTGCTCCAGTTTCTCTACAGAGTTCACAAGGTTGTGTTGATCCTGCTACTATAGAACACAATTTTCTCATATGCTGACAACGTATACAGCGTTTGGGTCTCGGACCCGGAACTGCAGACATCCCAGTTCTATCTCTAGAAGGCATGGCTGGAAGATCCTCATCACTACTATCTTCTGGTAATTCTGGTGTCACAGGTCTTGGTTGATGATCTCTCTCGGCAATGCGTCTCGCAATTAATAAAGCCGTCTTTCTCCTCTTAGCATTTTCTAATTGCCGTGTTGCTTTTTCAGCTCGATATTGCGTCGCATATTCTGGATCGAAATTCTTATGTGTATGATCCATTTTATTCTTATGAACCTCCTTATCTTTTTCCCATTGTATCTTTACTTTTCGACGAGCAGCTGTTCGGGCTTTAAGTTGTGCAGGAGTATCACCAGCTTGTTTCGCAGTCCTAGGGAATGAATATGGACGTTGTCTTAATTCTGAAGATTCGATCCCAATCGCTTTTCGAGCAGTGATAACTCTAGCTCGCCACGCAGTCATGGATTCCCATAGCCTTTTGGGTCGTTCATCTATCGCTTCGATATTGGCAGCGATTTCACTTAACCAAGGGGAATAAGTGCCGGTTTCGAGTTGTTCGACGATGAAGGGATCAAAATCTCCATCTGGTCCTGGGGAATAGGCTCGCGTATCTTTCCAGGTTAGTGGGCCAGGCGGTCGCTTGAGTCTTTGCTGTTCCCATACCGTGCCTCCCGCTGGTAATGGAAGATACAATTGTTGATACGTGGGACCTTTTGGGATCCTTGGAACATGTGTACCATGTCCATAAGTTGCATTTTGTATATCCATTTGTTGAAATTGTTGCTGTTGCTGTTGCGGTTGATTATACTGCTGTTGTGGTTGCTGGAACTGTTGATATTCTGCATGGGAAAAATAAGGCCCAGAAGCCATGGAAGCTCCCATCTGACCTCCATAGCTTGGATTTTGTGGCATGATCCTCTGAAGTCCTTTTTGCTCTTGTATCGTCGGTGGATTTCCACTCCTCCAATCTCTTGCTTCACTTTCAAAAACTTGACCCAATGGAATAGCCTCAGGTTGAGGTCCTTGCCAATGTATTTCCCTCTGCGGAGTAGCCGGTTGTTGTACCACGGGTGCCATAGCATCCATTCCCCCAATAAGATCCCATGGATCAATAGTTGCTTCCACAACCTGATCCTGATCCGGTATATTAAGCCACGGAGATCTATATTCCTCTTCCATTTGTTGGAATTGATTACTCGAACCCCCAGTCAAGGGGTCCCGTCCCGTTCTCCATGCAGCTAGATTATCTTGTTCCCATGGAGGTCTACCATCGCGCCAACCCCCAGCGGGAGTAAACATGGGAGTCTCCGAGCGGAAATTATGTTCGGGTCGGCTCAAAACATTTTCGAGTCCGGGATGGAGAGGATCACCAGGGGGATGCGGATCATCACTTAGTGGAATGACACCATGACCTCCACCTCGACCGGCACCTTGTCCTCCACCTCGTCCTTGACCAAAGCCAGTCATATTGGAATTGATATTGACCGTGAATAAATTGATGTGATTGAAAATAAAGTGACAATGGGATTATGATTGAAGCGCGAGTCAATGAACAGGATATGATAGTGATAGATAGATAATCATACAATACGAGAAATTAGTTTCAACGGTAACGTGAATCCTGAGCTTGAACGTGCGCTGTTCCTTGAGCTTGAGCTTCCTTTGCACGACTGGAATCGAAATTCGAACATCTTGTTTGTGCGAAAGATTGAGAGCGCGAATTATAAGATTAAATTTCTTTGTGGATCGATAAAGAGGTAAAGGGGGGTATTGTCTAGAGATGAGAGTTTGAATTTGAGATAAAGATGGAGGAATTGGAGTTGAAGAGTTATGAAGATTGAGGAGAGAACTCTTTGTGGGGGAGATGAGGATTGGCTGTTTGCGGAGGGGGATTGTTAAGCGAGGTGGATAAAGGAGTTTTTTAGATGACTGAGAGGTGCATTATGGTTCATGTGTATAAATTCAAGTGAGTTGAATCTCCGTACTAAATGATACTAAATGAGAATTAGATAAATATCCCTACTCGTTTCTTCCTACTAAATCCCAACAAGCATGGGTGTTTTCAAGAATAAATTCCGACAAGCATTTTGAAATAAAAAAGAATAAATCATTTGTTGTCGAACAACCTACATTCAACATTTCAGAAGCCCGAATAAAGAAATCATGAAAATCTTTCTCTGGAAACATTTCGAATCGACAGAGAAAATACAAATGAGAGTAAATGAAACAAATTGTGTCCCAAAATTGACATCATGATGAGCCGAGTACGCCAGTCGAAACTCCGAATTGGCCCTTGAAAGATACATAACGCATACAAAGTGTTATTACACCAGCACAAAACAACATAAAACACACGAAACACACGAAATACATCAAATGATTAATTCCAACATCAGAGAAAAAGATTTATTCATACAAGCCGATAACTCTAAATAAATTCCATCATGTCATCATTAATTGACAGATCAAGTACACCTCAATCAAACCCCATAAACTCCCATCCTAGTGACTACCCTATATGACACGCTCGAATAGTTCCCAGAAAAGAAAGAATAAGAGGAAGAAAAAGAAAAGGATCACGAGATCCTTATACGCTTGCAAATCTAATATTTTCAATCCATTCAACTCATTTTTAATCCCTACGACTCATTCGTCTCCCACCACCAAATGATAATGAAGTAGGGCTAGTAGGCGTATTAGATCTTACTGTAGGTGGAAGACCCAATTTGACTTCCCCTACCCGTTTTAAAAGTCCTTGTAACGCCAATCTAATTTCCACTCCCATATCCCTAGAAAGTAAATCCACTGCTAATGGATAGAATACTTCAACATATTTCTCAAATCCTTCTCGTGGGAAATTCATGTAACCTTCCAATACATCTACAACAACTGGTCGCCAAGCAATGATATTTCTTTGTTGACTTTCTTCTTCGAGTTGGGTAAATCCACGGATGATATCGGCACAAAGAGGTACTAAAGCTTGTTCTGTATCTGCTCGGTTTCTTTTTCGCTCTTCACCTTCGTCATGGTACATTCTAAGGAGAATGGAAACATATGTAGCTGCACTACCAGATTCTTGCTTCAACAAGTTAGGTGGTTGTTTCATGAATCCTTCACGCCATAAACGCATGCGTAATTCTTTGTTCTCATTAAATCTCTTGGCGAATAAGAAAGATTTCTTGAGTAGAGCCATTAGCCTAAGAAGTTCTGGACTAGGAATTTGAGCATAAACGGTATCATTGGAAAAAAGCTCATTGACAGTTTCGATCATCAAAAGTTGTAAAACACATTTGGTAATGATTTTATTGAAAAATCGTCGACGAGCTGCAGTGACAACTACAGGTTGTTGTTGTAGACCTGATTGTGGCTTATAGTCCTCTAACTCTGGAGTTTGAGTTACAACAGGTGTCTGACCTTCTGGTTCAGCAATGCTCTCTGCATCCGAGGTTGCACCACCATTTGTACCATTAATCTTTAGAGATTGACCATCATCAAAATCTTCAACTGGTGCTGTGGAGCTCTCCATAGAACCTCCTGCTGCAGATGATGTTGCAGCAGTGAATAATTGGAATGCAGTAGTTCTATCGAATAATTCCACAAATGCTCCGACTATTTTTGACCAGTGTTGAGGCTTGAATTTTGTGACATTTTGCAAAATTAATTGCTGTAAACAATTACTACCAATTCGAGCAATTGTATCATTCTCTTGACATATGCACAAAGCAAGTAAATCGAGGAATCTATCCAACATATATTCAAGCGATTCGAAATAGTGAGTGAACAACGTGATCATGTTTCGAAGAGCTTGAATCATTGTAGTTGATAGCCACACAGATAATTCCTCATGATTGACAACATTGGACATCTCGGATTTGGATTTGAGAACCATAAAGATAGGATAGAGTAGTTGCCTCCATAAGATGTCCCAGAAATCAGAAGGAAAGTCGCCTCCATATTTTATAAGTGAATCAAAGAGGTAATTTAAAGCGTTTGAACGGACTTCCAGATCTTCTCCTGTCATGAGAACATCATGAAAAGCGAATAAAACAGGAAACCAAAATGCTTCTTCCTGAGTTGTACGACTTATAGGATTTGTGGCGGTGTCTGGAGTTTTTATCGAGCCATCCGAATTCGCGTTCGATTTGTGAGATAATGGGCACTCCGGTGTCTTTAACATCTTGGGAATAATTGATTTCAATGCTTCCATGGCTTGTAATCCTTTCTTTTGGAATTTCATATTCTTCGAAAATTCAGTCAAGCAAACAATCAAGTCCGCGAATGCGCCTTGGGAGATGACAACACCAAATCGAGTTTTGTAAACTTGGTTGACGTTTTCAAAGGCAAGATTGACGATACTCTCATATGGTTCTCGAGCTGCAACGGTAAATACTCCGAACATGGTTCTCCATCCAGAGCGAATATTCTCTCCACGAGCTTGGATCATTTGTATTAGACAACGTAGAGCCATATCCTTTACAGATACAACGTTTGAGTTTGACATTACATGCTCGAAAGGTTTCAAGAAGTCTTTTTGGAATTTGAATCCAGGTAATTCTTCAATCTCCATAAATCGCATGGAAAGTTGACGCAAAGAATCCAAAGCAAAGAATACCACAGCGGTATTGTTATGGCACCCAACACGATTGAAGTGCTCACCTAGAACAGCCCAAATATTGGCCCACTCGAATCTCACACGAAGCATATTGTAGTAACTGATTTCCACAAGTTTTTGAAGACTGTATGTCCTTGGAGATTCGTTGGAACCCGATATTTTAATCTCATCCCAACTAACATCACACAGAGCCGTGACAAAGTGGACGATAGCTTCACCAGAAAGATTGGCCGTATTTGTGAATATTCTATCCACTCCCTTGATAACTTCATCAGATCTACTTTCCATTGCGATTTCTGTCGAATAAATAGTACTCTGAGTGTTCGTCCTTGGTCGAGTTTTAGGTCTTTGAGAAGCGGTAGACTTTCTTGACGAAGTGGTATCTGATCGTGATGGAGCAACAATTCGAGCTTTTGAAACGTCTGGAATAGCCCCTTCATCAACTCCGTCAGATATTAATTGTAAGCGATCCAATTGACTGATGCACATAAGAATATCTCGCCATGATCCTTTCAAAAGATTTCCTTCTGTTTGTGCTATTTCAAGAAGAACTTTCAATGCCTCCACATTCTTTGCCATCATATCCTTAGGATTGTTGAGATTAGTGGAGTTCTTGAGAGCGGAAACGAAAGCTTCACGTGGAGTTTCTAAATCAAAAAGACATGCAATACGAATTGCTAATTTCATTCCTTCGATGCATAATTTGATGATCTCAATATTGTGAGAGTTTTGCATTTGACCGGAAAGACCGGAGAAGAATGACATCCAAGTCACCTCAAACATAGGGCCAACGTGCTTGAATGAAGTAGCAGGAATAAATTTATCCCCTGATTTCGATGCATTCTTTCGTTGATTTCGGAAAAGATTCTTGAACAATTGTTCAGATCTATGAGAGATCTCTTCAGATTGTTGTAAATATGCTTCACGTTGCAAGTCGCGTCCAACTGTAGCCAAAGCTTGTCCAAGACCTGCCGCAATACCACCAGTAGATTGTGGAGGAGCATTGCCAGTGGCTGCAGCGGCTTCGCGTTCACTATTGAGAACGATTTCTTCCTTTTGAATTTCTTCGTAGATGCCGATAAGGTACTCATCAGGTAAACTTGCATTATCGTTAATACCACGATTGTTCTTGATGAAATCTTCCTTGGTCATTCTCTTTGCAACTTTACTGCTGTGTTGATCTGTATTCAACATGATGACAGAGTAGGACAAAACGTAAGCAGTATCTGCATTAGCAAATGCATTTGGATTGCCAACAACATATCGATTTGCAAATTTCAACATGAAACGATCAATCTTTTGAGCTTCACCAGGAAGACGAAAGGATTGTAAAAATTGACGTAGAGCATCCACGAATCGACGTTTGGTGAAGTCCATTGCATCTACAAATGCGTGCATAATCGCAATGTTTCGTTCATCTCCTTCACCCAAAAACTCTCCGATTTGCGCCTTATCCAATCTATCCTCTCGTAGTAAGAATTGTGCAATACATTCTGGTGTATCTTCCGCTATGAATTTATCGGCGAGTAAAAGCTTGATACCTTTCTTTGGCTTGAAGTTGAATTGCTTGATGGCATTTGTCATTGCGGTCTTTCTTTGCTTCTCCTTTTCCAATTGTTCAGGGTCATCATCCAGGACAGGTGTTGAAGGCATTGGTGTATTTTCACCGGTGATTCTTGTCGAACTATCATTTCCAGGTTCCAAGGATTCCCTAACATCGGCAGAGCCTCTGATATCAGTTTCTGGGCCACTAGTAACATCAGCAATACCTTGCTGTGACCAATTCACCAATGATCGAAGTGTCTCCACAAGACAATCCATAGCTTGTCGTTTCACAATGTACTCTTTTGGAATTTCGGTCTCTCCATTTTCGGTATGGCTACTCAAATGTGCTGTAGATAGAGGTGGGGGGAGCGTCCCTCGAGATTGCCAATCACCACCTGAACTTTTACTGTTCTTCTCTTCATATTGCTGTTGAGCAAGAGGGCTTACCATAACAGCAGCACTCGCCGCCTTTGATAGGTCTTCAATCAAGGTTTGGAACATGTTATCAACATTTCGATCGCAATCGTAATTCAGATATGTTTCAACGAGCGCACGAGGATCAGCGCAAAAACGATGAAGGATGCCCATGAAATGAAGTTTTTGAGTAACATGCGCGTTTCTTCTTTCGAGAAGAGCTAGATAAATCTCATTTAAAAAGACTTCAATCTCTTTCTGTAAGATAGTTAGTCAAAATATCAGGACTATTCATTAATGAATACAAACCTTGAAAGGAGCTCTCATAAATTTTAGCATTAACCAAAAAATTTCACAACAAATTTCGAAGACTTTATCAGCAGAGCTGGCGCCATTTCGAGTAATGCTAAGACATAGGTAAAATTTAATGGCTTGTAGGAAGCCGGTAGGCTCATTGCTCTTGCTGTTGGTAATCGTACATAATGGAGAAGTGAAGACGAGCATATTATTATTGAGTAACATGTGAATGAGGTGAAGAGAAATTAACTTTGAGCGCATTGCTTGGCCTTTTACATCGAATAATTGATCCGGTGGAAGAATTTTGGTGCTGAGATTGCAAAAGGACCTGAAAACCAAATATGCATCCCTTATATAAACCTCATCTTCCATATCCTCGGATTCTATACTATCATCAGTACCACTGTCCGGAGCGGTTTGTTCTGATGTTGAACGAGGTGAAGCTTTCGCAGGCTTGACTTGTGTAACCATTGTTGGCCCTTCTCCCATTTGTGAATCGTCGAAACTTTTTCGATGCTCCAGATCTTTGAGTGTGAGTTTTGGCGCATCTCCATTGGATGGTTCTTCTGCTGTCGCGGTTTCATCTGCTGCTTCCTCTCCCTCGCTACTTCTGGGTACTCCATTTAATGATTCTTGTGCATCGACCGTGAATGAGCTAGTATTTTCGGCATTTTTATCCAATTTCGAAAGGTTCAATCTGGCCTCCTTCATATGTATCCTTGTCTTTACTCTCTCGAAAACCGTCCCAACCATTTGTGTCAATGTCCCTTGCGCAACTTGTTGATTCGGACTACTTTTCGAAAGTAGGAAGACATTGTAAACCTGTCGCACTGCTTTTAATAATCCCGCACCGTGAACGACAATTTTATCATTTAAAACTGCTGCCAATAACGATTTCACAATCTGCAGCTGGATTTCGACTGGAGTAGTTTCTCCCTGAAAACAATCGCATATTGTATCGATCGCTCGTTCGATTAATGGCGCACGATCTGCTTCTCTATCTGCATTTGGTGATGAGGGAACTGAGAAGTAAGAATAGCTAATGAGTTTCCCAATGCAATCTAATGCCGTCGTAGTCAGTGGGATACTTCCGGATCGTGTAGCTTGTTGTAATGGATCGAAAATGATTTCGGGATCAGGTAATTGAGGTTCATGTTCTTTAATGTCCTTCAAAGCTTTCTCGACCGCTTCCCCTAATCCTTTTCTTTTTTGAGCCTCTTTTGAATTATGGATAGCTTCCAGAGCCGAAATCACAAAGACGATGGAGCTCATGGTGGTCGATCGATTGCGCCAACTTCCATTCGTAGGTAGTAGTGTGATATCCTATTCTTTAAAGAGAGAGAAGAAAAGATACCATAGAATGTAATTTCCTCACACGTTGGTTAGAATTTATGAAATTAATAATTCCCTTGTATCTGTATGTGAGGGTTGTATTTCGAGGGGGGAAAGAGAACGGGTCATAATCACCAATTTCTTTCCCGATGAACCCTTAGCTGCCACATTAATAACACATTAACACATTAACACATATCTGGTCCGGCCATTTCATTGGAAACATGAATCCCTGTCCATTCAAAATCCATGGAACGCTTAAAATCCAATCAAACCCTCAGACTTCTCTGTCAGCGCTTAACCACCAATAGGACTCTTGACGGTGGAATAATCTACGCCTACTCTACCACTATACTACTTTTGTACTAATCTCAAGGAGCTCCGGTCTGCCAACGGAACTCAACCTACGAGGTTTTCCGATATTCAACAGAACAATTTAAATCTGTGTTTTTGTCGCGAACAACTTCCTCCCACTCCACCCCAAACATTTACCACCCACCTTCCCGCCCTAATCCTACAAAACCGGGTTCAAAATATCCAAAGACTTCTGTTTGTCTGGATATTGATTTGGGTTCTTTCCACTCCTTTAAACTTTAGTGCTTTCGTTCTTCTTTTCCTCTAGATATTCCCATCAAGATGTTTTCCGCAGTGTTGAGAAAGCGTGCACTTCAATCACCATCTCTGCCATATCAATTAGCAAGATGTTATGCCTCGAAATCTTTCCCTCCCCATACCGTAGTCACCATGCCAGCTTTATCGCCAACCATGACTTCAGGTAACATTGGATCGTGGCAAAAGAAGCCTGGAGATGCAATTGTTCCTGGTGATGTATTGGTAGAGATTGAGACCGATAAGGCGCAAATGGACTTTGAGTTCCAAGAGGAAGGTGTTTTGGCTGCCATCTTAAAGCAATCTGGAGAGAAGGATGTTGCTGTTGGAAATGTTTGTACTACTTCAAGCTAGAGAAAGGTTAGAGTGCTGACGGGAAAATAGCCAATTGCTGTTATGGTTGGAGAAGGAGAGGATACATCGGCTTTCGCGGATTTCACACTCGCAGATGCAGGAGGAGAGAAAGCTGCACCACCACCACCAAAGGAGGAAGCCAGTCAATCTTCCGAGAAATCTGATACACAATCTGGAACTGCTCCCCCGCCCCCAACCGAATCGACCCCAGCTCCGGAGGAATCCGCTTCAAGTGGTGGAAGATTACAACCTGCTATGGACAGAGCAATCAATGCTAGCTCTGCGGCTATTAAATTGGCAATTGATACCGGTGTTAAGATTACTGGTGTCAAGGGTACTGGACTCGGTGGACAAGTTACTGAGGCTGATGTCAAGAAGGCTTCTTCTGGAGCTTCAAGCAGTGGCGCACCAGCTGCTGCTACTACCAGTTACGTCGACACTCCTATCACATCTATGCGTAAGACTATCGCCAACCGTCTTACCGAGTCTGTGAACCAAAACCCACACTACTTTGTCGCCTCTACTGTTTCCGTCACCAAGCTCATCAAGCTCCGCACAGCTCTTAACGCTTCCGGAGAAGGGAAATACAAGCTCTCAATCAATGACTTCTTGATCAAGGCATGTGCTATTGCATGCAAGAAGGTCCCAGCTGTCAACTCAAGCTGGAGAGATGGTTTCATTCGCCAATTCAGCAACGTTGATGTCAGCGTAAGTTATTTTCTTCCCACAAGTCCACTATAATTTACTAAAATTTCTTCTCAGGTTGCCGTTGCTACTCCAGTTGGTCTCATGACCCCAATTGTCAAGAATGTCGAAGGACTCGGTCTCGAATCCATTTCAGCACAAGTCAAGGACCTTGGCAAACGTGCCCGTGATGGTAAACTCAAGCCAGATGAATACCAAGGTGGAACTTTCACCATCAGCAACATGGGAATGAACAGCGCTATTGATCGATTTACTGCTGTCATTAACCCACCTCAAGCCGCCATTCTCGCTGTAGGAACCACTCAAAAGGCAGCTATCCAAGGCGCAGATGGAGGAATTGAATGGGATGATCAAATCACCGTTACTGGAAGCTTCGACCATAAGGTTGTTGATGGTGCCGTTGGTGGTGAATGGATGAAGGAGTTCAAGAAGGTTGTTGAGAATCCTTTGGAGTTGTTGCTATAGAATTGATGTGATGTGATGTGATATGAATTCGGGGGCTAGGACAGGATTAGAACTGGCTGGAATGGGATGGTTAGGGAGGTTAGTTGATGTGTAGGCTGATGATACTGATGAAAGAAAGAAGAAAAGAGATTCCCCCATGTAACTCCTTGTACGATAATCAAATTAACGATTCGTCGTAGTATGCTTTTTGTGTGAGACATAATTTGTGAATAATTGACACTGATATTTGGGATGGTAATATCAGCCGAATAAACCTTACAAAACCCACTGCTGATATCTCTGATTCGATTCCGAGTTATACTTTATTTCACAAATTTTTACTCTCAATGAGCTCACATTTTGTTTAAAGCAGACAGGCAGGCAGGCAGATAGACAGGCAGACTAGCAAATAAGCAAGCAAATAAGCAAGCAAGCAATCGATCAAAATTCGTGGATCTGCACACTCCCATATTCAAGTAATTCGATTGCGAATGTATAAATATACATATGATAATGAATCCTAATCCGATCCTAACAACACCTAGCTAGTTGATCCTAAAAACCCCATTCCAAACACCACCCACCCATGACTGTGATTCCATCCCATAGTACTCACTCGAGTTACCCAAGCCACCCAGTCCCATATAATATATCTAACGCCCAGCAATGCATCGATCGATATGTTATGTAAGTAAAAGTGCGTATCGTATGGAATTAAGTGCGATAATTCTTCGCTTCAAGTTCAAGTGCACGTTTCTCGATATCCAGCTCAACTCCATCTATTTGTTCACCGTAAACCCAAGATACCATTCCCGCTTCCACTCCCACTCCCACTTCCACCAGCATCCATCTCTCTTCTATAGACTCCCTCAAAATCCAATTGTCCAATACACCCCATAACCGTATCAATCTCTCTCTGCATATCCTGCAAATTTGCTTTTAATGCTTCCACCTCATCAAACTTTCTTCTCTTCCCCGCATCTTTTACCATTCCTTCAACGAAAAATTTCTGTTCTTCTAAAACTATTAATTTTTCTCGTAATTCCTTTTCTTCTTGTTCCATTTGAGATATTTGGGAGATATCTGAAACTTGTGACGATGTTTCTGTGGCTGTATCGTTGAATTTGATATTTGAGAGAGCGGAACGACCATTCTGAGGTCTTAAAGATGAGTGACTTGAAGAGGGAGTAGCATGTTTGAGAACTTTGGGGAGAGATTTAAGAGGAAGCATATGGAGATGAAGAAAACTAGAAGATTGTTGATAGATTGATTTTTGAATCTTTTGTTGAGTAGGTGATGTGGTTGGTAAGTCACGTATGCGTCTTCCGGCTTGATCATATTTTCCGAAACTATCTATTAATCTCTTTCGAACTTTAGCTGCTTCAGCAAGTTGAACATGTGACGGTGGTTTTTCCGGATCTTGAAGTGCAACTAATAATCGTTGGAAATTGGGTAGTAATAGACGAATGCCCTTTTCGAATTGTAGAAGATTTTCATAAGCCCGTTGTAAGGGTGTTTTCTCCTTGAGTTCTGCAGCAAAATCTTTCTTGGAAAAGACAGTAGTTTTACAATCGCGACACATTCGTATATCGAGACTAATATTCTCGGAATGTTTCTCTGACTGAGTGCCAGTCACTGGAATATGTCAATGAATGACACTGAAAATATAGGGAAATGTTGGGAATATTGACAAAGACAAAAAACTTACCTGCTGTGACATTTAATCCAATTTCAGAGGAACATCCAGTTCTAGGATCTGAGCAAACAACACGTCCACATAATCGACAGTGATGCCGTCGAAATGACCATGAACCAAATTCTTGTTGACAAAAAGGACATTTTGGAACCTTTGCATCCTCTTCCCAAGTTACCACTGATTGTTCAAGGATTTTGCGCGGATTCTTCTGTCCTGCTAAAGATAACAATGTCCCATTACTGGCCAGATCTTCGGGAGGATTCGCAAGTAGTTGAGTTAATTTCGTGAGTCGTTTCTCTAACCTCGAGATCTCCAAATACGCTTTATCCACATGCTTCCTTCTCATTGCCATAAAGTCGTTTGTATGATCTCGCAAGTAACCATTATGATCATTGTATCCTTCTCTTGACTTGAAACAAGTCTCGCAAACTCTACACCATAATCCCCTTACAGGTTCATGTTGTGCCGACCTTGAGAGTTTAATTTGATACATTGTGTGATCCTCACAGAATAGAAGACCACATTTCCTACAATTAACACTTCCATTGACAGCACCAAGTCTTTTCCCGCAAATAGGTTCCGTACATATATCATTGAATCCTGATTTCTGCCAATGTGTCCTTGTAATTACTTCGTCGGGATCTGGTCTTGTTGGCTCGGGGGTTGACATGCGATTTCCAGAAAGTGTGCTCGGTATAGGAGTCGATGATGTTGGTACATCGTTTGATTCGAATACATCTAGTCCCTTGAGTTTTTGATTTATTACTGCTAATGGTTGAAACTTCTTTGCCTTAATAACCTGTTTGTCGAACCAATTCTTCACTTCATCTTGTTCTACCTCTGGAAGTTCTTGGTGATTATCATCGAGATGTCTATAGAGAGTGAGTTTCCTTTCTGGCTTTCGAAACACGAGAGGCATACCGATTTAATTGCAATAAAGTCATCTGCCAAACATTATTATTGTTGTCACATAACAATATATCAAGGGGCTAGCCTACCATTTCTTCGCTACATATTGGACATTGGAGCTTCGAGGTCACAGCGGTGACACTTGAAGAGCGACCATTTTCCAGCGAGACTCTCGACTTTAAATCCTGACTATCATTTGGTAAAGGCGAAGTCGCAAGAGGAGATATCGAATGAGTCGAACTCAACGAAAGAGTACTTTCGGATGGGGTAATGAAACTGGAACTTCGTTGTTGCGACGGAGGGGCAGGAGGTGCCAATGACTTCCCACTACCCAAAATCCTCCCACCTCCCAGCTTTCTGCTGGACATGATTGTAAAGATGTCAAAATTGTGAGGGATTTTACCTCGGATCCTCACCAATTCAAGACATTGATTTACTTAAAGGTTCTCTGTCTTCAAGGCTTTCCCTCCGCCTTGTTCATTCTGTGACGGTGGTTTCGAATGTCTTGAGTAAGCGAAGCTCTCTGGGCTGTGCCTTATCGGTACTGTACCGAATTCCATTTGCTTATCGTAAATGTCATCAACGATAAGCATTCACATTTACAATAAAGCACAGAAATATACCTATTAAAGAATTGGTTATTATGCACAACATCCAATATTTCAATGTCAATACCGATGGGTGAAGAAAATTTTCCAAAAGTTGAGGGTGGCGGATCATTGATACTGGCATGGCAAATCAAGAATAAACGAGTATTAGTAGTTGGAGGCGGAGAGGTAAAAACTCCTTTCCATCATCATTCTTCCGTGCTAATCATTTGAAAGGTTGCAGCAGGTCGAATCTTGAACGTTTTAAATGCAGATGCAAAGGTCACTGTTGTATCACCTCGAGAAGGTCTAAACCCAGAAGTCGCATATCGAGTACAAGAGGGACAAGTCGACTTTGTGGATAGGAAGTTCGAACCATCCGATCTCGACAATGTTGACATGGTATTGACTGCCGTCGATGACCCGGAAGCATCTTCACAGATATGGAAATTATGTAAGGAAAGGAAAATAGCAGCGAACATTGCAGATGTGCCCCCTGAATGTGACTTCTACTTTGGAAGTGTTCATCGAGATGGTCCTTTACAAATCATGGTTAGCACAAATGGGAAAGGTCCACGATTTGCCAATATTGTAAGGAGACAAATTGCTTCGAATTTACCAGACAAAATTGGAGAAGGGATAGAGAAGATTGGTAAATTAAGGCAAATGCTCAGGAAGGTTGCACCAGGACCAGAAGAAGGGCCCAAGAGGATGGCGTGGTAAGCATTTTTGATTGATGATTTTGCCACCATACTTATAACAAGCAGGATGATCAAAGTTAGCGACGCTTATAGTTTAGAAGACCTACATGCGATGAACGAAGAAGATATGGAGATGCTACTAAGATTCTACGCCCCAAATCAAGTCCCACGATTTCACTGTTTGCAGAAAATGAAAGATAAGTCGTGGGACTTGGGATGTTTACGACCATTGAAGGGTGAGGATGAAACTTTTGATGGCTCTTGGGGATTCTCAGTGGGATGGGGTTGATAGATCTGACCGATTGTATACATAAAGGGGAAACATTGGCGTTTTGTTCTATCGGACACGACTCTATGAGAGAGTACTTGATAGGCACTTTTCCAAGCTTTTGGAATGACAATTACCTATCATGGATTCTCTCAATCGAAAACAATTGGAAATGAACCAAGAGATTTCATCATGTTGGGCAAAAGTGCTGGTGTTTCTCCATCAACTAACCCACTCCACACACTCTCATCTTATACCTTTTCCTTGGCTGCAATGTTTTGTTGAAGTTCGTCCACCACTCTTAGTATGAATCGATGTTCGGCCAAGCTCTGGTGTTATATATATGATTCTTTCAAGTTGTGGCTTAGGTCTGGTTGCGTATATTTGACTTTCTTGAGTTTGTGGTCTAGGTCTGACGACCTCAAAACTAACATACAACATACAAACATACAAACAGACGGTGTACAAAAATTGAGTATAGCCTTAGCCCGGCAGGTATATTGCTTGTCAAGAGTTCTTGGGGTGTATTAGTCGTAGAGTTTGAGCTAGATTTGATATGCTCAAAACATGTTTTCGTTGTATTGCCGATTGTGTATGTTTCTCATTTTTATGTCTTTCTCAAATCATTCAAGCAAGCTGCATGAGAATATGTATCGCTTTGGACGGCTCGATCCTTCCGGTTAACAAGTTCTCCATCTAGTCATTCTCCGCGTTTCACTAGGTTAATACGTCCGGGGTCCCCACACCCCACGTATGCTGGAGAATTCTCCTCATCAAGTCATCAAGTCATCAAGTCATCAAGTCTGATCATAGTAGATCTTATCTTCGAATGAAAGTGCAAGTAACCCTGAGGAGTACGAATTTTATTTCTCGGCATACCCTCAACCGACGGAGAAATTTTTGAAAACAAGACAACTCAGGATGAGGATGTGAAGGCCAAGACTCAATGATCTCTATACCCCTCAATGATCTCCTGTTCCTTGATTACATGTGAATAAGCACGATGTCACTCTGTGCATGAGAATATATTCAATGATGATTTTGTGAATGTGCACATACTATATAAGTTGGCCAATTCCTATCTCTTTTTCATTTTTCATTCTTCATCACGCCTCATAATCACATCAAGATGCGGTACCCTCTTCTTTTCGCATATGCATCCGCATCTGTGGCAAGTGTAATTAGTACAAGGGCCGAAGATGCTGCTATTAAGTATTCTACCTTGGTTTCTGATTCATTCATTCAAAGGGGGGTTCCCAAAACGGCCCAATATGCTCAAGCAGTCTTCTATCGAGGTGTAGAATTGGCATACAATGCCACCGGGAACGCAACATACATTAATTGGCTAAAATCACAAATGGATACTGCTGTATCTGCAAATGGATCAATTCTCGGTTATCCATCCCACCCAGCTTCCCTTGATGATATTCGAATTGGAACCATCATCCTCGACACATGGGCTCGAACCAACGAAACAAGATATAAAGTTGCCGCGGACAAATTACGCCAACAATTTAATTACAATCCACGAACTGCATCTGATGGATTCTGGCATCGTGCACCTACATATCCAAATCAAATGTGGTTGGATGGTATTTTCATGGCTGATGTCTTCTACGCTCAATGGACATCCTACTTTGATGCTGCAAATACTACTGCTTGGGATGATATCCTATTGCAATATTCACTTATTGAAGAACATTGTCGCAATCATACCACCAATCTTATCGTTCATGGTTATGACGAAAGTAAAACTCAAGTATGGGCTGATCCCGTCACAGGAGCTTCACCTAATGTGTGGGATAGAGCATTGGGATGGTACCTAATGGCTTTAGTCGATGTTCTCGATTACTTTCCTGAATCACATGAAGGATATGCAAAGCTTCTTGATTGGTTCATTACTGCATCGGCAGGTGTAGCTGCTGCACAGGATAAGAAAGGTGGTTGGTGGTTAGTTATGAATGAACCATATCCAGGAAAACCACGAAATTATATCGAATCTAGTGGTTCAGCAATGTTCATTTATGCAATTTTGAAGGGTGTTAGAAAGGGATATCTTGGAGGTGAATATATTGCACCAATGAAGAAGGGTTATAAATATCTTGCGGAGACCTTCGTCGCCTTCAATGGAACGAATGGTACGGTTAATTGGGAAGGAACAGTTATAGTAGGAAGTTTGGGATCGAATGCTACATTTGAGGTTTGTCTTGTTTGTGAATTGATATTGAAATTTGACTAACTTTTGGATAGTACTATACGTCGATTGCCATTGATGAGAATGATTTGAAGGGTGCTGGACCTTTTGTTTATGCTAGCGTGGAGTATGAAAAATTGGCAGCATGAAATATTGATCATGAATTGGTCCACCGGTTGGTAAACGACTGATGGGACCCGACACTACAAAAATGGACTTGTGAATATCTCTTGATATATCTAATTGTTTATTTTGGGGATTATTACAATTGTTGATTAGAGATAGAACAATCAAAATATTAATTCTGATATTCAACAATTGAAGAATGAATTTGCCAAAAATATCGAATACTGGGAAGTGTCCTGTCAATCTATACACCCACCCACTAGTGGTCTGTTGACCAGGAACGAAGACTTGAAGATAATTTGATCGGTTTGGTCAACTATTCCATAAACCTAGTAAATAAAGTGGTGTGTTGTTTATATGAAAAAGATTATTACAACCGATATTTCTCACTATGAGACTACAGCCCGACAGCCCGGAATGTCGAAGTGGAGAAGAATCGTATGCCCATCAAAATTATACTTGGAAAAGATTGACCATCTATTGGTTATGAATTTGGACGTCGGAAAGAATCGTCAAACTACTTCTAATGCCAAGTGTATCTATAAAATCTTACATTTACATCTAAGAAGAATCTAAACCATTCCACTCCGAAAATAAATAGAGAGATTCGCCACGTGATATACATGTGACATATAACACGAAAAATATACTGAAGGCCTTTCATACTTTACAGTACACCAATTTATCTACAAATGCGCTTGCAAATGTGCCTTTTGTGGAAATGTAGTAAAATCATACCCATTTCCTTTCTCGATACTCCTCTTCCAAGCAGGTCTCTCATAACATCTCTTTAACCATTCATCCAAAGCCGGAAACTCCTTTTCCAAATCTACCCAACCTCTCTGTTTAATCAACGCCATTGGAAATTCCAACATAATATCCGCTCTGCCGGGATTCTTCCCCATGAAAAATCCTCCCTCAGGACCTTCTTTTAACTCTTTTTCCAAATCCCCCAATACTTTCCTCAAAGCAGGTCCGTCGAATCGTTTTCCCATAGGTCCAGCTCCATTAGCTATAGCATTGAAATCAAGCATCAACATGATATTTGTTGCTCTTCCTAAATCAGTCAAGGTAATTGAAATGAGCATTTCATCACGAATCCAATCACCATTACGGAGACCGAAGGTATCAGCGGAATCGAAAGTACGGATGAGGTAAGTAGCTATGGCGAGTGATTCGGGGATATAACGATTTCCATCTTTAGGTCCGGTGATGAGTAAAGGAGCTTTTCCGTAATGACCTGTTGCTTGAAGAGATGGAGGTGCGAGTAATGGAGCCTTTGGATCGGTGATAGGATTGCGGGTATGGAGTTGGAGATTGTAGGGAATGGAAAGTTCTTCTAAGAGCCAGAAGATTCTTTGAGATTGTGAGTCCTTCGATTATTAGTAAGTTAAGAAGCATTATTGAATAATTGGAGTGATTCAAACTTACATTGAGGTGGTGAAATGTGGGTGTATTGTCTGTCATTTTGTTGGGTTTGAGGTTTGAATGTAATGCGGGGTAGAAATAGGAATGGAAAGATATAAAAGGGAATTGTACGAGAGATGAGACTTATATACAAGAGATATGATGTCGATTTAAAGTTTGAAGAAGAAGTCTAGAACTATATCAAATCACCTTGATTTATAATATTTATAATATCATGAACGAGACGTCGATTTCAAGGTAAGAAGAATAAGATCCACATAGTTCGGTTAAGAATAGAGGGGCCTCGGAATTTCGGTCGACTAGTGACGTTCCGAATCACATTAAATCCTGACATAATGAGATGGGAATGAATAGTTAGTCGGATATAAGAGAACATGTAATAAATTCAGTAAATAATTACTTTCAACATCGAAGAGTTTATAGGGCAAGTTGCCAGAGTGTTGGTTTTTCTGGGTGATAATTTTGGTGCATCATTGATACTACCCAAGCCAAAGTTTGTGAGGAATGATATATCTTGATTATCATTAAATTACATGTTCATTTCACTTGGAGCTTGACATATATTGAAGACAGGTGGGTTTATTAGAGTAGAGGAATCTTTGGTATAATAAGGAAACTTATATATTTATATTATTTGGGGTTTTTCGGGGGTTTGGATTGACCATGAAATTAAAGAAAGGAATTCAAAAAGATATCGCCACAAAAGGAAAAATCTCAACACCTAGTGGTTGTTGTCGCCAGAGACACTTATCGCTATTCGACTTCTCCACACTCCGTTCTCAATTTCTCATTCGTCGATTTACTACTCTGGGTAGGCGGATATGTTCTAATGGCCACTTGGTCCATGGGGTGATTCGAACAGTGCAACGATCACAAAGGCCTACCTTTGTGCCTGAACGTATCCTGATATTTGGAATTGAGACTTGAGTGTGGGCTTTCAAACTGCGAGTTGCTTCGGCCTTGAACATGATTTCCAGAACATTTTTCCACATAGCTCTCCTCCTCGGAGAATCAAACTTATGTCGACGGAAGCAATCAAATTCCTGAACAATGAACTCATTCAAATTGTTATATGGCAAGTTTGTGAATATGGTGCGATGTGCATTGTAGTTCCTGAATTTGATGTCCTCAAATGAGTGATAAAAAAAATGCAGAAAAGGTGAAGCCCGCATCACAAGACTAAAGGTATTCATGAAAACATCGGGAGATACTCGAACCTTCCTGATAAAGTCTGGATCTATGAGTAGTGGACACTCTTGCGGCCATAATGCATTAGTATCCCTGCTAGGTAGATAAAAATCACAACGAAGGTAGTCATCGACTATAGTGTCGATTTCAGGATTGAGGAGAATCCTGAGTTTCTCTCCCTTTGGAACCCAAAAATTCCCTGAAAGTCTTAAATTCTGAAGATGCTCGGCCGAAATTGCTATGTTTTTGTAGCATTTTAGGGATTCATATCTAGTCTCTGCATTAACGCCAAGTAAAGAAAGAATGTTAATAGAAGTTAGAGGTTGGTCGCTGTTAACGCTCAAGCACCGTCTATTCAACAAACGAGGAGTTAAAGTGAGCTTCCAGATCATGACTCGTATGTCTAGGGGAAGCTGTGGAAAAAGTGTAAACTCAACTGGGGCTTGATCATTAGATGACTGATCTTGAGCCGGAGCTTGATTAGAAGATTGATCTTGAGAATCCATCTCGAGTGTAATTTCTGGTTCTCGTGAGGTGAGGTCTGAAATACACAATCTGGTTACTTGAGTAGTGTAGTGTGGTGTAGAGATAGTCAAATAGACGAGGATGGTTTTTTAACAATGATTGTAAAACCCCAAACCTATATAAGCCGTACAAAGTCTTTGTTCCAATGTTGTTCTCTATCAGAATGAGCTTTTTTTGATATTTCTTCGAGGTATCTTCAAAATTTATCTTTAGAACAATGCATTATTCTAGTCAAATCAAAATGGCAGCAAGTGCTGAGAACCAGATACTATTACTGCGAATTTATTTAAGTACACTGCTTCCGAACTATAACCATCAAAAGAATTTCACAGACGCAATCCCCCAATACCGAGAGTATGAATTCGATTAGAATTGATTTGACAACTTTTTGGTTAATTCTGACTTCGTTACTATAGATTCCGCGTCTCTTTGTCGTTCCTGCCCTTCGTGTCAGAAGAGTGCTGTATCTTACCACCAAACAAGCAGTCACCTCTACCCTCAAGGTTTCAACATTAAAAAGAATCATGATACACAGTTCAATGAGTATCCACTCCTCACATATAAAACACCGATGCGGATTTTCATAATATTTCTTTCATATTTGCCAAATTATTTACAAGTGAATAAACCATTTACCATCACCACAAAGATAATCCCAATCATAAGTCAAAAGACTCAACTAAAATTCCCAGTACTCCACCAATCCTCCATATGACCCATTCCATCACCCCTTTGATGGAAAAAACTCTCCGCCAAAACTGCCAATTCATCATCAGAATAATGAAATGGTGGTTGAACAAATTCTTGCTCTTGTTCTTGATCTGTTGTTCCATTTCCTAGATTCACCACACTAGTATTAACAGAATTCGGACCGGATCCCTCAAAATCTTGTCTATCAACTCTAGTTGGTTCTGGTAATGATGAAGCATGACTAATTTCATGAGTAGTAGGAATTGAAGCCGAATATAATGATGGTCCGAAAAGACGACGAGCCAATGCGGGGATTTCACTCGAGGAAGAGTATTCTAGAATTTCCCAAAATTGACCTAGGTCAATGAGAAGACTACGATTAGGAGTTTGTGGTGGTGCATCAGGATTTGTATAAGTGGATGAAACTGTATCACAAAGACGTTGAAGTTTTTCCGCCTGAGTTATTGTTAGTACAAAACAGAAACAAAATTCTCAAGGATAAATCAACTTACCATTCGAGCAACATGAGGCCATTCTTTAAAGTCTCGTATAAATTTCAAACACTTATCAAAGTTGTCTCGTTTTTCTTGTCGTACAATTGGATCATCAGCAAAACATTCTTGTAAATATATCGTTGCAATGATTGCTACACAATGAGCAAGAAATGGATCAGAGACTTTGAAGGATTTAACTTCCAACATATCAATATATCTAATGACCCAACTAGCATGTGATGAGATCAAATCTGAAATATGTTGTAAGAATATTTCTGGAATATTAGATTTGAGATGTTTTAATCGAAGTGATAACAAAAGTGGATTATTTAATAGGCAAAGGTTTGTGTGATATAAAAATTGAATGAATAACCAAGGACCCCAATAATCTCGATTGGCATGTAATTCTTCGGAAGTCCTTTGAGAGAATTTGGCTGATTTGAAGCGATGAATTTGTGAGGTACGGGTTTCAAAGTCCATTTGTTGAGCCATGATTAATGCGTAGTCTGATTGAGGAGACCAAGGAGGTAAGGTACTTGGATTTCCACGTCTCCTCGCGTAGCGGGTAATCTTAAACCACACTTCACTAAGCTGAATGGCATAAGCAACGACACCTTTATCTTGAGTATCAGATATAGTAAACTCTGGAGATGAAAGGTCGGGAGTTTCTCCATTGGTAAATTGCCCATGATTTAATGGTTTCCCAGTGGTTTCTGGATACCATGGAAATTTATCTTCACCTGCAAAATCTATAACACTAAACTCTGCTCCGTGTAATCTTTTGAGGAGGAATAAACTCCAAAAACATCGTCGACGTTCTTCACGTAACGAATCAGATAAAGGTGCATGAGTTTCAGTCGTGAGACCAGCATTATGGGCTAAACTCATGGCTAAACTACTATTTACACTTGCTTGTCGTGTATTCCCATCTGAAAAGTGTCAGCTGTGTAGTATTTTTTGGACGTATGATACATACTAGTGAAGTCTACTAAACTAAGAAGGCATAAAGATTGTAGTGTTGAAAGTTCTACTCGACCTCCAAATATTCTGGCGGAGATGATCGATTGAGCTGCCTCTATATATCCCGTAGTGAGTTCAGATTGATTATCCCGGAAGATATCATCGTCTGAAAAGCGTATTGCCAAAGCTAGGATAGAGAAAATTACTTCTGGATCACGGTCGTTGAGTGTTTCAACAAATCTCTTCCGACAAAATACAGGAAGTGGTTGACAATCGCAGTATAGTAAGTAAGTTTTTGCAATACTTATGACTGCCTCATATGGTGGAAGTTTGCTTTAATTTGTCAATTTGATGACCGTATAAATCATCGCATTGAAATTCTCACCTACTCGAAAGCCTAAAAACATTTGGTGTTCTCATTGTCTGTCCCAACTGTGATAAAACAGGGGAATTTGACATATGTCTTGACGCACTCCTACTCATGGATACTTGATTTGAAAGGACTTCTGCAAGTTGAGCCTCAACTGATTTCAATCTATCTTCCTAATAAACTTATAAGCACTGATACTCATAATCAAAATCCTACATCTATGACTTACCAAGTTTATATCATTTGATGATCTCACATGGCTTCTCTCTGGTATTCGAGTCGGTGTTGGTAGTGGAGTTCTCTCAATCGAGGTTCTCTCATTGACATGATTTAAACCATCATCAGCATAATAACAATTTTGTCTTAATCTTGCACAATGTGAGCAAATTGGTTTTTCACCCGGACATCTTGTTTTCTTGCGCCTATTTCAAGTTATTCATCAGTCAAAACAATTTTATATATTCATGTTCTTTGATTCCCCACTTATCATACTGTCCATCCCTTAATCCAAATGGAAAGAACTATTACGTACCGACATGGCTCACATGCTTGGCGAATACGTTTTGCTGGACGTTCTGACATTGAAGCACTTTCGATGAAATGTGCAAAAAGATTGAGGTCGTTCATCTATCATGGTATTTGTTTATCAATTGAAATGCGTGAGTGGGATAAAAGTTAGTTTATTGATAAAGAAGTCAGTGCAATTAATGCACTAGTAGTAGTCATAATTATGTTACTAACCATATTTGGGTTTGATGAAAGAGCAGGGGTTCCCGGCGGAGAACGGATATTATTCGGATCATTCTCCTTTTCTATCCGAGTGGTTAGGAATATTTTATTCAATACAAATTTGTGTAATCATTAACGTAGTTTAACACCGAGTGGCCCATATCACCGAGTGGCCCACTTTCACCTCAATTTACACTTTCAAACTCATATTATTCAACAACAATTGAATCAATTGATTGAAACTATTAAGAATCTAATAATCTAGGATCTATTACATTATTTTGACAGGTTCTTGTATTATATCCTGTCTTTCCACATTTACTACAATATCAATTAGAAGATGCTTCCCCATTAGAATTCCCCCCTTTTTGACACTTATCACATTGAATCTGAATATCAACCTCTTGTTGAGATAATATATCAAGAGCCTTTTGTCCAGTAAGCACTCCTCTTTGACATAATTGAGTTTTTTTTGCATATCGATGTTTGCTTAATACTTCATTTGCTGCCCGAAGTGTATGATTCTTTGCATTTAAAAGTATATTCTTATAAGCTAATCTCTCTGTACCCTTAGCTAAAGCTAATATAGTTTCGAATATAGGTGTAGGAGAGCTTGATTGATGACGAGTTATTCGAGATTTAACTAATGTTGATTGAGAAAGAGCTTCAGTTGGGTTGCGAGGGGTTTGAGAGATCCATTGATCTAGATTGAAAGAAGGGGGGGTAGGTGTGCGAATTCGAATATCTAATTTTGAGAGTACAGCTTCAGGATTAAATGGGATTAAACCTATTCCTCGAAACCCTGCTTTTATATTCTGAGAGGTGATTGATTCTTGATATGCAGCTTTGAAAGTTATAAAGAATTCAACCTTCGAAATATGATTGATATGTGCCTTGATAAATTCATCGATTTGAGCACCATATGAACATTTCAGATTACCAAAACAGCCAACATCAAGTGGCTGAGTTAAATGACTTGAATGCAATGGTAAATTTAGACATATAATATCATTCTCTTTACAGTATGCTTGAAAAGCTACTGATTTGTGGCTTTCATGTCCATCTAGTACCAACATTCGATATTTGCCCTCTCTTCGATTCTTAGTATGCTTGTCGAAGTGTTTCAACCATTCTAAACCTGTCTCATTGTTTGTCCATCCATTAGATATAGATTTAATAGCCCACTCCGCAGAAAGACCAGTTTCGGTATACCAATTGGAGAGATGAACCTATCCTTGAACTACTAGAAATAAGGGAATAGTTTCACCCTCCGCATTTCCATATATTATTGCTATAGCCCATTCTCGATTGCCTGATTGTACTGATTTACTTCTACCGTGTTTCTCAGCGCTAGTAACAACCATTGCTGCACATATAATCCCCATTATAAAGCCTGTTTCATCGAAATTGTAGAAATCGCCGTCCAAAATGCTGTATTTCGCTCGCATATTCGCAACCAATCGAAACCACTCTTCAATAAGCTTAGAATCTTCGCAAAGAGCTCTTTGAAAGTCATAAACACGACTAAAACACGTCTTTAATTCAATTCGACGCTTTACGAGTCGATGCGCCCAGAGCTTCCCAACACATTTCGCACCCCTCGATTCAAGAATATAATTCGCCATATCTTCCACATTCTTCAATTTAGGTGGGAATCCTCTTGAATCCATATCGAGTATATATTGAACAATCACCTCTTCTTCTAATTCTGTAATCTTATGACTATTGGCTCGAGTTTCTATACAAAGAGATAAACCTTCCATTCTATATCGAAGAGTCGTACAAGGGATATTATAGAGTATAGCGGCTTTTCGAATACTTAGTTTTTTATCTTTATGAATAGCTTCGATAGCAAGGAGTATATGAGCTTTTTGATTATTCGAATTCATTATAGGTTGTTGATAAAACGCGTGTTGAAAGAGAAAGATGTAAATTGAGGTGAAAGTGGGCCACTCGGTGATATGGGCCACTCGGTGTTAAACTACGTTATAAGATGTTCAATACTGATATGAAGATTTCAATCTCGAATATGATCATGAAGCTATTATAATTTTGTTTAATATAATGAAAAGTATACCATCTAGGGTATTCAGAAATCAAAAGACTCCTTGATACTCCTTGATGTAGTCCTCGATTTACTCCTCGATTTACTCCTCGATGTACTCGACAATGCACCCCTCAATATACCCCTCAATGTACTCCTTAATGTCCCCCAAGCCCATGAACAGCAAGTACTAAATTCTATAAGCTGGCCCTCATCTCGACTTCTGGTTTTGTACCCGAAACATTTCTCTCAATATCCAAATCCATATCATATTCATTCATCTCCTCGATTGTTAATTTCTTCTTCTCATCCAATACTTTGTAATTAGGGTTATTGGTATTCGATGAAAATCCGATCCGTTCATTGATATTTACCCTAGCACGAGCACTAGCCGCTTGTACCCGAGAAGCTCTAGGCTTACGAATTTGTTCATACAACTTTAACCCCTCGCTAATGGTTGCTTTTGAATTTGCAAATCCATATTTCCTTCCAAAAATTATACCCAATGCAGCCGCATCTTCTAAAGCTTGACATGCCCCTTGACTTTGATCTGGAAGCATAGGATGTGCTGCATCACCAAGAATACAAGTAGAACCCTTTTGCCAATATGGATATGGTTGATGAACAAATAATCTCCATGGTTTGACGTCAGTCGAGTTCTTGAATAATGCAAGAAGTTCCGGGTCGAGGTCAGGAAATGGTCGGAGAATATCTTCAACGGTAAGATTAATATTCCAACCTTCACTGGCATGAGGACTTTCGTTTGTTGGAAAGAAACAATAGAATGAGTGAACTTCTCCATCTCGACATGGTGAGAATACAATCTTGTGAATTCCTTGCCCACCCCAAAACTCGATAGCACTATTCGGTGATAAATCTCGAAGTCCTAACCTCCTTGCATCTTTCGTTTCGATAATACAATGCAAACATGTAGATGTAGATAATTCTCGATCTGGCACAATTCCTAGAGTTTTTCGTACTTGTGACCCAATACCATCTGCGCCAATAATCAAATCATGTTTGACTTGGAGGCCATTCTCAAAAGTAGCAATGCCTTGTTCATGATCGATCTCGGCGCATTTGTGATTGCATTTTAGGAGTGCCGGAGTGCCGGAATGATTTGGCCCAGTAGCAGAATCCATCAACATTTCATGCATATTGACTCTGTGAAACATATTATAAACGTATCCCCATCTACTCTTGTAGTCGGCCAAATCATATACATTTTGAACCTCTCCAGTTTTCCAATCATGCGATATAAGTTTTTCTAGAACCACAGGTCGTCCAATTGAGATATTGACACCCCATTGTTCAAGCCACTTTGTACCATTCGCCGCACAAGATATAGAAGCACCCACTTCTCCAGCGAAATCTGCTCGTTCATATATTGTGACTCGATGTCCGGCTTGTCGTAAACTTGTAGCAGCAGCGAGACCACCTATTTCATCAGATTGGTTAGTTATTGTACAATTTTGAATGAGGTTTATGCATACCTATCCCACCACCAATTACACCAATATTCAATTCTCTCCAGGAATTCTCCATTGAGCTAATATTGATCGACGCGAATTTCGAGTATTGTAAGATGGATGATATGAAATCTCGACAAAATAGATTCACGGATACTCAAATGTTTGAAATCAAATCAAAAGATCAAATAAAAAGATGAAAGATAAAAGCTTTACTTGACCAGAAATGAAAACATAAGAGTGATTTACCTTGACACTCTTTATAACGTCTCCATTGCATCACCACAGTTCTTACCTATGATGGATATAGCTGGTGCAGTTCCGAATTGGTTAATCGTAGAGTCTGCAACATCTTGCATTAGGATGAAACCCCTCACTTACTTATCGTCGAGATAGGAATGATTCGTAGATACAATACATCTAAGCTGAATGATTTCCGCATCCGCTTCCGTGTTGTGTAAATAGAATAGTTTGACTTTTTGAAGATGGGATTAATTGGCGAATTGTTAGAATAACTTATTAGAACTTTATCATGACTTATGTAAGACATTCCGCTTCCGATCCGTTAGCGTGTTACCAACTATCAATTTGATTCCCGCAGTCCTTACTAGGATGGCACGTGGATGGTACACCTTCCGACATTACAGCTTTATTATTGGTGATGTCTTGCCTTACTTTTCGATGACATTCCCAAATTTACATCAACACGTTTTATGATCGAAAACTCAAAGTCAGAATGACTAATCTAAATGATCCATCAGTCAATGCTCATGTTGACTTTTTACGAGAAGATGTCAAATACGCACAAGAGCATGACTTGCAAACTTTGAGTATCTTTTCTACAAGACATAGCAAAGATGATACGTCTCTCACGGGAGTCGTTGGAGAACCTTCCACAACTTCATCCAAGATTTGGGTCATGTAAGAACTCCCGAATTCGTCACACTTTGTATATTAATCACGTGACTCTCATCATCTCATCAATCTCATCATTCTAACATCTTTTCAGTTATATTCATGGGGGAGCGTGGCGTGATCCACTTGAAACATCCTCTTCTTTCATTCCAACGATCAATCGTCTTGTGACTTCATCTGTTGAATCCAAGATCGCGTCATTTGCAAGCATCAATTATCGTCTATCTTCTCATCTATCTTTTCCTCAAGATTCTTCATCAACTCCGAGACACGAATATCGTAATGCTAAGCACCCTGATCACCTACAAGATATATGTTCTGCGCTATCTTATTTACAATCTAAATACTCTATCGAAGATCAATATCTACTCGTTGGTCATTCATGTGGTGCAACACTATCAATGCAGATTTCGATGGGAAAAGAATATTTACATTCTTGTGGTATATCAGATGAGGATTTAAATTTTAAACTCCCACGATATGTTCTTGGAGTAGCTGGAATTTACGATTTAAGATTACTTCGTGAAACACATTCTCATCCTGCATACAATGAATTTCTCACTCAAGCATTTGGGTCTGACGAAAACCTTTGGGATGAAGTTTCACCAGCAAGATTTTCCAATTTTGAGGAAATTGAAAAGAGTGGAAAGATTCTTGCTTTTGCTACTTCACCAGATGATGAGTTGGTTGATGAGATACAAATCGATGTTATGGTGAAGAATTTGCAAGGTATTAATGGAGGAGTAGTGGTGAAAAATCTCAAAAATCATTTGAAAGGAACTCACAACAAAATATGGGAGACTGGAAATTTAGCCAATGCTATAGTCGAGGTCTTGAATTTATTGGAGTAGTTGAGTATGAGTAGGAGTAGGAGTATGACTAGGAGTATGAGTAGTTGAGTATCAGGAGTTGAGTAGGTATGAGTAATCGAGTATGATTAGTCGAATATGAGTGGAGAAATTTAATGCTAAAGTTCAGAACTACAAACTCTAATTTGACTTCGTTACTTCATGGAGTCTTCATCTAAGGAAGCTGAATAAAGGTTATTCAATTCCAGTCATTTCCTGGTAGTCGGATTTGAGTTCGTTTTCTGTCATTTATTCATTGCTTAGTGGGGGTGAACAGCTGATACTAAAGGTCGACTTGGGAAACGACCATTTTCCGTCTGAATTTGTAATATTTATGATGCGGTAGCTCGTCTCATCTATTCTAGAAATTGTCTACAGATTCCAGAACCGGAATATGCGCAATTGCCCGAATTTCTCAACATTATTATAAGTACACGGAGACAGAAAGCCACAAGCCCAGTCATAATCTTCAAATCTTCCACAACTGATCGTTAACCTACACCTAAAAAGATTATTGGAAAAGCCTCATCGTACTTGATCAAGTGTTATTGTACTATGATGTATAATGAAGTTCAATCGTTACAATTCAAATTCAATACATATTGAATGCCAAGCAGGCATCAGCCTTGGTTTACAAATTTCACATCAATTTAATGATGATCCGAGTCAAATATCATCCCGTCCTGAACAGTCCTTCCATAAAGGAATCCATTTCTCCTTGATATATGGTCCAAAATACATACAAAACACATTTGAAAAGCCCTCGTTAGGCATTTCTCTATATCTTCTACCAAAATGATTTCTCCAAAATCCATCAATTTTCACTTGCTTTTACTATCTTTCTTTACATTCTCCATCTGCAATTCTACAGCTCTACTTTCAACTAGAGATACTTTGAAAGTATATTATCCTACTGATTGTTACAATACTCTTACTCAATCTTCCTATTCTGAAATCTCATACTATTCATCTGTATCAACTGTCCAATCCCATTTACCACCCGATTCATTTGCCTCTATCAATTTATACGAAACAATCAAATGGCATGATAATTCATGGACAGTGACAATACCCGTAGATCCATTCACTGTTACAATCGGAATTGGTTATGATGCTCCACAGGCATCTATTGGAGATATTATTGGTAGTAGTGCTGTATCGCCGGATTTTGTTGGGGTAGAAAATTGTTATAAGCAAGAAAGACTGGTAATCTCCAAACCCAACGAGTGGACTGATTGTTATGCTGAATATGCTAGTGGTGATGTGAGTTTTTAATCATTCATTCTAACATTTATTATTGGTACTGATCTTTTGATGGTCAGTTGTAAATACTAGGTACTTTCGGAAGTTCGAATTGGAAAGAGTCTTGATTACATTGGTAGTCATCTGTACCCCACCCCACTACAAAGTTCGATGCTCCGGGAGATGAACGACGAATGAGTCGATGACTTGATTGAAAATAAGCATATTATTCTTTGCATTTTATTTTACACACTCGTGACACTCTCATCTGCTCTAAGGTTTTCATTCACCCAAGTGTAAAATCCATATTTATGATTCATACCCCTCGCGCTTAGTGATTGAAATTATCAAAAACCGATGTTTACAGAAGATGTCGTTATAAGCCATGATTTCGGAGAATTTATATTCCGTCAGCTGTGAGACTTCAATCGACGAAATCAGTAATGCGGCTCAATTTAAAACTGAAACCCAATGTTTTACGTGAGATTTGAGTTTAGTGTACATGATCTATCTCTTCATACTGGGTTGATGAATATACGTACATTCCAAAATTACCAATCAAACTACATGGTAGCACTGGAAATGAGGGAAAACTTTTCAAAAGTTTGGCGGATGAACCAGCAGTGATTGGGGATATAATGGTGAGGGATAAAGTAGGGGTTTTAGCAGTTGAAGGAGAAAGTATTATTGGGGTAGCAGGAGGGAGGTATAGGGATGGTGGGGTTGAAGATTCGGTTATAGGTCTTGTTTATGGCATAGGTTCTGGTTAGGAGAGAGATAAGTGATAGTTATTGTTGTAATAATAAGAATTATCTCGTTTGGACTTCGAAATTATGAATGAATTGTCTGTGGACTTATCTAGGGTTAATAAATCACGCAATATTTGAAATGGAATGTTAATTGACACGACGATAATCAATGTACGCAAGATTTGAAGTAGGATGTTAATTGACACGACGAGTTATCTAGTACCCAAAGCAAGTCGAAAGGAGATGGAAGTCCATTGTCTTTCTCGATAACAATTAAGACCATGATGAATCAAGTGACAGGTAACATTTCCTCAATACTCTGATCATCAATCATTCATCCCTTGTGATTTGTAAAGATCAGGTCCCTTGATTTCTTGTTATTCCTCATTATTCATCTTCTCCAACTCTTCATCAGTTGGGGTTTCATTAATCCTATAAACTAATTTCCGCACTAACTTTACCTTCCGATACCTCCAACATACTAAAACAATAATGATGAGTTCTCCTGGATAATTTTGATATTAATCAAAAAGAGAGCTCTATTGAACCCTAATATTACATGGAACTCTCGATTTCGGTAGTTTGGTAGTTTCAGAAGTGGTGAACAATATCTATTTAAAATCAAAACTTCGAAGTAATACTTAAAAGTATTTGAAAGCGGCATTCGAGAGATCGACTAGAACGGTGGCGGCATTTTGGTATCCTTCAATTGTGGTGTAATTTGATGTATCTAAATTCAAGTGGAATTTAAGGATTTTCCATTTTTCAATAAAAAAGAGGACGTCGACGACGAAAGACACAAAAGATGCCACAATATTGTCAACACTAGCTGATAGTTAACTCATATCTAAAAACTAACACTTTAGTTCTTTCTGATTCTAATTATCATCAAATCAATACTAGAATACTCCGCTGTCAGAATTAACAAGTATCTTTCATCTGATTTTAAATTCCACTCACCCTGAATATAGTCGAATTTGTAATATTCAAAATGATTCCAGCTTCGAGTGACAAGTCTAGAAAAGATTCTATGATTTTATTCTCGAGTAATTTATCAGGACAATGTATTTGTATAGCTTTAATTGAAGCGATTGATGATTTGGCGCGCCTAAATAGGGGTATAGGGGTAGTCGGATAATTCGGAACGACGACTCATCTAAAAAGTAGAATCACTTTCCAGTAAATCAGCATCACGAGGTGGAATACGTTGAATATAGACGGGTGATGATTTACTGTTACATACCTAGTAATTGGAACCATCTTTCAAATCCAATTCTATTTATAATTTAGCAAATAAATTCTCGGCTTATATTCTCGGAAGTAGAAATCATATCCAATTGCCAATGTCCCATCTATATTCAAGACATCAATCATGAGAAATCTTCTAATCAAACAACTCCTTCACGGATTCATCAACTGTTGTACATACAGCCTCACAAATTAACCCTCGTACAACTTCTTCCGGCCGACAAGGCTCACACCAGTGACATTTAAGATAATTCTCGATAATTATTCCACATCACGAGCTTTTTCAATGTTGTTACACTACTTCATCAATCATGTTACCATAAATGTATGCAGGTACTTCCCAAGGACTTGGTTTGTTGCACATCGTAATCTGCGGATCATTCCATGGTTTAGTCTTTGGTAATATGCATGATGCATCAAATTATTTGTTGCATATCTTATATTTCGGGCATCTCCTTGAATTTACTGGTAAGAATTGAAGATTTGGTTATGAACCCGAGCTTGAGGGGATCATTTTTCAAGGGATGTATGCGAGTTTGAATGAATTAGGTACGAGGTGCATAATCAATGTATTCGAAGTGTGAGAGGAGTAACAAATAATTGACTTCAACGTACTGTCTTCAATATACGAGTACTTACACTCACACATACAATCACCAATCATTTTAAACCTTATCTCAAACATTACCCCTCCTTTCTTTAACACCACATCACCATACATTAAAATTCCCCTCCCTCACGCAAACACGCATACATTTCACTACTTCATCTTTATAACCACGTTTGTTGCACATCGAGTCTCACTCTTTAAGGATCACTACACCATTTGTATTACATTTTGATCAATTTCAGTACAACTTTAAATGTAACGTAGTATACTTTTCTATTCGATTTTTAACTATCATATATTGATATCATATTTTTGGATTTTTTGTTGCATATCTCGATTTGCGGACTGCTCCGCGGTATACCCACCATCTATACGGCGTCAACTTAATAAATAAATTATCGTCCTTGTACTACTTGTGGTGTTACTTTCAATGCGGGGATACTTTGTTATAAAGTTTCACTGACTCCACTACTCCACTACTCTAATGACTTTATTGATTCACTGATTCACTGATTTCACTACGTGATGACTTTTAATAATTTGCTGCATATCTTATTTTGCCGCAACTGCCTTCTTTTCTACTATTATAATAATGACTTGGTTGTAGATACTCCACGTGTTGTTAAATATCGTTTGATTTACATTTACCTAGAACATGTAGTTCCGTTGAGGTTTATTGTGGGTAAAATATCCACTTTGATGTATGATAAACCGAAAGAAGGAGAGTATAATCGTTTGGGTTGTAATGCAGAAGTCCCGCTTTAGGATTGAAGATGTATGGTTTGCCCCACTACTACCCCTCATACTTTATTTGGAATGGAGGAAATGAGGAAATATCGACACGTGAATGTAAATAACTGGTAGGAAGTACTACAAAGAAGTAATGGGCTAGATCTTTTCATTTTTAGTACAAGTAAAGAGTTCTCTTGATTTGTGTAATTAGGTTAGTAAGGGTAAACAATTATTCTCCGTCCCGAATCAAATGATTTAGAATGACATTCTTTTCGGGTTTGTTACTTAATTTTATTTTATTTGCATACTGAAAAGATAACTATGATATTTGCATGGAAAAGTGTATTAAGAACCAATCAGATACATGAACATAATCAGATATATGAGTATCTATAGAGAGATCATAAAGTGAATGCCCGAAATATCAAACATTTTAATGGTAAGCGAGAAGCCCGAAATGTAACGTTTAATCTATTCTCAGTCACATGGAATCATAAATAAATTTAAATGACTTGACCTTCAAGGGATTCAAGGTAAATGGAGACGAGATATGAAACCTATCTTCTCATATGTATTCTCATATGTATTCTCATGTACATTCTCATGTACATAGTTTCCACACCTAAATCGAAAATTGGGGAGAAAATGTAACCCTACCTTATATCATCTCTACAGAAAAGGAAAACAGTAGTACTATACACGAAATGACTGCACAGGTGATTTCGCTAAGAAACTTTTCCCAGCTGAAATATATCTAGATTCATTCATAATCAAGCTGACTGCATGTGACAACAAAGAAATTTATGCTCGCCAACGGGGTTCACCCCTATAAATTCTCCACTCGTGGATTCAAGAACTCGCACCCAATTCTAGATGTGCAACATAATTTGTGAGATACCTCAATCATTTACTTGATTAACCAATCATATTTAGAATTTAGGAGAATCACTTGACTTCAAATTGAGAAGTGAGTTCTTAAACTCGCGCTCAATATTAGATGTGCAACAAAACTTTGATAGAAGTTAGTTCTTTGTTTGATGAGCGGCAATTCACCAATCAAGTGTCTTTTTCAAGGAGTAAGACTTGGTCGTGACTTATAATAAAGGGGAAATTTAATACTAAAATTTAGGCGAGTGATTATCACATAAAAGAATAGTCTGGACTGTACTATGGGATATTTACGCCCAACTTTATCATGCAACAGAAACTTTGGAAGAGTGAATTGTTCCTTGAGCTTAATGATGAAATTGAATGAAGAGCTTTGAGTATGTCATTAAGATAGAAATACTTCCCTCATTGTCCCAAATTCCACGAGAGAGGATCTAAAATCGTATTGGGAAGTTAACTTCCACATATCATATTTACATCATGGTTCAACTTTGCACTTCTTCTTGATTTCATGACTATGCACCATGCACAATCATCGATTCAAAATTAAAATTGTAACCTCCAAACATTACATATAATTATGTTTAGAGTGCTGGATGTTTTTTCCTGCTCATTTCTCAAGAAGTTATCTTTGTTATCAAGATCAGGTGCTTTACACCATATATAAAATCTCCCTCCCTCCCCCCATTAAATGCCAAACCTGAAAGTGAATTATCTTAATAATTACTACAGCTCGCCATAAGAGGATAACTACCTATTACCATTATTACAATGCTTTCCGTCGGCAATCTTTAAGATATTCAATGGTAATGAGATTATCTTTTATTCGCACTCTACGAAATATTTCCTCTCTATTTCAATCCTAATATATAAACTTTACGGAAGTACTAGAAATACCCAACCTGCTCACCCGTCCATCTTCTCATGTTCCAATTTCCACGCTACAGAAGCGAGAAAAATATATCTATATATTATTACTTTGAGCCCTCAGACTTCAACTCTCCTGGTTGAGTCTATATGTAGATCATGATATATAATACTATATTATTATTGATACATGTAGCAATATTACTTCTCTCTCTTCCTTTGATCTTTCTGTTTGAATGACCACTCGGAATTTATATTATAATTTACAAACGCGGGAGAATATTAAACCCAATTCAATTTGGAAGTCTCGAATCTATAAACTGATAGAATGATTTCATATACAAGTCTGGGGTTGACACTAGTATAATTGAGATATTTGAGTAAAATAGGATATATACTTTTGTTCTCATGACTTGAACTTTTTGAAGAAATAGGAGTGAGTTGTATTGTTGGGTTATACTAATGTGGGAGTGTTTTCATTATGAAATAAGTATTATAAGATAGTAAGAGGAAATAATACAAATAACCACAAATCGTATATAAGTTGATATATTCAGAGATTCCTATTACCAACTCACATACCGCTAGGAGAATATTCATTGACGATACGATAAAAATATATGAATACCTCTTATAGAAAATGTAACCAAACCACAAACGTACCCCTTACTTTTCATTCTCGATTTCATTTCAATATTACCTTATGAAGCGTTTCCCACAGAGATCAAGAAATTTCCGTATCAAATCAATACTTATAACTTACTAAAAGAATCTTCCACTCTGATATCAATCTATTAAATCATTGAAACAAAGACATGAACAGATATAATATACTACCACTCAATAAGAATTATGATATTAAACTATAGAAAATCGACATATCTCATCCTCCAACAACACTTCAATCTCTCAGACTTTAACTACCATCCGTTCCATCTATGAATTTCGTACGAAATCGAACGAGACTCAAGTATACTATAAATTTAAAAGCCCATCTAAAAAGCTTAGTAGAGATAGGAAAACCTTACGAGATTCCCCTCGCATTCCACTTTAATCCAATTAAATCAATTCGATTCACTCCAGCGATCTAGACTTTCGATGAAGATAAATCTTAAAGAAACTCCATATTTCCTCTCTCTATCGTTCAAATGACCCGAATACCTACCTAGTTCCCTGCTTAATGAAATCTCAGTAGGACACTATGAATGCACGCACAAACGCACAGTTACTATTCAATTGATCATTCATCACTGATGAGATTGAGATGAGACTACGTCAAGGTTCGAGAACCGAATTCGAAGATGCACTTGCTACCGATAATTTGGGGGTATTTTCTGAAACATCAAGATTTATACCTTTCTAACCCTCTCAGCTGGGGAGATCTTGCGAAGAAACATACTATACTTCGTACATCGAGAAACCCCCACTATCTTTTATTTTGAAGAAAATAAACATTTCAACATGTAAGACCTTACCCACTTGATCGATTTCTTGAAATCTAAGTACTCAGTTCAATTCCTTGTATAATGTAGAGACAAATCAAAACAAAACATAACAAACCTACCTCATTCATTCATTCATCTTATCTCATCTCGGAATAAATGCACCATATGTATCTAATTCGATCACATATCCTCTATATCTCGTACGAGAATTCGTATATTTCCATTCCTATTATAAACCATTCCGATTGATTCAATCAAATCCAGTCAGTGATGAATGATTAATCGCCAAATCATTTGTTTCATCTTTCCATCTCTTTGTCTTTAATTGTAAATTGATCTTCCATTATGATGATTCGATAGAGAACTACTAGGAATATCGTTGTATTATGATTTCTATATATAAAATCTTCCCGTCTTGAACTATGATCGATCAATCGAACAATCGAACATTAATCAATTTATCAATCAATCAGTCAGTCAGTCAGTCAGTCAGTCAATCAACATACCAAAGCTTACCTACTACCTTTCACCAGCGTCGTATCGAAATTCCCAAGACCCTGTGTATTGGATCTGAATATTATGTATGTATGATTGCTTATTTTGTGTCGGGATGAAACTTGGAAGAATGAGGCTTGGGAATTTGATTAGCGAAAAGTGGCGTGCGTTAGGCGGGATTGGGGTGTGCTGAATGGGAATTCAGGGTATTCGGTTAGAGTTGCGTTTGTTTGTGATACTAAAGTACATAGGTGCGTGCCCAGGTGACATTAACGCTGTAACAATCAATTCCTATATATCTAGAAATTTCAAAAATCGAGTGATGGAATGAGGGAATAATTTCCTAATTCTATCTTTAAACATAAATGTTCAGTACATCATCATCACAATCGTCATCCAATTCAATTCCCTTTATAAAATACTTTACAACTACGAGGACATAAAATTTATAAATAGAGCCACCATACTAACCTCCCGTCACCAGCCTCAAAAAGCCCCAAAGTAAAGATCAATAATTGATCTCAGCGCCGACCAAAATGGCGGTTTTAATGGCGGTTCTATCCGTCCCCATTCTTCCCTTCCCAGTTTGAGAGCTCGTTCATTCCACCATTTAAAAGCTATCCCTTTGGTTGATTTTATTCTCAGAGGTTCAAGAAATTAAAACTAATTTTTACCCGATCGATGGATGAACTAACTAATTCATCCTTAGACTTCCCGTCGTGAACCCTAAAGCACAGACTTGTAGAGTAGTTGAGTTGACGTTTATCAATCAATTATAAGTTATGATGGGTTGATTTCTAGAAGTAAGTAAGTAAAGCCTATTATATCCATTCATCATCTACCTGTCTACTATCTACCTGTCTACTATCTACTTATCTATTAACATGACGAGATAAATCTCAAACAAAAAAGTAACTTCGATCAAGTACAAAATCGAGATTTACGAAGTACAAAGTACGATTGGTGGAAATCTCAACTCTAAATTTAAAGATTCTGGACCTACGTTCGCTTCCACCCAGAGGAGATATATCCGTATCCGATGTGATGTGATGAGACTCATAGTGTAAGAGGTAGTCAGGGGAAAAGGAGAAAAAGGAAGAAAGAAAGGTAGAAATCAAGAAAAGAGAGAAAGAAAGAAAGATGACTAGGATTGAAGTCGGTTGTGCCGCTGAAATCATCCGATTTTGGAAATTGTAGATGTTGATGGGTAGGATTTTCGGCGAAGAGAGGGATGAAATGGGTCGATGTGGCGTAGATTGAATAGTTTATGTTTATTCTATTCTATTCTATCCTATCCTATCCTATCCTATCCTATCCTATACAATATGGAAATTCGAGACGAATGGAGGTAAGACAAGGACAAGTATCCATAGAGTATGGGTATGTATCAAATATCAAATCACAATTTCCAATTCATGAAATTTATTGGTACAAAGTACAAAGGACAAAGTACGCACGGAATATAATATTGTTTTATTTCTTACCATGTTTCAACCAATCCCAATATCAATACTAATACCCAAGAAAATATATCTTCAGCTTATCGAACAAAGCTATGTCCTCTTTCTCTTTCTCCATTTTCATACATGAATTCCTTTCCTATCTCCGCCGCCCCATCTTCTTTCCCGGGGAGATACCAGAAACCGTATTTTTTCCGAATAGCTGGTACGGTAACGGTGCATTGGGCATGTAAGGTAGAAGCATCAATCCGTAATTTTACCAGACCCATTGTAGCTCACCACATGAATATCATTGTTTGAAGCTTGATCTCGGTGATGTAAGTACGATGATTGCGCGATGTTATTCCGTAGCCAACAAGCAAGTAAGTAAGTAAACAAGCAAGTAACTACTCGAGTACTATACAATCGATATACTCATTTACTGTACAGTCTGTACTATCTGTACGAAGTATGAAGTACAATAGGAAGATTTCCCATTCATTCATCGGGGAAAAGATAGCCGGTTTCTCTTTACTGTAATGGAATATGCTACGTATGTAAATGCATCGTATCGAACCGTATCGTATCGTATCGTATCCCCATCCTCGTGTTTTCACTCCTTTCGATTCGTGTTGTGTTTGTGTTTGTGTATTTCATCAATCAGTACGACCAACTACCACACCTTACAAATCGTGATTCATGTAACGATTGAGGATTCCCAAAACCTCACGTTACACTCCTTCCCCCTCCCAACGTATTTTAACCAATCCAAAGTTCAGATATCATTATTATCTAGCCCCTCTTTCGATTTTTGGATGTGTGTGTGTGTGTGTGATGGAATTAATTTATGTATATGCTCCGTACACGGATGGAATATAATTTTCATGCACTCATGTTCCATTGTGATACCGTTTCCTGCAATGCTGCGACTTCATACCGCATGGCATTAGTATGTGGGTGTTTCTGGAAATGTGTTGGTGTACGGTACGGTTGGGATTAATTTATATAAATGTTTATTTGGAATTGATGGGTCCGGATTGATTACCTCCAAACCGAGGATGATGGCATGATTTTAGTCTGTAAGTATGTTTGTTGTGTTGGAGTTTGAATGCATGGTTGGTTGTATGTATGTTCACGGAGTATGTATGGATATATGTGTGTGTATGTATGTACCTAGGCTGACTGACTGGCTGGCTGGAGTGTGGTACAATTACGTTGATAGCTACATTGAAGGGGCTTGTGATGATGCCTTGTAATGCTTAGACTAAGGTATACTAATATGCTGAAGAAAGAGGAGAAAGGGTTAGGTACACCGGACATGTCACTGGATATTTTGTTAATTTTTGTAATGTGATTGATGAAGTAGAATCACCTGGTGAATCATTTATTCAATGATATATATTTCGGCAATCATATATTTCATCTACCGTTATTTTACTTGAGATTCTATCTAGACATTAAAGGATGCCTTATCTACACTACGTATAATTCCATACCGAGTGAATTTACTTCCCCTCTACCAAGTCTACTTGGTAAGTCTTAAAAGTCAAAGGAAGAACAACTGACGAATAGAATCATGCGTATCGTAAAATACGAAAGCTCTCATCTCATTCGTTCATCTCACCCACACCAAAATCACTGATCAAACCATATCTAGGTTAAATGCAGGGTAAAAAAAGCCAAGACCATTCCAAAATATTACCGGAGTACACATCTGGATTTCTTGGGAAAAATACCAATGCCATGGCAAGCCACCAAAAGAAAAACCCAACTTAAGTACCGGCTGATTATGACAAAGAAAATGATGACTGTTTTGATTTTTGGGTATCAAATCATAATGGATAATTTTGAATTTTTTTGGGGACAATGCCACACTGGTAATATAATGTTTACTTTTGGGTGTGTGACATCCCTTCACTATCCGATGATGGATCTGATTGAGTGGGGTTTTAGGGTCGATCAAATTAGCGCTCGTTCCATTTGATAATTATTCAGGGATTTCTAGGAGAAGGGAGGGGTTTTGAGGGGGGTCTTGAGAGGCGAGAGAGGGTCTTGAGAGGATCTTGCTTTTTACCGTTTATTGGGTTGAAACTTATAGAATGGGATGGGATGGCGGGATGAACGGGATGTTCATGCCGTATGCAAAGTCGTGAACAGGTAAATTCTTAAATCCCTGATGGGAGGAGGGAGGATATCGATCCCTAGAAATGATTTTCCTAATCGTGAGGGGGATTCCATTTTTAATACTTTGAGTGATGTCAGTTTGTTATATATATATTCTGCTTTCTTTTCCTCGGTATTGGGATTTGGATTTCATGATATCGTGATTATCTGATCTCTTGAAGTGGGTGATGTTGAATGTGATGTTGACCGTGACGTTGACCGTGATGTTGACTGTGATGTTGAAGTATGTAATATATGGAATATCGTTATGTCAATAAGGAGGTAATGAAAAGAAATCATTTGAAACGAAATCCGTCCTTGTCGTCGATAGTCGACGCGTAAATCATCAATTTCCCAAATCATCATACATCTTCCTTTAACTCCACACCATCCATTGACTGGGATGTTTTCAATTCGTGGGTCAGTAGGTGCAGACTTGTTTAACTAAATCTCGAATAGTATCATTCTACCTATTTATCCTTGACTTACCTACTTGGTGGTTCCGCGCGGCCAATAGGTAGATATAACGGGTATCAAAAAATGTTACCCTACCTTTCACATATGAATTGAGTAATGGTGCTCCGATGTTAAGATTTGCCGAGCGCGTTGATGATTTGATTGTTGAAGATACGAATTGAGATGAATAATTCGATGGAATTTAGGGGATTTGGATTATTAAGAAACATTTTGTTCGTCTTGTCTTGAGATTTTCGCGATCAATGAAGGGGGGATAACCGAATGAGTATAATCTCGATTATCATACCTATTTACCATTATACTTAGTTAATTTGATCAGATATCAAAAAATACCGGAAGACACAGCTATGAACAAACAAAGAATATTCTACCCAATCATTATATGTACATTAAGATCTTCATGGTTCTCGAGTCTCGACCGAGTTTGACCCATAACAAAAATATCCTTCATTGATCAAATACCCTGGGGAATATCACCTATCACCGAACTCGACTCTTTAGATACCGGTAGTAGATATCATCTATCATTGACATATGAAATTTACTCCTACCGAGGTATCTAATCTTAAAGATTGTGATGAATATAGATGTTTATTAATTCTCTTTACTTTTTTGATGGATATTTGACTCTATTCGGTATCTGTTTACCGTTGTAGATTTGATATTCAATTTGAAGGTTCGGGGAAATCGGAAGACTCTTAGATTCCGAATATTTTTATTCTGTTTGATATCTAATAACTAATAACCTCCACCAGTGCTCTTAAGAAACTAAATCCGAAAATCTACGAATACTTAACAAAAGTACCCCAGTAATTTGATCCATCAAAGAACACGGACATATACCAAAATTGTACAATTTGACCACACATTCATCTAGAGTCTAGAGGTTTCAATAGTGAGGTTACTCCTGTAGTCGTTCCTGTAGTCATTCCTGTAGTCATTCCTGTAGCCATTCCTGTAGCCATTCCTGTAATCATTCTTCAAATCATTCTTCAAATCCATCCATCTTACATGGTGAGTGGGTGGGGGAAAGGAGGATGTATTTCAAGTTGACCTTAGACAATAGGGATAGATTAAAGTTTTCCAACCCTACGAAAAGTGAAAATATACCCTAGTATAGTAACATGTTTTGAGGTTATCCCTCTAATAAATTTAATCGATTAGTACATATTTACGGTCATAAACCTTTTTTGGCTTGGAACCCTTGAATGATGAAATATTATTATTTTTCTAAATCATCCTTCAAATCAATCCTACCCCCTCCCCCCCCTCTTCTAAAACAGAACCCTTTTATTTTGTTGGAAAAAATCCTCATCGAATAATTGGATCGAATGATATTTACTTTACACCTTATTGTTGCATATCAACAAAAAACTTCAAACCAGACCTAATGTAATCATAAGTACATTGTCAATTTTTTTCCCTCAAAACTCAAAATATTTCTCCTCCTTTCGAATCTTCGATACGTGTCAAAATTACAATCTTATGAGAAGTGGAGTTTAAGAGTGGTCAATTGTATAACTTTTGTTATAAATCATTCAAATCCAAACTCAAGTTCGAGACCACCACCACCACCATCACCATCATCATCACCCGAATCAAATTACGAGTACTCTCACACATCACTCGTGAACCCTCGAATATCTTTTTTTCTTCTTTCGAGTTGTACAAGGAGGGTATGTCAGCAAGGAAAGGCTCAAGAACTTAGACTACCTACTTTTACCATCACAATCACAGTCACATTCACATTCTTGAAATCAACCTCGCCATAGTTTTGATTTCAACTTCTTTGAATGATTCGAAATTCAGCTCACTTCAGCTCATCTCATCTCATCGCATCTCATCGCATCATCGCATCATCATCTCATTACTTCTAATATTCATTCTACCCATCATCATCATCTTATTTACCATCCCATCCATTTGGAACCACCACCTCGATCGGTACATTTCATACATTTAACAATATCCACGGTATCCAAACAAAATTCAAGCAATTCCACCATTCTCCACCAACGACAAGCCATCAGAAATACCAAGCATTGTGATTATTCTGGAACTATCAAGCCCCCACATTATTTTACTTTTTGGTTCTCTCTTGTCCCGTCTATCTGGCACGCTGCCTCGCTGGCTCGCTAATTTCCAATCATCCCATTCATCTCCCTTTTCTCTCCTCTTTTTCTTCAACCGATATCTACCTACATACAGCTGAACTTTTGATTAAAGAGGTCAGTCAGTCAATCATCTTGATAATATACATAGTCAAGATACACATACACAATATTACTACATTACTACATTACTACATCACCTCATACACTCATTACGATTCTTACTACTTACAACTACCACCAACTATCGTCTCAAACATTTCATCCTAATATATCTTTTTGTCATACAATTATTCAAGACAATTGATTACCACACCAATCACTCGATACAATCTTTCACTTCCTTTTACATAATAGTTTTGGGAAGACACAACATATAATTATCGTCCTATTTTTGTGGTCTCCAATATTTTCCCTGTATACCGGTACATTGGTTCCGAAACGCACGAGGCAGACGATCGATTGAAGTTTAATCGTAGTAACATTTCACACCCCAAAGTCGAAAGGGGATTTTATTTTTATTCTACAAGGAGATTCATACGCCACTTTTGTTAGGAAGGGAAGGAAATTTTGAGGAGAAAAAAAGTATAAGTGATTGATGGAATCTCGAATTTAATTTTTGAGGGTTTCGATTTTACTTTGAGTGTTGGGTTTCTGGGGTCTGGGGATTTCTTCGACATACATTCCTCATATTGGTTCGATCAATTCCATCGTTCAATCAGTTCAACCCTTGACGAATTAATTTCATTAAATCCAAGAATCAATTTCGACAGATCGACAACCACTACAGACTACATACGGACAACAGACTACATACGGACAACAGACTACAGACTAGGTACGGACTACGGATTACGGAATATATTTCAAAAAATAAGACCCCGCAACAATGATGAGTTCTTCAGCGCAAGGAGCACCGAGAGCACCGGTAGTACCCACAATACCTACAACATCAAATGATGATAGAAAAAAAGGATTAAGTCGAGTTTTAGGACGAATGAAGACAGTTTTAAAAAGAAGTGATGGATCAAAAAGATTATCATTTGCTGGAAAGTCTTCAACTTCAACTACAGGAGAACCAAGGTAAGCGATGAATATTTTAATATATATTATTTTCGTTATTTCTTTTTCACCATGTCTACGTATATTTGTAACTTCAAAAATACGTAGGTTCAAAATTTGAGGATTGAACATTAAGAATTAACGATTGGAGTTCATATTTATTAATAATTTATAAATTCCTTAGTGTCCCCAAATCCACTGATCAAGCATCCAAATCAAAACCAATACCAAAATCAACACCAACGCCAACGCCAGAACCATCTAAGGAAATACCCATCACCATTCCCACTGTCGACGAAACGAAACAAACTACTGATACCACTACCAAAACCGCTACCAAAACCACTACTTCTAGCGCAACAAAACAACAACAACCTAAATCCAAATCCAAATCTCAATCTGAATCTCAATCTCAATCCCAACCAACAAAAGTTTCTCGAGCAGAAATTAATGCTGAAAGAGCTCGAAAATTAGCTGAACGTTTTCAATTACAAATCGAACCTCATGAATGGCAATCTCTTACTGGAGAAAAAGATGTTTGGAGAATCGAAAAACCTATTCGAATGAGAATTCATAGATCTTGTCATAAATGTGATACAACATATGGTGCCAATAAAATTTGTACCAATTGCGAACATCCAAGATGTACAAAATGTCCCAGATATCCTTTAAAGAAAAAGGATAAAGGAAGAACTGCAGTTGCCAATACAGGACCAACAAAAGTGGAAGTTGATAGAGAATGGAAAAAATCCGAGAAATTAATCATGACTTTACCAAGTCAAAAAGTGGGTGGTCAACCTTTGGTTAGGAAAAAACCTACTCAAAGAGTTAGAAGAACTTGTCATGAATGTTCCACTCTTTTTACTTCTGGAAATAAAATTTGTACAACTTGTTCTCATACTCGTTGTGCTGATTGTCCTCGAAATCCGTATGTTTTATTTTTATTTTTTTCAAGTTTTTGATTCAAGTTTTCTTTTCCCCCTTTATTTTTGTTTCTCTATTCCAAATAGTCTGCCTCCACGGCAGTGGCCCCCGGAGGGCCAGCGGAGCGTCATTTCATTTCATTTCATTCTTCATGGGGGCAAGCCCCCAAACCCCCATAGCTCGCTCCGCTCGAGAAGAAAATTAATTTCTTCCTTCTCCTCCATATTCCATTTCCCTTTCCCTCATTTAAAACTCGTAAACTAACAAATGGACCTCAACAGATCCAAGAAAACGAAATATCCCGATGGCTACCCTGGTGATCAACCATCCTCTACAAACAAAAAATTCGCATGTCATAAATGTGATAAAACTTTCCCTCAAAATTCCTCATCGGATCCAAAGTCTAGCATGCAAGAATGTACAAGGTGTAAGCATGTTAGATGTGATATGTGTATGATAGCTGTTCCGCGGAAAGTAGTACCGGAACCGGATCCGGAGGTGTTGAGGAGAGTAGAGGAGAAATTGAGGGGTTTGAGTATTAGACGGCCGATGACTGTGAATGTGGGAAGTGGGAAGGGAAGCGGGAAGTGGTAAGCAGGAAGCGGGAAGCGAGGAGCATGATCGAAAATGGAAAATGGTCAAAAGAAAATGGAAAGAGAAGGATGCATGGACGGATCAATGGGCAAAAAAAAAACATATATCGGAACTTCTTACATTTTTTCACAGCATTTACATTTTTGCATTTCTCAGGTTCTACATTTCTTTGCATTGCATTGCATTGCATAGGAACGATGAATGAAAGAAGGAAATTCAATCGATGGGGAAAGATGTCGAAAAATCATTTTTTTCGAAAGAATTATAAAAAATTATGAGGTGATGAATTAGCGAGCGTTGATTGTGTATGGATGGATAGGATATATGCATGCGCATTAACATTTTTGAGTTTAAGTTTGAGTTTGTTTCTTTTTTTTATACATTAGGTTGCTTTAGTTTGGGAGGATTGATTGATACCTTTTTCTGTTTTTTTGAGATATTTAGGAGGGTTGTGTGGAGGGTTGTGTGGAGGGTTGTGTGGAGGGGGAGTGGTTGGAACCATGGGTATGGTGTGTCGGGTGGGAAAAGGGGTTAAGTGCGAGGTGCGAGAGAGGAGATAAGAGATGATGAGAGGGGACCAGATGAGAGAATACAGAAACGGAGTAGATGTATTAGAATAAATACATACATACATACGTTTGATACAATATGATGCTATAAATTTGTCTACTAGGTACCTATTAGTGTGACTTTTTGATTTTTTGAATGGTGAAATTGTGGAGGTGGAAGGTGGAGTAGTGGGATGGATATATAGATGGGAATATACGGAATTGGAAGTTGGAAGTCGGAAGTTATTTTCTCGGTTGTTGTCTTTAATTGGTCTGAGTGAGCGAGCGAGTGAGTGAGTGAGTGAGTGATGTTAAGATTATAGTTTTATTGTGATTATTGGGATTATCAGTGTGTGAGGGTCTGCGGACTTTGGTGTGCGTAGGTAGTTGTGAGTTGGAGTTTGGAGATGAGTTAGGATAGGATGGAATTAAATGAGGTGAGATAAGAAGAAATGAGAGAAACTATGATAAGATGAGAGGGGATAATGAAGTAGTAAAGTTGAATTAAAAAGTAGAAGATAAAAGATCTTTACCTAGGTACCGAGTCTTTAATTCGGATTGAAGGTGATAGGAAGGAAAAGGGAGACGGGCCTGAAATCGAATCTGTGGTAGAAGTAGGTCCTATTTATAATATTCCGTGATATCGATGGGGGATTTATCGAAAGAAATCATAATGTGTACGTACTGGATTCTGAAGTTTATGGAAGGACGTTGATGTTTGTTTTAGAGTATGATACTAAAAACGCCGATCTTGATTAATAATCATAGGGCTGAAAGCTCCGATTTAAATATAGTTTCTACTTCATACGCCCATCATATCCTGGAAAGAGTCATGATTTGGAAGGAATTGTGTTATTAAAATTCTTGTGGATAACAAGTGAATGATGATACTGATATTTGATGTTTCATATTGAAATTATGCAGAACCTTAAGTTTTTACCTCAAAGTTTTTGGATCAGTCAACTCAACTTTATATCACAAGTCAGCGTGACACCCATGAAGGTAGTGATTATGAGCATTGAGGACAGTGCGTGAAAAAATTAAGCTTATTTGATGCTTGATATGGGATGATGAAGATAATCTGAGTTTATATTGTCATTGGAAATGGAATAAACAACAATTTCAAGAGTCTTCGGAACGATGCCGTCGATTCTTAAGAATGGAAAGTCTCAGAAAAAAAGTATGTAATTATGAGATATAAAAGACTATGAATTGTCCAAAAATGGTTCTCTAGTCTGCTAGATTAAGGAATAGACTAAAAGGCTTAAAATATCTACAAATACTCAATCGACTTATCAAGTAGGGTGATCATCTACTTTGAACCACGGAATTTCTGCTCAAACTCGTTCACTTTCCGAACAATGACCATCCTCCTGGCTCCTACATTTGAATCTTTCCAATACCTGCATTGGCTACAATACTGGCCTTGACAACACTGGCTGAAGTAGGAGTAACCAAGTACTAAAAATTTGGTGGTTAGCAAATTTAGATACCAAGAAATGTTGAAATAACTTAGATGGATATAAATCAAATGAGTAAAAATTGGATGACGCAAATACTCACAGATGAATCATATTGCTTAAATTTAGCCAAAGCCGATGTGACTTTAAGACTGGGCCAAGTACCAGAATTTGTGATGGTGTTAAGTGGACAATTGCGACCAAGATAAGATGCACAAGCAGTGGAAGATGCAGAATCGGGAACATTCCAAACATTACCACCTTCACCACTGAAATGTAAAGTATCACCCTCGAGAACGTTGCCTTCAATGAGTGTATAAGTTCCGTCATAAGTTTCGAAATCGTGATCAGCATTATTGGCCATGTAGTTGTTGGTAATTTGAGCGACGGCACCAGTACCACTAATCTTTGGTGCGCGACCTGATAAGTTGTGCCAGTAATTTCTATCAAGAGTGAGGAGGTCATTAGGACCATCAATCATCATGGTCCCTGATTTGAAAAGATTAAATTATTAAAGTTCTCGCCTTTTTTAACGTAGATTCAGAGTATAATTGAACTATAAATATGACAACTTACAGTAATGATTGGCATATCACAGCACAAAAGGATAGTCACCTTACTATTCAAGAAGACTAATACTTGTGTCTTTCAAGGTACTTTGGAAATCTGAATACATGTAGTACTCGATCTTCCTGATTTAGGGAATTGTGACTGAATTATCTATCAATAATTGACCATCATTGACCATCCATTCTCCAGAGTGGCGTTGTCATTTCTTTCCTTTTCAGGGTTTCCATGACAGCTTTCAATTATCAAACAAAACGTAACTACGTAGAAAAAAAATCACTACGAGAAAGCACTCATCTACAAGCATGAGAGACTCTTTCTGACTTCCAGAAAGAGCACGCATGTATAAACAATCATCTCCTCTTCCGTATTCCTTTTCAAACACCCGCGTTCATTGTAACCCACATGAACTTCTTTATATAAATCTCTCTCCACACTGACTCCACTACTTCTCACAAATGTGGTGGGACGGAATTTATCACACCAAATATATTCACTAACCTTTCATCAGCATGATGTACTCTAACACACTTCCTCTATTACTCATGTGGCCAGAAAGTATGCAATACTCCACCTAAATGTGGACCACCGATATCTTGTATTTTACCACCTTAAGGGACATGTTTATGTGTAGAGTGTGGCATACTTTCTGGCCGTACGAATAGTCACTTTACCAAAGCAAGAGTTTATGTCTTCTACTATTCATCACAGAGTCGATATCTTAGGACATCTACCCTGATAGAAATAATTATTTCATAGTTTCCTACTCAAGTACACAAAATAAAACTTGGTGTCATCAGAAAATGAGAAGAACGTTGAAGATATCGGAGGATTCTCTGTAATGATATTCCAGCCCGTGATTTTTTGAATATACGTATTAGTCTTTTGATATTCAGAGCAAGCGAGATTATTAATAGTATACATGAAAAATAAAACAAACCAAACCAAAATCAAATACCAACAGAGGTCAGGAAATGGCGATGACAGACATCTATTGAAACTCATCGTCAATATCAGTAAAATTCTATGAATGACTATGTTCATCATCGACACTTGTCGTATCATTCACATTGTCATATATTTCTAGATTCAAGATGGAAGAACCGAAATCAACTCAAAATTGACAAAATCCCGAATTTTCTCTTGAAGTCGATCTATGAAGACTTTCGAAAGTCCACAGAATATGAACCTTTACTTGACCAAATCATTTTATTACCAGTGTTAATTTTTAAATAATTCGGAAATCAATCAAGTCGAAATCTGGCACCATTCAAGCCGGAACCTGATATCATTTCACCATACTATCCACTCTTGACTTATGGCGGCTTTATTTCTCAGATTCCTGCACCGGTCGGCCTATCGTCAGTCTATCGTTAGCATATCATAAAACCAAATATTCTCGAATTTAAATGCAACTTTAATATTAGATATAAAACCCGCTATCCCATTTACTCCCGTTACATATTCGGGGTATCTTGTACTTTCCTATAATACATATCCATATATCCGTATGCTTATCATAAAAACGCCTTTTAATAATTCATCCACACCATCTAGTAACAAATTCAACTCCAACTCTCCTATCTCCCATCTCAAATAATTCAACTCCATCTCCATCTCAAATTCCTTCATCTCCATCAAACATTATATCCATTACCACTTCCAACACCATCTAAATCCATAAATTGATCAATATCTGGTATAACAACACTTGGTTGTGGAATTGTTGATTCAGGAAAAATATTATCAGCTGGAGGACCATCTAAACCTCTACCAACTTGATAACTATCTGGTACTGATTTTCCTAATGTTGTTCTTCTATTCTTTTGTCTCTTTCCAGTTCCTCCAATTGTATCACCTCTTCCATTCATCCATAAACTAGCATCACTAGTTTCACCTCTTCCAATACCAAGTTGATATGCTTCCATACCTCTCAAAACTGGTAATAAAAGTCGAGTTTCATACCAACGTCCTTTAATATCAGCTAATCCTCGACGAGCTGCTGGTTCAAGTAATTGCCATTCATACCAAGTACGTTTCTTAGCATTATCTGCTACTTCATTACGAAATCTTAAATCAGATACCATTCGAGGAGGTAAATCTGGTGTTGGCCATTGTGATCGATTATTATATGGCATTGGCATTTCGACAAATTTGTAAACATCTCCCACAAATGTTACAATTGTCAAAAGTGGATTTGTTTGTACTGTACGTTCAATGAGTTTTTGAACTACAAGTACCACAATTGAATCCCCATCAACACGTAAACGAACTGGTTCACCAACCCAAATCTTTTCAGCTCCAAGAAACATTCCATTATAATGAATTTCTCCAGGAGATACGATGGCTTTTTCAAGTCTATCAAATAGAGAATAACTTCCATCAATAACTTTTGCTGCCAAGATACTACCATCAACTTGGTAATCACCTCCACCATATTCACCTCGAACAATTCGATCCCAAGGTACTTCATCATATGGAATGTTATTGATTGAACTGATTGTTGTTTGAGGTACACTCCAAGCAAGCCAAGGTCTAATTGATTCTTGATCTTTGATTTGAGCTGGTGAATGTGAAAGTGGATGAGAAAGTGGTTGAACTAAATATTCCGCTTGAAAATGTTCATATCTTCTCTTTGATACAACCGCAAGACCCCAAGCATGTCCTCTATTAAACCAAACTAATTCTCCTGTACGATAAATGAGTCCAGTATCAGGTGTACTATCGAGTTTTTGTTCTTGTGATCGAATTGATGAAGTTGGTTGAGGTGATGATGTTGATGATCCAGAAGCTACTGATCCAGTTGTAGATCCGGTAGTAGATCCGGTAGTAGAAATGACTTTTTGAGGTATGCTAACAATTGGCATGGTATCTTTCTTGATTTCTTTCTTTGGAGGTGGTATGCTGACGACTGGAGTAGTTGCCTTGATTTCCTTTTTCACTGCGCCATTATCTTGTTTGATTGCTTCATCTTGTGGATCATCCTCTCCAAATGGTGAACAAACTTTACATGAACAATTCCTTGGGTCGCCATCTGGATCCGTACTTAACCAAAGTACATGAGGGAAAAAATCTGCCGGACTTCGATATCTCTTCTTTCGACCTTGTGGATGTCCATATAAATATGTATCTTGTCGTTCATAAACTCCGGCTGTGTGTCGACCCTTTTCCTTTTTCATCTCTGCCTCCAATTTATTCTTATTATATTTGAGGTGTTCCCATAAAACATATCCTTCAGGTAGATCTTTAAGTACGTAATTCCTATCTGCGATGAAGTTAGTTGATGATGATGATGGAAATTTGGGAATGCCATATTACCAGAATGCTCTTTTCCTCCTAAATAATGCATCAACATGCCACCAATCTTTCTTCTCCAATCTATAGCTTTTGGTTCATCATAATCGAGTTTCTTGTAAAAATCAACAATTCCTTCGGCATCTTCTTTATCATTCAATTGTGCTGGTGTTGGTTGATTTAGTTCTTTGATACCTGTCTTTGTAATGATTTCTAATTGACCATCTGATCTACAGATAGTAATAGGATGAAATGGTGCCATGATGGCAATTGTTTATGATTGAATAATTAATTGTTGATGGTATGATGGTAACCTTGAGATAAAAAGTTGTGGGGTTGAGCTAGGTTCTAGTTTGAGTAATGTTGCATCTATGTATTACTAAGAGGTTACTAAAGGTTATCATGGTCGGTCGGATTAACTTGAGCCCGACTACCGAAAAAACAAACTCCCTCGACGTCAGCGAAAAAACAGGCGGGAATTGACCACCATTTGAAAGAGCTTCAATAGTTAGAATCTTTTTTCGATATATAATTAAATAAATTAAAAACTTATTATCAATACAAAGAAGACTCAAATTTTCGTTTTCTTTTTTCAAATTCTAGTACTTGATTGGAAATAAATTTATAATCTATTAAAGAAGGCCTCTGAAAGAGTATTCTATAACCGATAGGTCGGTCGGTATGTGATTAAACATTAGATGGGAATATATAGGATGTAAAGATAAAATATAGGTAGTAGCTAGATAGAGTCGTAGAAGACTTGAATGGAATTAAATATATTAAGGAGAGATATGAATAATAGTTAGGATACCGGGTGTGGTAGAGTAAAGCATAACGTGGTACGCATAGCTAGGTACCTAGGTATGGTGGTTTAGGTGTGGCGGGGTAGTTATGGCGGGGTAGAGACACAAAGGTATAACTTTTATTGTACTGACCGGGCTACTTAAGTTGCGGGAAACTCACGGAGATGAGAACGAAGAAAGTATTTGGACCGATTCCTTAAATCATAATTTTAATGTTATCTTTGTATTCAACTATCTAATCATCTAAATCACCCGATTCAACCAAATCTAAAAGTTCCAACATAGGATCCATCATGTCCATATACTCATCCGTCGTTTCCTTGAAATTCTCCTTACTATCCGCCAAACTTTCTTTCAAAACTTGCAGTTGCTTCAGAGCTTCACTCATCTCTTCCAATTGTTCTTCTTGTTCTTCTGCTGAAGTATAAATCCTTCGAAGCATACTAGTTTCCTCCTGTAATTTCATCATCTCCTTTCGAATACTTGGTATAAACCAAGTTGATTTCAATAAATCTTCTTTAGCTAAAGCCCAGTATTGTTCTTCATGCTTATATGAATTCGCAACGCTTACACCAGCAACAAAATGAGAAAATCCTCCGCCATGTGATGAATAAGCTTGAGCATATCTCGAACATAAAATCTCCCCAAATGTTCCATGACATGGTTCAATGCAATTAAAAATTACATATTGATGATTTTTATAGATACCACCTTCCGTTGCAAAGATAGCTTCAATCAAATTCATGATGTAATGTAATTGGAACTCACATGCTTTCTATGTTGATCCAAACGTTGAAGACTTGATGCAAATCCGACTTCGGAAATAGGACGAGATAATGGTTCATCCCATCGATTCTTGAATTCATTGAATTCAATTCTCCCACGAACAAGTGAAATCCAATCACTTATAACTTTATATTGAGTATCACCCTTGATATATCTTCTGGTTCCATCTGATTCGGCCTTGTAATTACCAATAACTTCATCAATCTTTTTGGAAATTCGATATGACGTTTGATCATTAGGTTTACCAAATCCCCTAATGTAAATGTCAGCGATATTCAAAACATGTTCTAATTGTGCGGGTGAAGGGGATACTCCAATTGCGTTGACCAAATAATGAATATAAATGAAAATCCTCTTTTCTCTTCTATTTCCTTCCATCATAGACGACATATGTGCTCTCATAGATGTCATTAATGGATCCGAGTAAGCTCTTGCTAAATCTCCTTGTACAAGATGTTTCAACACATCAGGATGAATACATGCCGACATGAAAAGTAGTTTGAGTTTTCATTACCTCAAGATTTCCATCTTCCCTTCTTTTGTTAACCCGTTTATCACAAGGAAACCCTTTTAAATCCAAAGAAGCATCCACCAATTCTCTCAAACCTTTTGAATGTGCTTCGGTAAGTCGTTCGGAATAAGCATCAAGTATCATTCCAGGATTTTCGGCATACTCTCCATCATTAATATCAACCATTAGTGGGTTCCAGACTGGTCTTAATTCGGCTGTAGCTTCCAAGTTCATGGCTTCAAGTTCGTTTCCAGATTTTTCAAATATGGAATCAATTATGTCTTGGAATGCTACCTCGTCGAAATTATTGAGCATCTCTTCATATTCACTGTCAAATTCCCAATTGTCATTGTCATATTCAAATTCTCCCACTTATTCTTCTGTCGGTTGGTTGTCCGAATCGATGGTCATGGGATCGGGTGAATTCGAAGATTTGGATTGGAAAGGAGGAACTCCTACTTCTGAATGCGCTGTGGATTGATCAGTTACCGGTAAAGGCCTTGATTAATTCGATGATGAAATTGGACTTTTCGCAGATTGTCCAAGGGATGAGTGGTATGCTGCTACGCTAATCGCAAGTTGTCTAAATTTCGATGAAGATTCCAGATGCGAAGTTTCGGAAGCCGAATCTCCAGCAGATTTTTGGACTGATTGTGGAGATTCAGAGGCCACTCGTCTTGTTGATCGTGAAAGAACAGAGAAACCACTAGATGACTCTACATTGATTTTTTGGGCTGTAGGATATCTTCTTGAAAATCCAGCATTTTTTGGTAATGGTGGTGGAGGCATTAAAGTATATGCGTCACCCTGATTCAGACGAGAAACATTATCCAGTGGAGGACTACTCATATTTGAATCATTACCACCTGAAATGGGAGAATTTTCACTTCTTGATGCTAGTGAAAATAGTGCAGGCGCTGACGTATGCTTATTTCCTGACCTCGGACGAGTATCACCAGTAACTGCAGAGTTACCTGTATTATTTCCACCCGAAATGGAAGAATTCCCGCTTCTTGATTTCTTCTCAATCGATCTTGACTTACTAGGTGTATCATCAAATCTTCTCTTTGGAGTTGATAGTGATCTCTCATCTTTTGAATTCCAAATATGTCCCAACTCACCATACCTCTGCTTCCAGTTCATACCATACCAGGCTTCCCATTTCTCAACCATTTCTCCATACTTGCTCTTCATTTCTTCTTCACCAATGTGATAGATCTCATTCTTACCTTTAAAATCTTCCCAAAATTGGACTTCATATAGAAATGATCCATCTTTTCTATTCCATTTATCATGAATCTTCCAAATTTGGAAGACCGGTTTGCCAAGACCATCAATTGATGCTTGCTTGGAACCTGTTGGTTCAAAAATCATGAGGAATTTCTCCATCTTGATTATTATAGATTTTTTAAGGTAGTGCCACGCACAACGTCAAAAGAACACCGGAGTAAACTAATGATAAAATGGGAAGGAAAACTTTCAAAGGGCTCCGAAGCCGCCCACAGCTCAGAGAAACCAGTCTCTGATAGGGTTAGGTTAAGGCGCTTATTTGAAAGGGGAAGGAGATATTTGAGGTAGGGCGATTGTCGATTGATAATTTGAATGATCAACTACTCATGTATCTATTCTCAATTGAATTCTTAAGATAGAGTTATTATAAAAGTTGATGTATTGGAGGAAAAAAAGAAAGTGAATTTCATACAACGTGAGGACTTGGGACGATGTTCCCTAGTTAGCGGCCGCTAGCGTTTGATTACATAAGCTTTTTTTCTTTTCTCCCCAGATTCTCTTCCTCCCTACAAATCAAACAATGTTATCGTCTGATGTTCCTTTTAAATTAACACACTTTCATCAAACGACTCACATTATAATCTCATTTGATATCACCCGAAGCTTTCACAATCAATTGGACCTATTATTGCACACCCAGACCTGGACTAGTTCCTAACTTTGGGTGACCAATTTCAGTAATTTTGATTATGCCCCCCCCTCTCCCTTCCCCTCTCGTCCCTCCCCCCCCTTTTGAATAAAATCTTTTTACTCAACCCTATCAGAGACTGGTTTCTCTGAGCTGTGGGTCGTTTAGAGACTTATTGAAAAGTTCCCCCCCCCTCTATCAACTATTCACTTAGTTGACGCCCGCTGTGTGCGGAAATCTTTTTAAAATGGCATCTAATGTCAATAATGGCTCTGGCCAAGTCGAAAGACGTGTGACTCGTAGTGGTCAAGTACCAAATGTTCGAAGTCAAAGTGAGAATCGAAGGAACCGCAATAGTCAAGTGGCTGCGGTCGCAAATGAGGGTGAAGATGATGATGAAAACCCTCCACCAACCCCTGCACCACGAAGTCGTGCATCTAGAAACGCTCCTAGGTCACAACGTGATACTAGAGATGCTTTTACTAGAATGATTGCACCAACCCTCCAGATTGATCGATATAAACTGGAATTGGAGTCTGCTGGATAAGAGTTGATGAAAGAGATTAGAGATCTCAACTTTGAAGAAGGCTTTGACGTTGGAGTCGAGGTTAAAGATCGTGAAAGGGGTATTGGAAATGGAGATAAGATATTGGAAGCATCTCGAAGAGCCGTTACTTGGATTGAATCCCAAATCAAGTCCTACGGTTCGATAACGGAAAAACGTGCAGAGAAAATGAAGAAGTACCAAAAACTTCTCTCTACTTTATCGGTAAAAGTTCAAATTTTGTTGGAGCGTTTGTTGGTTGAGAGACAAGGTCATATTATCGATTTGACACGTAAGAATGAAGGATTGTTAACACAAGTTGGAATCCTTACTGGTAAAATTACGGATCTTACCCAAAATTCATCAACGACAAACATTGAATGTAATGAATTGAAGGAGTTTCTCCAAGAAAATCTCAGCGCTTTGAAACTTGAGAACGAAGAGAATATTGAAATGGAAGCAATTTCGAATCTCCGGAAACAACACGAACAATCATTGTATCGAAATGAAGAAATTTCTAGACAGAAAGGTAGGGTAGATGGAGAATTGATTCAATCTCGTGAGGAATGTGAGAGACTCAGATCAGAAAAAAAATTCTATTTCGCGAGAACCAGGAATTAAAGAATGCGGCATTGGTATCGGCACAAGCGATTCAACAACTTAGAGAACAGGTAGGTCAACCCAGCTTCCATCGTCCACTAAGGGTTAATACCACGTTTTCCGGTCAAAGTCATGCTATCCAACAATCACCAGAGCCACTTGGATTTATTGCACCTCAATCACCTTATGGTGAATCTGCACGACTGCAACAACCACCATCATCACCATCTACCACCTCCGGTTTCCAGTCTTTCCCCTCGTATGGATATATTGGACCACCTTTCCCAGCATTTCCCTTTGATGAATCTCATTCACCACAATTCCCTGCACATTCACCGGCATTCGGACAACCGTCATCTTCTGGATACGGATTGAATTCAGGCTCACCACCCACTTATCCAACTTCAATGCAGCCACCTGCGCGTCAATCTCCGTCGCATACACCTGGACTCAATAGTCCACCTGGATTTGAACAATCAAATCCTCCCCCGATGCAAGGACAATTTGGCAAATTTAAATTACAGCCATCTCCGGCTAATGCGGCTTATAAGTTTTTAATCAGTGGAGGAGTCGAAGGAGGTGTAACGACCTTAAATGTTCCACCTGAATTGAATCAAAAGATGACTGATCAAATAACTAAATGGTCAAAGTCTTCAAAGGCTTCGAGTTGGTTTCAGGTCACCCCGGTAAGTAGAACTCGTTGTGTGCATGTTAGATTGAGGAATATTGCATACGCTGTAGCGCCTGCTACTTCAAATAATGGAGATAAATTTGCCTGTCTACATTGTATGAATAGGGGTTTGCTGTGTGTTTTGGTTGGAAGAGATGGTCCAGTAATTGCACCCTTGAATCTTCGGGAAAGATTACCAGGTGCTACACCTCAATCTCCGGGTATTATATAAGATAAATATATACAATTCAATTGCAAATAAATTCCGAGCTTGACACATGTGAAACGTTCTCAACGTTGTGTTTGTATTCATCAACCAATAGTGACGCTCTGCTGGCCCTCCGAGAGCTACTACCATAGTAGCCGAACATTGAGTTTTGAGAGGGAAGGATCGAGTTGATATTGTATATCAGATTGATCAAGATAAGGTCTCCCAAGTGACCACATAGAATTATGCAAGATCTTACCCTTTTATCATTGCTTAAAAAGCCAAAATCAACCCAAAAGGCAATTAAAATTCCTACCGACTTCAAAATCTATCCTCTCTGAATACTTGATTTCAAGAAAAGCGGGAGCAACCCCAAACATTCACAACATTTTCAAAGATCCGTCTCGCATTTTTTATTCGAATTTCTCATTTAGTATTGAAAGATGGAACTTCTAATTTCTGGACTCTCGGAATGAACATCTTGACTCAATCCTGCTGCGATCTTGTTCTTTTACAATCTGGTGTTGAACATCATTGAAACAGAGACATCCAACCAAATTCTATTGTAATCTTCTTGACTTCCCAAAGCAGCCCCTCCAACCCGTCTCCAACACTCTACTTTCACCCTGCAACGTTTTTAGCATCTCTTCTCTTAGGAGTCGTAATAAGTTTCACGTTGTTCTCTTTCACTGCAACACCATCGACACTCTGTCCTCCGAAGACCGATCCAAACCCTCACTTCCGCATTCGCCCCATATCGTTGTTAGCACCTTTCCTTCTCAGGATTGCAATAATACCCACACTATCCTCTCTGCCGTGCCTTCCACACTCTGTTCTCCAATGGCCGAAATAAACCTTTCGCTTCCCAGTTCGCCCTGTAGCATTGTCAGACTCTCATCTCCAGGGAAATGTCATGAGTGACGCACTTCGTCCCTGCACTTCCGCTGGCACCCCCTCCCTTGAGCATCGGCGTACTCCTGTCAATGTTCATCCACCCTGCATCCTTGTTAGCATCTTGTCTTTTTGGAATGGTAGTAACACTCACGCGATAATCTCCGTAGCTCGATTGTACCCCGCTTCCTAAAGACCCCACTTGATATCATCCCCGTCTTTAATTCTGCGACTTCGTTAGCATTTAATCACCTGCGAGCAGATCTAGAAGACACTCCCCCATTATTCTGTATTTCTATCAAAGGCCCGCCTGTCATTTACTTCCCTTAGTACGATCCTGGTTGAACTAATGTAATCATCCTCATCATCACTAAACGTATTGGCCGAGCCATTTGAAGTCAATCTCCGTCCATCATCAAAAGAGCAAGTCTTAAGTAGGGTTAAGAAATGAAAACTTTCTCAAACAGCCTCTTGGTGTATTTGTTCCCTCATTATAAGAGTAAAGCTCAGAAAACTTCCCCGCTGCCCACAGCCGAGAGAAACCAGTCTAACGTAGGGTTAAGAAAAGAAGTCACCGAGCCTTTTGGTGCACTCATTCTGCCTGGATATAGTGAAGGTGTCTGAACAGTATTTACTACACAAGTGCAGAGGCTTCAGCTTGCTTCCTGGTATATTGATTCCGCACTTCTCAGAGCCTCTTTTCTGCGAGTGTCAAAAGAACAAGTCTAAAGCGGGGCAAGAAAAGAAACTCCTCTTGAAAAGACGAAACCAAGTACCATTTATCGATATCGAAGGAGGTTATAAATTCAGGACACAGCCAAGATAAGACCCGCGAAGATGATGATGAGGACGAGACAGGAAACAACCAGGATCGAAATATATCGTAAAGTGATTGACGGCAACGTCGATTCGTGGGCTTCGCGCGACTGTATGAGAATGTTAGATAATTGGGTCTGCAGGTTTTTGTATTCAATTAAACATTCGTCGAAAAATGCTTCTCTTGCTGTTTCTTTGTCGGTGGTTGAACGTGGTCGATCTATCATACCTTTTGGTCAGTCGATGTGTTAATTGTTTTCTCTTGTCAAGCTGGACAAGGTGAGAATAAAGAGAGAAGTTGAGATACTTAATGAAAAGGCTTATGGAACTTTTGAAGCCACTTAGAAGGAAGATTAAATACCTTCGATGGAAAGACTGATTGAAATGACCAAAATTTTCGAGGCCATTGTGATCTCATGTTTGTCGAAATTGCCGCAAAACTGAGGTAGTTTATTGGAGTGCGTTGTGAAAATGCGTGGTAAAGAAGAGATGTTTGATGAAACCGAAAGAGTTAACTGTTTTAACATTGATGCTATTGTATTGGCAGCGGCAGCAGATCTTGTCAATACTTGGTATTTTTGTTGTCATAGTATAAGATCGAAGATCAAAGTGAGATAAAAGGTGGTTCACGCGATGGAGGTATCTTACTGCCTACCTACCTCTCTAGTACCCAACCAACCCAAATCACGCTAAGTGCTATCTGTAAAGGCTTCACTTTTAACATACCTCAAATCTCAGCCGCAACCAATTTTAAGTGATGACAGAAATAATTAGGCGGGAAGACTAGTCGTGCACCTAAAAAAAAAAGTAGTTGCCAAGGCTACTAGCCACTCCGCCCTTCATATGATTACCTCTTCCTCGAAAGAATACTTGACATTAATTCTAAAATCTTGACCAGCTATGAAAGGTAAGAGATATACCAATATCCAAGCACCAATAGGATAGTAACAGGAATAGATGTTGTGAAATAAAGACCCTCGAATCGTGTTATGGAGATTGCAGAATCATCTCCCAGCTCTACTCACACATCTTATCTTGAATATCTGGTCCATTCGAAGAGATATGGATAAGTTGAATAAGTACTACGTTCTCTATTCTTATCCCCTTATGTTTCCCGCCAACACACTGCCGTCGATGTTCGATACCAAATCAATCAATCAATCCTTCAAATCCAATCTTAAACGTATACCTAAAGAGTGTTCTCTACTGAAAGACTAGGTATATCTTACACATATCAAACTGACTTTAAATCATACCCATAGATATCCAGTTACCAATACCTTCACTATCTACTCCCCTCTGATAGATCAAACATGCTACTCATTCTTTTCCATCTTATTATTCGAAGATATGACGATACCAAACTAGCTTGATTGTATTTTTCACAAGAGTCACTACTCTATCTTCAGATCTCTGCTCAACTTCTCAAGACCAAGTACATAGAAATCCCTCAATGCTTCAACGCCTCCACCCCTCCAACTCTCTACTCCTTCACCCCTTCTTCTGCCCTAACCCCACAACATCCATAACATCCACACCACCTCACAGCACCACCTCACAAAATAGTGACGCTCCGCTAGCCCTCCGGGGGCCACTGCCGTGGTGGCCGAATATTAGATTTTGAGAAGAAAAAATCAAGTCAACATTTTACATTCCACCGATCAAAATAAGATCTCTCCAAATTTCTTCCCCGAAATGATAACTCATAATTCATATTCATTACTCATTACTCATTACTCATTACTCATTACTCATTACTCATTACTCATTACTCATTACTCATTTGATTACCTAAACTACCCATCCATCCGCAATTTTCATACAACCATTCATAGACATTCTACTTTATCATCAAAGGGATTCTCCAACATGTAGTCCTCTAGCGATCAAATGATCACTGCAAACCTTTTCAGACATACATCAATCCCTCCCATCCCATCCCATCCCATGACATCAAATCCCCAAATTCCGAGACACCAATAACCCCTTTCATTTCTATTACCTCCTCATTCTCAACCTTTAATCAATTACTCCTTTCAAGATTCCTCCCGAGTCCATCCATCTTTTTATAATTCCTCCCCCTCCCCGCTGAACTACCCCACCCCCACAAATTACCTCATCGCACATCTCGGATAATAATACTCATATTCATATGCTTTTAATAGCCCCACCAAATGCATTACCGATGCTGCCACCACTAGAAGATGAAAAATTTGATGTGAATGACCTATTATATCGAATTTACCCGGAAAATAACATTCGGGTATACGTAGCTTTTTTGATATTAGTTTTTTATTCGTCCATTAATTTTATTCGAAAAAGTAAGACTCTTACAGATCCATTTAGAATCTATATTCTCTGCTCTGAAGTACGGAATCCAAGCGCGAAGAAAAGAAAGAGAAAAGAAGGGGGAAAAAAACTTACACTATAAACCACTGCTCCAAGAACAAGAAATCCACCTTCTCCAAGATACCAAGGCATACCGGTTCCATTAACAACTTGATTCCAACCAAAATAAACAATGGCATGAATAATAGGAGCAAAAGCCGAACATCCAGTTCCTATAAAAATACATACACGAAAGGTACGCCAACGAAGACCTTGAAAATTTGGATGTAATAGAAGGATGAGGGTTGCGGAAGTAAGAGTTATGATCTAGGTGATGTAAGTATGTTGGTGATTTTATGGTTGATAGGTAGAGGTTTGGAGTGATGATGGAGAGGATGGAGAGGAAGGAGGAGGAGAAGAAGACGGAAGAGGAGAGGATGGAGAAGAAGAAAAAGAAGTGGGAAGAAAAGAATAGGAGAGGTGGATATATAAGATAGAAGAAGGATGGAGAAGAGAAGGAGAGGGGCGTAATTGGAGGTGTAAGATAGAAAGACAAAATAGAGGGAGGGGAGGTGTAAGATAGAAGGACAGAAGAGGGGGGGTAAGTTGTAAGATAGGACACAAGAAGGGAGGGAAGGTATACAGTAAAAGAACGCAGAAGAGAAGTAGAAAGAGGGGAGGTGATGGTAAAAGCAGAATACGATGACGACTATAACGATAAAAAAAAACCCACCATAACCCAATATCCCACTTGAAACCTCCACTCACAATAAAATGCAAGATAAATTCCCGTTACAAAATCTCCCAAAATCGCCAGGACAATCCCCACAAAATCCAACTTTAACCAAATCTCCGCTACCCCTTTCGAATGATTCATCAACGTATGATATCCCATACTAAACCCCATACAAATCATAGTCGTTAGAAAAAAGATGGAAAAAATAAATCGATCCACCAATGGACTTTCGGGAAAATGTATGGAAAAGATGTAAAAGATAAGTCCAGTGAGGAGAAGACACGTAAAAAAGGGTATAGAATGAGTATGGATATTGAAGCTTTCGTTATGAAGTGTAAAGAATGTTTTGAGAGAATCCCGAAGAGAGTGAGTGATAGGTCGATAAGAGGTAAAGATTGAAGGATTATCTTGATGCCATGATGGGAGATCATCATATGTAATTAAACCTTTATGAGAAGTAGAGGATGAATCATGTTGACAAGTAAGTGGACTGGGTGGTTTTTCACATTCTGATTGTCGAAAGTTTGGTAGAGTGGAATCGGGAATTTTGGATTTTTCCATCATGTTGTGATAATGGATTCGAGATGATGAGGTTGGAATTTGTAGGGGAAAGAGATATTAATGTATTTAATAAGAATAATATAAAAATATAGTTGTTGGAAGGAATTATGATGAGCGCTTGTGTTATAAAAAAGCCTTGAAAAGGAATAATGGTAAGAGCGCTTGTGTTGTAAAGGTGTGTTTGAATATGATTGAAAGTAGGTGACATATATATAATTTAATATCGAATGTATTGAGGATGAATTAAGGTATAGAATATCTTTGATTAACTTTCATTCATTCAATAAATAATTCCAGATTTAGAAAAGTTCAAGAAGTATATACCTAGGTGCTGATACCTAGTAGGTATGATGAGTAAAACACTAGTCTATTCATTCGAGGATTCAAGAACTCAAGAACTCAAGAACTCAAGAACTCAAGAACTCAAGAACTCAAGAACTCCAGATCCTTCAAGAGAACAAACAATCATATTAAACTTTCCAAACCCTAAGAAATATAATCATGAAATTTTTGATTCTAGAAAAGAGAAAGAAGAAGAAAAAAGATGGGGAAAAAATGGAAATATTGATTGCTCATAGATACATAGTGCTTACCAAAAAAAGATGAAAGAGATCCGATCGATGAATCGGAAATCCGGGTAAAATAATAAATCCGATTACGCCGATATTATTGACGTACCTACGTATAAGGTAAGAAACCAGGGGGGAGAGATGGAGTTTTTTGTATTGGATGACTATATACTAGGCAAGTCTAGAAATTGATGAGATATGAATTGTAAATGAATAATATATGATTGAACATGATCGGATATGATCTTATAATTGGATATAATCTTATATGATTTTATGATCATTATGGAAATATATACAGTATATATATATCAAATAAATAATACTCATCATTCATTTACTAAATAGAATACTACCTAAGTAAGCTATTATAACTATCAAAAACCACAAGTTCAATCTTTTCAATATATAAATCATCTCAAGTATAAATTCAAACGGGTATGTGCTAAAATTAAATCATTCAATACTAGATACAAACGCTAAAACTATTGAATATACGAAAGATCATTAAACTTTCTCGTTCATCTTTCCCTCATTCGACATTACTTGAGTATTAGTATTTCCTGTTTCCTCTCTTCCTTTCTCATCTCTTACTTTCTGCTCCTCATTCTCCTCTTTGATCTTCTCCTCTCATACTTTCTTCTCAATCTCCCCTCGTACCCTCTGCCCCTCACTCTCCTCTCTTTTCTTCTCATCCTCCCCTCTTGCTTTCTCCTCTCTTACTCTCTAATCTCTTACTTTCTGCTCTTCATTCTCCCCTCCTTCTTTCTTCTCTTTATTCTCCCCTCCTTCTTTCTTCTTATTCACCTCTCTTAATTCCTTTCCTTCAGCCTCCTTTTCCATTCTTACCATTCTTTCTTCTCGCCAAATTGGTCCCCATTTTAATTCAATCCATAACATTGGACTCGTAATAATACATACAAGAGCAATAAATGTAAAACACCATCCTCTTCCCATATGATCAATCATAATAGTAATGATACCTGTTCCACCTGCACCAAGTAAACATCTTACAAGGTTATTTGCTGCAGTCGCAGTAGATGGGCTTTGAGGATATAAATCAACAACAAGTGTACTAAGAATATTAAAAGAACCATTGATAAAAAGTCCTAAAAAGAATTGAAGTATGAGTGGTGCAGCCAAATTGGCATTCTTTTCCAAAACCCAACCATAACATAAATAACAAGCAAGTCCCATAGTTAAAAGAGGCCAAATCATTTCTAATCTGGCTCTTTCAATTGGAAAATGTCTCAAGTTATCACCTCTCTTATGATCGATACTAAATCCAATTTCTCTAGCAATCTTCCGATAATTTCGATCTAGCATCTTACCATTAATGATACTAGCCAAAGCACAACCACTTCCAAATGGAATATAACATAAACCAATTTGTAAATCATTGAAATTATAAATTTCTTTGAAAAGTTGAGGTAGAGAAGCAGTAACATCATAGAACGCTGTGTAAATTAAAGCATTATAAAATAATACCACGGCAACATCCTTCTCCATGACAATATAAACAGTCTTTAAAGGATTTGGCCATCGTAATTGTCGTTTACTTGCAAGTTCAGCTTGAGCAAGTTTTCTACTTTCAGATGTAACGGTTCGAGAAAGTTGATTTTCCGATTTTTGTTCTTTTCGATATTTCCACCAATCAATAATTGTCATATTCCAACCTTGAGGTGGAATAGATCCATTACCAACAACATTACGACCAGTTTCTGGTACTGTAAGAGTAAATGGGATGAGGAATAGAGCAGCGAGGATAACGAGAAACCAAAAGATTGCTCGCCATCCCAAAAATTGAGCCAAGATACCACCAATAACAGGACCAATAGCAGGACCTATCATTGTACCAGCTCCAACAATTCCCATATATGAACCACGTTCAGCACTTGTTGTTACATCTGCAACTACACCAAATCCTAAAGCAATAGCACCACTACTTCCACAACTTTGTAAACAACGTAAGATGAATAAAGCAGCATAACTATTTTGTAAAGCCAACCCAATATTTGCACCCAAATAAATAATAAAGGCGATAATATATGTAGGTCTTCTTCCAGCCATATCTGCTAAATCACCAAAAACGGTTGGTGCAAGACCTTGAAAGATCATGAAAGATGTGAGAGTTAAATTGATAAGGGTATTCGATACACCGAGATCAGTAGCGAGTGGATTGAGAGCTGGAAAGTAAATATTTGCCGATGTAGGTGAGATGAAAGCTGCCAATGTACACATTCCAACAATATATCTTTTTTCCCATACACCAAAAGCCGAATATGGTGGACCTGAAACCACAGGTGCTAATTCGAGATCTCGTGTTCCATCATGATCTTCTACAATTGAAGAAGCGGATGGAAATGGAGATGCCGATGGGAGTGGAGATGCGGATGCAGATGGGTGTGAGGATATGAATGTTGAATGATCATGATTATGAGCTTCTGTAGGGTTTTCTGGTTCGTGTGCGATGGTATCTTTTGATATTTGGTTCGCTTCGGGTATGATACTCGTAGTACTTGGCAGATTCGTTTCTTTAGGAATGATAGCACTTTGTAAACTCGCTACCATCTCTTCTGATTTTTCCACATTTTCTAATCGATTATCTTCAATCATGATGAAGAAATTGAAACATGTGAAATTGATATTCGAGTAGAGAAACAAGAATAGAAGATATACTTAAAAGATGATGAAAATCACTTACTATTGAAGAAAACATTAGAGAGACATGGTTATATAAGAATACCTAGTTAAAGCCGATCAAACATTTCAGTTATTTCCATTTTATCACCATAAAAGATGGAAATCAATATCAAATCCTAATCATTTTAGTGGTACTTTACGGCAGTCTAGATCCGATCCATCATTAAACAGATTTTCATTCGTCAAGCGATACACGCAAGACCTCGGCCGATATCGCAATTCAATCATGAAGTGATGCATTGATCGCTCGAATCTCACCAAGTGCGGTAATCGCAAAGTTGAATGCGAGTTGGGAAGGAGGATTGGGAAGGAGGATTGAGATGATGATGAATATGATGTAGTGAAATGCATATGATGAAATGAATAACGTAGTTTATCAGCATGTGGGCTATATCATCATATAGGCCACCCCTTTTTGCATACAAAATTCGTCTGTGCGTAATTGTACACTTTCTTTATTTAATAATATAATTTTATAAAGTTTGAAAATTTGAATTTTTAATTACATAAATATTATAAAATTTGAAACATTTATTGGAAAATGGAATTATTATAATAGTTATTATAGAAATAATATTTTTGTAACGAAAATCGTAACAATTTCTACTTTCTTTATAAAATAATAGGAATTTTTATATAAATACTAGATTTATAAAAAGCTTTTTTTTATTATTATCTTTTATTCTTTTTTTATTTAAAATAATAATCAATTATTAAAATATGAATATTGAAAAAGATTCAATTTTAATATATTTTTAAGTGGTTTATATACTGATATAACTCATATACTAATAGATTACGTTATCGTATTAACTAGTTCATAAAATAATATCTTATAGTCAAAAAATCTGATTTTTGATAAAATTGAACATATTCTTATATAACACATAATACCTTATATTCCAGGTTTATTATAAATATTATCACTTTTCAAAGCTTTTTAGCTTTTTCTTTTTAATTGTCTTTATCTTTTATACTTTTTTATTATTGGTTCGAGAAGAATACGAAAGACGTAGCACCTACGTATTGTAGGTTCTATATGTCTAATTGTATTCTATCTAAAGAGCTAGCTATGTAGGAAAGTAGTAGGCCTTATATAGGCAGTACTAAAAGAGCTAGTCTCTTTCGCATTCGCTTAATCCCTTTGATATAGTAGCTATCATATTGAAGTCATTTCTTTAAAGTGAATACTCTTGTTTATATATTTATCTTTGTTTTAATTCGAATTCAAAAGATATTGTTATAGGGTGATACTAGCTCTTCCCGTTCTATTCTGTTCTGCTATATATGTGAGAGTAAGATAGAACTTTCAGTTCTATCTTCTAGTCTTTTGAGCTTTTAGCTCAGCGGTAAAGTTTCTAAATACTCTCAGAAGTAATCCCGTAACATATATATATATTACGTGATTGGAACCAATAGAAGTTGTAAGCTTTATTACTACGCTACGCACGCAATCTGTCTCAAAAGGCATAGTATTAGGAATCGGTTCCTAACAGCTTACTACTATATATATACCTGTAACAATATATATCCTTTTTTTTTAGAAAACAAAGAATTCATTTATTTAATATAAGAAATTCAAATAAATTCGAAGAAATCAAAAGTAGATTTAATTGAATGTTTTATTATAATTAATTATAGCTTTACATATATATATAACGTGGTTTATTAGTAAGTGGTTTATATTAGTGAATGAGTCACTTATTTTACATACAAAATTCGTCTGTGCGTAACCGTGCACTTTCTTTATTTATAGATATAATTTTCTGAAAATTTGATATAAAATATTTCAATATATAAGAATATTAAAAATCTTAATAGTTTTAAGAAATTTGAATTTATAAAGCTGTTATGATAAAAATAGATTTTTTGTAACGAAAATCGTGACAATTTCCTTTTCTTTTTAGGGTATAATAAAATTATTTCATAAAAATTAGATTAATAAAAAACCTAGATTTTAATTATTTTTTAAAATCTTTTATTTAAGAAAATAATAATTAGTTATTAAAATATTGATATTTTAAAAAGCTTGATTTAGATAGTTTTCGAAATGACTCGTTCACTGATATGACTCATTCACTAATAAACCACGTTATATATCTTATTATTTTATTCAAAAAAAGATTTTGGAGTTTTTAAAAAGAATTGAAAATGAAAGCTAATAAAACATTTCCTATAATTTTATCAATATTATATTATAATCAAAAAAAATCTTTTCTTAACCTAGAACATGATCCACTTCCACTAATCCAGTATGACTAATAACTAAATATTATACTATGAACTAATTAATACGGTATGTATATAATAGAATGATAGAATAATAGAATGATAGAATGATACTCGAGTAAAATAATAGAATATCGCTTGACGAGATAGAAAAGGAGAAGAAAAGGAGAATGAAGATGAAAGAATTTGAGAAGAAGCTGAGAGTATAAACTCAAGTTATCTATCTGTAGCGACGACTAGGTAGGTAGTACTAGTAAAGACACTACTTCGTACATTCTGTATTGTCAATCAGGCTGAAAATTAAATTGTCAATTATCATTTTTATTGGCGGGGAACAAAGCTTAAATTTCTTACATAAACAATTTTACTTTCATTTCAGCCTTGTCATCGCATCTGGACAGACCAGTTTTATTGACGTGAATTGACGTGAAGCTATTCAAAGCTTTTAATTCAAGCTCTAATTGTACAACAACTTCAAACATCATTCAATATTGATGCCTTTACCTCTTCCATACATTGCATTTAACTTCTTCATACATTGCCTAGACCTCAATCATGACAGACATCACTCCCGAGTTCAATAAATTGTTAATGGGACTTAATGCCCCTCCTACCGTTGATCCTTCTTTGACTCTTCAAAATATTGATGAATTCCTAAAGGAAGCTTATCGAATAGTATGTTATACCAAAATCTATTTCGCACATTTAACTTACTTATTCCCCTGATTAGAATTCCCATATAGCTTCATTGAATAGCTATCTAAAAGATATACGACAATCTTACCTTTCAACAACAGCACCTCCAGCAAGACGAACAAATATATCTTCCAAGACGAAACAACGAAGACATCTTACCGATCGACAAAGAGAAGAAATTGATGCCGAAACAAAAAAGTTATTACGAGAATTGAATTTCAATATAAAGAGTATGGATGAGGCTGAAGGAATACGACATACTACCGAAACACTCATAATTCAAAGTAAATATGCAAGAGCTCTTGGAAGATTTGGAAATTGGGCAGCAGGAGGAGGAGAACAATCAAAATCTTTGGAACAACAATTGGAAGAAGCAAAATTAAATGCCATCAAGATGCATCGAGATAATATTATATGGTATTTACGACAAAAACTTTCGGAATGTGGAAAACTTCAAGCTTCAATGATGGAGATTAGAATTATGAGAGAGGTGGAAAGGAATAAGAGTAATCTTGCCAAATCTCGAGCTATGATGCCAGATCTTGGGAATTTGGGAGATTCATCATCAACAAAGTTTACGTCAAGTGGAGATGTTCATCTTGAGGTACAATCACCATCACAAACACAACCATCGGATGATCAATTGAGTTCGGAACAATTACAAATGTTGGCGGAAGAAAATCATGATATGGTAAAACATTATCAAAGTACTTTGGATCAAGTCAAGTATGTTTTTTTATTTTTGGATGATTTTGGGGTAATTCTTGGATGATGGGGGTGATTCTTGGGATGATTCTTGGGATAATACTTGGGATGACTCTTAGGATACTTCTTGACCTTTTACTAACTATTTCCTAGAACAGCAGAAAAGTCCTTGATTGAAATTTCGGAACTTCAAACTCAACTCTTAAACAGTGTAGCATCACAAGCGGAACAAATTGAAATTCTAGCCGAACAATCTTATCAAACTACCGAAAATGTTGGGGGAGGTAATAAGGAGTTGAAAAGGGCAACGGAAAGAAAGAGTACAGCCAAGTATGTATTCTATGCATCATGTGGTCTTAGTGCTTTTTTGATATTATGGGATTTAGTGATATGAGGATTAGTTAAAGTAGGAATGTAGTGATGAAGCATGGAGTAATGGAGTAATGTAGTAACGAAGTATGGAGAAATGGAATAATGGAGCAATGAAACAGTGAGCAATGAAGCATTGAAGCAATCGAGTAATAAAGCAACATATCAGACTAGTAGTGTACAGAGTATGAAGCAATGAAGTGGAAATAGAAATTAATAGAAGTGGGATACCAAGTATTTAATATCTGAAACTTTTTATAATGTAGTAATCCGTAGAACCGTACCAATCATATCTAATTCGTTTACATGTAAAACTACCTGAACGCTACCTGAACGTTTATCATGACATGCTTGGCCAGGTACCCGAATCCAAATGAAGGAAATATATCTATCACAGGGATTTTATTTATGGGTCAATATATGCAATTGATGTAGTTGAACGTCAATGCCGAAGTTTTGACAAATTTGACAAGATTTTGAGGTATTTTGAAGTATTTTGAAGTATGTTTTGATTTTCTTTCGAGTTGAATATACCTAGGTAAGATGTGGTGAGTACCTACTAGGTAGTATATCCACGGTATCTAAGTCTTGAAACCTCGGATCAGTGTATGGAGTAGTTAGGTAGAGGGAGTAGGTAAAGAGAGCAGAATAGAAGATCATACCTCGGTTCATTCAAATATTGACATCTACTGGTACCTATATAAGAGAAAGATCAAGTCTTAAATTGAAACATAATAAAATCGTTCTAAAACTTCTTTACACTACATAAGAGATAGTCAATCTTTTATTAATCTTTACTTACGTATATACCATTAACTAAAATCTGATACGAAATAACTCAATTATATCAAGGTAGTATCAGGTATCACTGTATCAGGGTCAAGTCCACCGGTATCATTAATCACCCCAGATTCCGCCAAGCGAGACACGGCTCAGCACGGGTCCCGCATGTTTGCGCTGTTTTAGAGGTAACAATCATTACGCCAAGATTACCGACATATCATGACATTTAAATCTTCTTCCCCTCCCTTTATCATCACTTCGCCTTCTTCTATTCAATCTTCTCTTCAATCTTCTTCATCATCTTCTTCATCAATATCCTCTCCTAAAGAAAGACTTCAAATTATATCAAATCATGTCTCAATTATCCAATACAAGTTTTCCAGAGGATACAGTTCCTCAAGCTCCCGAAGATCCCCTCTTTGGATTAATGGCTGCTTATCGTGCTGATACTTTTGATAAAAAGGTTGATTTGGGTATTGGAGCTTATAGAGATAATAATGCTAAACCTTGGGTTTTACCTGTTGTCAAGAAGGTATTTAATTCCATTACTTGAATTATTTAAACATCTGCTAATATTTATTTCTAGGCTGATGAAATCCTTCGTAATGACCCCGCTCTAAATCACGAATACCTTCCTATCGCTGGTCTCAACACTTTTACATCCGCAGCCGCGAAACTTATGCTTGGTGCAGATTCACCAGCTTTGGCAGAGAAACGTTCTTGTTCAGTTCAAACTATATCAGGAACAGGTGCTGTTCATCTCGGGGCACTTTTCATCAAGAAATTTTACCCAGGTTCTCCTACGGTTTATTTCAGTAATCCAACATGGGCAAATCATAATCAAATCTTCTCCAATGTTCATCTGCCAGTCGCTACATATCCATACTTTTCAAAATCTACAAAAGGTCTCGATTTCGATGGAATGAAGAATACCATTCAAAATGCTCCGGATAAGAGTATTATTCTCTTACACGCTTGTGCACATAATCCTACTGGTGTGGATCCAACTCAAGATCAATGGAAAGAACTTGCCGCTCTTTTGAAACAAAAACAACATTTCCCTTTCTTCGATTGTGCATACCAAGGTTTTGCTTCAGGAGACTTGGCAAAAGATGCTTGGGCCGTTCGTTATTTTATTGAACAAGGTTTTGAACTTTGTATCGCTCAATCTTTTGCCAAAAATCTTGGTTTATACAGTGAACGTACTGGATGTTTTCATTTCGTTACTGGAGGAGGAAAAGATGCCGAGAAAAATATTGCTAGAATCTCGAGTCAATTGGCTATTTTACAAAGATCCGAAATTTCAAACCCTCCAGCATATGGTGCTAGAATTGCCAGTACTATTTTGAATGATGAATCATTATTCAAAGAATGGGAAGCAAATTTGAGAGAAATGTCTGGAAGAATTATTACCATGCGTAAAGAACTTCGATCCAAACTTGAGGAAATGGGTACACCAGGAAAATGGAATCATATCACGGAACAAATTGGCATGTTTTCATTTACAGGATTATCTGAGAAACAAGTCATGGAATTGAGAAGTGAAGCTCATGTTTATATGACAAAGAATGGTAGAATTAGTATGGCTGGTTTGAATACTAATAATATTGATTATTTTGCAAAGGCAGTTGATAAGGTTGTTAGGAAGACACAACAAGAGAGTGCTCATCTTTAGGTAATGGGTGTGAGGGTGTGAGGGTGTGGGTGAGATTGAGAAATTGTGAGAGGAATTTTGAGGAATTGCTAGGCGCTGTGAGTGGGAATGACAAATGGAAGATACAATCGGTGGTGGTTGTGAAACGAGGAAATGAATTACTGGATTGATTAGATGGTGTACTGGGATGGAAGGAAAGAATGATGAATGGGCTAAAGAAAATGGGTTTGTCGAACAAGGCATTTCATTTAGTAGCAATGGATTGATTGGGGTTGGGATAAGGGTAGGGAAGATACGATTCATTATATTTTCAAATGATTCACATGAGGTTAAAAGCGCAAGCCATTTGATCTGGAGGATTATCATAGGTAGAGGGTTATTTATATATGATGGAATGAAAGGAAGAATAGATCTCGACTCGATTTCTGGTATTGAATTATTGTGTGGTCTTTTCTTTGTTTCGTGTGCTGTAATATATCTTTCATTCATTTTATTAAATGTATCCAGTTTCGGTAGTTCTTGAATTCTGGTAGTTCATTGGATTCATTCTCTTTTAGTTATTAGGATGAGAAAATATCGGGTAGGTAGGTAAGTGGGTGTGTGGGTGGGTAAGCAGGAGATTTATAAGTATATTTCTTGGTGAATTGGGGATGGAGAGATAAGGCGATACTTTGGTTGTTTATTATGAAGAGTGTGGATGTGAGTTCGGTGTGGGTTTAGGTGTGGGTTTGGAAATTGGTGGGATGGGATGGGATGAGGGGAGATGATAGGAGATGAGAGGAGAGGAGAGGATAGGAGAGGAGAGGAGAGGAGATAGGATGAGAGGAGATGATAGGAGAGGAGAATTCCGAAAGGTGTGAAAAAGGAAAGAGGGTGTATAAAGAGGGCGTATAAAGATTGTAGGAGGGGAGGGGTGTTGGAAGGATTGAGGGAGAATGATGGGAGTAGAAGGGAGAGGATGATATATGAAGTGCGAGGTGTGTGAGGTGTGAGGTGTGAGGTGTGAGGTGTGAGGTGTGAGGTGTGAGGCGTGTCATTAATTGATACCCCCGCGTATTCGCAGAACTGTCTTTCCTTGTGGAAATTTATTTAAATATCAAATGTCAAAATCTGGATAGACTGTTATAGAGATAGGAAGAGAGTGTGCAAAATTGAGGAAATGGAATTTTCGAGTGGAATGTTTTTGGTTATGTGTATGGACATTTGGAATTCTGGAAATCTGGAATTATGTGGACATTTTAAGGGAAACCTTGGAATGATTTTTTGCTATGATAGGAGTTCCTGCCTCTAGTTTTTGGTTTTTGTTCTCTAGTTTCTCTCTCCCATCTCTCTCTGGTTTCTCTCAGATATTTACATATCTCCCTTATAAAGGTAATAAATCTCAATCCAATCCACCCAATTCACAAACATCATCATTATCAAACCCCTCCCATCCATTCCTCCCATCCATTCCTCCCATCCATTCCTCCCATCACCCCCACTCCCACCCCAAAAATCTAAATCCATTTCCCCCCACCCTTCTCCATCCCCCTCCCATGTCCCTCACAAAACTCCACCTCCTCCCCCTCCTTCCTCTCCAAACACCCCATCATCCAACAAGTATGCTCCGCGCAATACACAGTCCCACCACCCATCTCCTTCAATTTCAAACACTCACTCATCGTACACTCGTGACGGTCGCAAAATCGATTGCTCAATGTGCGTGTACGTAGACAATTGTCGATGTGGCATTTGTATCCGCTGCAGTAGCTTGATGGGAGGTATTGTGGGAGTATACAGTTAGGGGTGTGGCATTTGTAGGTGGTGCAGGTGAGGGAGGAGTGGTAACGGGGGAGGGGACAGAATTTGATGGTGCAGGTGGAGTCTGGGTTGGTGTTAGTTTTGGTTGTCTTTGGGGGGAATTGAGGAAGGGGAGTAGAGGATTTTACATACGTTTTTCACACCACCATGTATCGTAATTGAGCATTTGCTCGGGACATCTTTCGTTGTGACATATATCTTTTGAGATGGTCATTATGGATGAGTATTTGAGTAAAAGAAATATACTTATATTCTTCGCAGAAAATGGCTCCGGGTTCTTTGACTCCATTACATCGTCTTTCTCCACGGGGTTGCCAATGACAAGGCATGTTGGATTGAGGTGGTTGATTGATGATTGATGGTTTTTGGAATGAGGGAAGGGTAGTTGGGGGAAGTCTTGGTTCTTGATTTTTATAGAAGATGGAGGATGGAATTGACGGGTAAGGTGATGTGATGTGATGTAAGAAAACATTAGAATGATCAAATATTGATTGAAATGAACAAGGAAATCATTATGACTCTGGTGCGGGGTAGATTTCGAATTTACTTGGAGGATTGTTGAGTGAATATGAAGAGAGAATGGTGTATTCATTTCATTTCAGTCAAGACTCATATACTATTCGTTATGCTTGGTCCTATATGTGACGATGAAGATCATGGTGCTTGTTTACTAATGATGCTAACAATGTTTCATTAACTTCATCAATACTGATAAATTCCCACCCCTAATTCACCCGACCGTGATCTTCACAAAGTTTTGTTCCCTCTATTATAGGTGATATACACCCCGACTTGGAGCAATTGTGAGGCAGGCAAAACATTCTCCCGCCGTTTAGATCCTTCAATTTCAGACAGTATGGGTAAAATTTACATGCATGAAGGTCGCAGTATACAAAATCGTCCGACCATTTTTTTCTCAAGCATCCATTGTAATGACACTTGTGGTTCGCACAAGATCTCGAGAGATCGAATTGGCAATTACCACATGTAGGGTCTTGACATTTGTGTGCCATGCAAGCCATCGCGTGGCCAGCTCTCGAGGAATAACAGTTTTGTTTGGTACATCTGGAATCTGGAGGAAATACATCAGTCTCATATTCTATTTTGACTTGATTAAAAGTGAATACTTACGATCTGGACACCATTCCATTCCAACAGATATCAACTTATTGCAATTCCGATAATCACATTTATCTTCTTTTGATCAGTATCGAAAGTGGAATGTTGAATAGGGAACCACCAAAAGCTGTAACTTCACACTTACGGTGAGAGCAGTAGTTCATTCCATTCCCTAAAGCAGGTTTGTTGCATTGAGCCTCATTGCATTGATTCTCGTTGCATTTAATCTTTCCGCCCCCGGACCGTTTATCTATTCCATGATCAATATGTTGACCTAAAGAATTATATTCTCATTAAACATTCAAACAACAAACTTACGTTGGGAACAAAAGGTAGAGCGAGGCTCAATAGCATTGATGCATCTCGTGCATTTGTCTATTGCAATGATCAGTAATTTTGAATCAAGAAAATAGAGTCCATATGAATCTCGATGGAGAGATTCCAGGCTTGGATAACGTACGCCGGGTGCAATAAATACTTCCTGGAACATTTGTCCCTCTACATCTTGACGGACGGTCTGGATAATTGGTCCATTTGCATTGCATCTTCTCTAAATTAGATAAATGGTAATGAATTCTTAAATTTCGTTAAAGTGATTGAATGAAGCTTTGTTAGACTTAATTATTGATGCCTAGTCACTGTGAAGACGAGACTGATATTAGAGTTGATTGAGAAGAAGAATGTCTTTACATTTGAATGAAAGAAAACCAGTAGACCTTCATGCAGTTAAGTCAAATTCCACGTTCCACTATGAAGTGATTTGATATAATTAGATATTAAATAACGTGTCAATTACACCAAGCCTCGCTATGCATATGTAGATAGCCATGAAATATATATGTATTCTAAGTGAATCACACCACAATCCAGTTCACTGCATAAGAAACTTACGAATAAAGGCAATACAACAGGATTGGCATTGTACAGGTGTGGTCTGCAGTATGGAAAATGAGGATGTTAAGTGGCCGTGAAGTTTACTAGTTGTGGAATTGACTGGTTGTGAGGTTGACTAGTTGTGAGATGAGAGAAATACTAGGTAGTTCGGGGTGATAGTTGAGACTATGGTTACAACTATTACCAACTATTGTTGATTAATTCAGCTTAAATTAGAGCTCCTACTTTCATGGTAATACTATTTATCAGTAATCAAGGCGGTTATTTAAGTGGTCATGTGCTATACTTGTATTGTGTTATCTGATGAGCATGTGATCATACATACATACATACATACATATACTTCAAGACTTCAAAGATGTGATGAAACTCTAAGATATTCGACCATGGAGTTTAATCGAAGGAGAAATTCAAGATATCACAATCAGTTTTATTTGAGATATGGATACGGCTTTTTAATTTTTTGACTTGATTTGATATAATTTATTTCTCCTCGCTTATCTCCCTTAATTAACGAAAACGAAAGTATATATATTATTCTCATATGACTTCCCTCTCGTGGAGAAAATTCTCACCTCTTTTAAAAGCTCTAACTTTAGATCGTATCCTTGATCAAATGTTATACCTAGACCGACGGGCTCTAGAATTTAAGTCACCTCTATCACAATTTTCAAATATAATAGCGATTAAAAAGTAAAGATCCAAAGCATAAATCATAAACTCTTTGTTAACGAATGAGGTATATAGATTTAACTAAAGCTAGAATATATGTATACTCTCACATCTCATCCAATCACATCTCTATCCCAATCACCAACAGTAACTTCGTCAGAATCATCATCATCCATCATGAAACATAATAGCTTGATATTTGAACGGTCTTTTGAACATCAAAGCCATTGAAGATGTTAATATTATTTCTAATTTAACATCCGACGTAGATAGCTATTTTTAATAATTAGTAATAATTCAGATGGTGGCTATATTGTACAAGAATCAAAGAAAAAATTTACCGTTAGCGTAAAGAGCGTAACTATCAGCGTTCAAGACAGCTCTTGCACTAGTCAAAGCAGTAGCAGCTGCATATCCATAACCGTTATCAGCAGTTCCTGGACTGTAAGTAGCAGGTGCGTGAGTGAACTCATGTAAAGTGGTTGTAGCTCTATCTTGTGCGTGGCAAGTTCCTGAGAGTGCGGGAAGAGCAGAGTAATAGATAGGGCAGTTGACAATTTCGTTGGTGGATGGGATAGTGTAGGCGAGAACGTTGGATTCACAGTATCCGTAAACATCAGTGCAGTAGTATTTTGTAGCACCAGAGGTGATGGAACTACATTGAGAAGCAACGGCACTAAGACGAGCAGCTACGACGGAACGAGTACTGGCTGAGGTTGTCTTGAAGTATTCGCTGAACTTGGTAGAGGAACCTGAAGATGCGGCAGTAGAAGCAGCTCTTGCGAGAGAAGCACAGTAGGAAAGTGCTTGAGTGGTTTGAGATCTTTGAGTTGTGGAACAACCGGATTGAAGGACAGTTCTACGGTCGATGGAGGTTGGGATAGCCTTTGCGACGGATTTAGCGGCTTCACCATCGACGGAAACAGTGATAGCATTGGACTTGAAGATAATGGAATCACTGATTTCGGTGGATCCAGCTTTGGCGAATGGAATAGCGCCTTCAGCTACAAAAGTGTAGGTTGAGGTAGAAAGATCGTGAACTTCAGCTGCGTTGAATGTAGTCTCAAAGGTTTCACCTGCTGCAAGAGTGTGGAAAACCTCTGGAGCCAAGTCTGTACGTTGGATGGAACGAAGAACTCCTTTGAATGGAACGGCAGTTTCTATTTTATATTAGTTATTGATCGTAAATATCTTAAGAATATAAAACATGGAATGTCAAGAAAAGTTATTAATAAACTTTATTTGAATAATTAAGAATAGTTGTTGAAACTTACCGCCTTCATAAACGTTGACTTTTTGAACTGGAGCATTATCGAAGAGAGTTCCATAACTCAAAAGGTTCAAGTCTTCAGTTCCAACATTCTTGACAGAAGCATGAACTAAAGCATTATCACCAGCAACCAAAGTGACTTCAAGGACATCATTATCCCTAGAGAGATTGTTAGTTTGAGGTTTTTGGTTTAAAGATGAAGATTCGTTGATGAACGGAAATCCTGAGAAGGGAAATCCTGAGATTGAAGATTGAAAATTGAAAATTAACTTGCCTCTTTACAGCCGCAGAGTTGGCAATGGCAGCCAAACTGGCAATTGCCAAAATCTTGGAGAAAGTGCGCATATTGAACTGAATATAAGGATGAGAAGGACGAGAAGATGAGAAGATGAGAAGTGATACTATCTATTCAGAGGCTTGAGCTGAAGATGAAGATGATGAGATACTTCAATTTGAAGGGAATTGGCCTTTCATATATAGATACTTCCAAGACTAACCGTCGTTCTTTATTCAACTATCAAATTCGGAAGACTTCTCCCGTCGTAGAAAACGGTACATAGATTTTTGTAGTCATAAATGGAAGGTAGGAGTAACTGATAAGAATCATTCATCCATTGTCTTCAATAGATCGTCATTTCACATAAATTCTCGGCCGAAATTTTGAATCTGCCTGCCTCATCGGTGAACTACACTGACTCTTTTAATCTCCCCTGTGATAATGAAGAATATAATTCCACACATAATCCATGTGATTAACTCCGAATACGATGTCATTACAATGAATGATTGGAAGTATTTTTAAAAGGTATGATTAGTGAGCTCGAGTGTCGTGAATCAAGTTGTCGTTGTTGTCAAAATGGATGAACTTTTTAACCGAGATAGGAAGTTAAAAAAAGTTATTGATAGATATCAGGCCAAGATATACTATGTTAGAAGCTTTTGGCGATATGCGGGCGCTTGGTATACTGCGGCCAAGCAGTTTGAAATCGATCAACAAGTTTTCTATCACTATCTTGTAAGATTATGCAGTTTCATTAGAGAACGTCGAAAGTAACACTCGAGTGCCAAGTGAAGTTGAGGTATTAGGCATCGGGAGTTGAACTTTTGAATACCTACTTTTGGTAATTGATTAACCATTCACTGCCATAGAATTGAAAAAACCAAGAAGACCAAGATAATATACATCTTGGCTTCAATGAAGAGATGGGCTTGGCGGATATCTTTATATATTTGCTGGCTCAATTTCACCTTCTAAAAAGAGACATGATCCTCAATCGAAGCCTCGACCATTCAGCCACGATGTGGTAATGAATTCCAGCGGACTTAGATCATGCTATAAAACAAAAGTATACAAGGATAGGAAAGAATCAAAGATGGGTAGACCAATGGAGAGTAAAGTTCTCGAGTGTTGGAGGTACTCGGACTTGAGATTTCAACGTATTGATAATGTATCCTCGTGATTAAGAAATTTAGTCATTTATCCGGATCTCGAGTTTCCTCATCCGTCAGCGTTCTTTGTAATTATGGCCCCTCGCTTGTCACTAAACAAGAAGAAAAGTCCACTTCAAATGAACAATAACCAATAAATCAATCCGAAATGCACAACATCTACATTGATCACTCTTGATCTTGATAAGAAACTGCCGTTCGGATAAAGTTGTGGCGGGTGCGGGAAGAACCCCACACTTTGATATCCGACCTTCTATCTTGAGATAGTCAGTCTTGGCTTTTGCCAAACAAAGATACAATTCTTCATTTGTTTGAGGAACCCATTTTCCATACTTACGGAAAAAGATTTTTCGAAATGTTACATCGTCGTGAACAATATCCGATTTCTCCATCTCATCGCAGATTCCCAATAAATCCAAAGCTTATCATTATACTTGTCGCTCTTATACTTTGCGGCTTATTCATCAAAATGGAATCAGCCTCGACAAATCAACATGATGTTCCCATTCAAATATCAATCTCGGATATTACTACAATCGAGCGCGAGACACAAGATTCACCAATCATCAAGTTGAAAGTTACCTTGAGTAACCCATCAGATGAAGCTATCTCCTTTCTCAGATGGTCTACTCCTTTTGACCTACGAGCTGTTCCTATGGGAATTTTTGAATTCAAATCATTGACCACTGGAGATTTGGCTCCATGTTTGGGATTGAAACTTAATCGAAAGATGCCACGAGAAGGTGTATTTTCGGATGATGATATAATTACTATCGCTGCTGGAGCTAAAGAAACAAAGGAGATTGAGATAAAAGCTCCGGAAGTTGTATTGAAGAGTGGAGAGAAGTATGTGGTGAAATCGAAGGGTTATTGGATGCATGTTTTGGTTGGGGATAGGGAAGAAGCAAAGAAGACAGAAGCCAATGTTTTGAGAGAGGATTATGAAAGTGAAGGGGTGGAATTTGAAGTATAAATATGAGATAACAGGTCTGAAATGTTGAGATGATGCAATTACGTTTGGATTTCTCGGATGTCCTATTGTTCTTAGATTGTTTGATATGTTTGATTCAAGCTTTGAACTTGGAGGAAGAAGTAGTTGAAGGATATAGCTGAAGGGGTATCAGGAAGACCAGAGAGACCACCCACGAACAAATCATTGATTGTATTTCCTCATTTCGAAGTTCTTTGCCAGATTCATTTGATTCATTGCATATGATAATAACAAGTAGAAAATCTCTCTACTACCTAAAGTAACGAAAGAAGATATACCTCTCAAAGTTGTGAAATGGCAGAGTGCGCGGGATGCCCAATTTTCTGAATCTACCACATGCATATCAGCTCAACAGAAAGTCCGCATACAAAACCGGAACCAGTCAACAATGGTCCTTAATATAAGCCATGTCAATAAAGTCAGTCAAGCGGTAATTACACCTTTCATATAAAAGAAAAATGTAGCCTTCATGACATGCTAGGTATATACTCGAGCGCAGCGAGTTATGGGGGTTTGGGGGCTTGTCCCCATAATTAAAACCATTAATGAATAAAAATGTGATGGTGAAATGGAAATGACAAAAAAGAACCAAAAAAAACATACAACAGTGGGGATTCGCTGGTGGTCACCCACCCAACTACTAATCCACCGATCTGAAGCTTGTGTATGACAGAGCGGACGGGATGCCCAATTCTCTTCAGTCTATGGTCGTATGTGACGGAGACAGCGTTAAATATTGTTATACTGTAATGTTGTAATGTTGTGATGTTGTAAATTCTCAGCATGTAATCGATGACGTGAACATCCAAGAGAGTAATGCTTCATATTGCTTGCTCACAGAACTTTCTGTGGAAATGAACGATAATATTCTATGCTGTCCAAATTTTAAAAAATAAAAAAGAAAAGAAACAAAACAAAACAGAAAAGAAACAAACAGAAGCATACATTCATCATAAAATCATTCTAAAGTTCTCTACGATACAGTCAGCAATAAATTAATACTTCAATTGAGTTGTGTTGGAGTTGTGTTGTACAATTCTTATTCTTACATCTTAATTTCCCCTACTCATGGACTTAACCTTTGAATATCCCATTCTCCATCCTCTTTCTTTTCATATTGAAATCGATCATGTAACCTACTATCTCTCCCTTGCCAAAATTCCATCATTTCCGGTATGATTCTTAAACCTCCCCAAAATTCCGGTACTGGGATCTTTTCCTGTCCCTCAAATCTCTTCTCAACCTCCTTAACTCTCTCCTCCAATTCCTCTCTCCCCTTCAATACCTGACTCTGCGGACTAGCCCAAGCACCAATCCTACTACCCCTCGCCCTTAAATCATAATAAACCTGACTTTCTTCATCAGGTAACCTCTCTACCTTTCCCTCAACTCTAACTTGTCTTTCCAATTCTTGCCACCAAAATGTAAGACTTGCCCATTTATTTTCCGCAATATCTTTCGCCTTTTTACTTGTTCCCCAATTACTATATATAACAAATCCTCCTTTAGCATCTAATTCTTTCAGGTATACCATACGTGCTGATACGCGCCCGGAAGGTAAACTGGCAGTTGATAGACAAACGGTTTCTGGATGGTAAACACCATTTTTTTGTGCGTGGGAAAACCAGGAATGAAATTGTGTAAGTGGATTGGAATCGAGATCTTTACGATCGAGTGCGCCTTTTACGAATTGATCTGCTTGAGCATTGGTTTTATCGTTGGCGGGTGCGACTGTGGTATGACTCTTGATTAGATATGTAGATGAGTAGTTATGGAGGGGTTCTGGTGAAACTTACAAATGAGTTTGGAGTTATTTGGTGGAGGATGAAGTGCCATTTTGAGGAGTGAAGGACGAAAGAGAAGATTTGGAGTTAATCTCATGTAGTATGAAAAAATTGTAGTATTTTTGGAGTTGGAATCGGTGTTGGAGTTGGAAATGGAAATGGTGAGAGGTTCATAGAAATTAATATTATTATCGTCGTCTCATACTTGACTCTGATGATGGAGACGGATCATCTTCGGCTTGAATCTGCCTCTCGAGTCTCCGCCCTCGCGGCCTTCCATCACCTAGATTACCGACATAGTCACGTGATAGTATATTCATCCCATCTCACAAATACAACTTCAAAGATCTCCATTGATTCCCGAGTCACCATTGACGAAGCCTTTTTTTTGTTGTTTTCTGCCATTCAACTTCTTTTTCTTTAAAACGAGAGTATTACCGGTATATTGAACGTGGCTCGCCTGTTAACAATACTTCTTCCACGTGGTCAAGTCTTTCGCACAGTCTTTTGTACAATATTTTGCAGATCTCCAAGAACTTGGAAGCAGCGTTATCGGCTATGATTTACTTTCAATAATCAACTTCAAAGCGTCATCGACCATAAGTTCGGCTGATGTTATGGCATTTGTTCAATAAATGGGATTTGATAAAACCAGATTTCAATTCCCTGCGCTGATCATCTACAAGGGGTAATTTCATCTCATCATAAATTCATATCATCGGACAAAACTCGAAGTTCGGAATTCGCCACATCAATCTACTTTCAATGGAATTTATACCGGCTTTATACCGGCTTTAGACTGGCGAGACTGGCCGGAGACTGGCTGGAGACTGGCTTGTACTGAGAACTCATGAGAATTCATACCCAGAAATTCGAGTCGGCGGAGTACTAGTAAAGTGAAATATGCACAAATAATTGCAAATTGCTTACCAAAAAAACAAATATCAGGTCCGAAAACGAGAATCGAGATGTCACCATCTAGCGCGATATGATATGGAATATCCAGTAAGTAGTATCTCGATGAGGGATCTAGCTTTATGATTTATTTTGATAGATGAAGGTGCTTTGATAGATAAAGGAAACTAATTCGACACTATCTATCATACCGCCGTTAGGTCTAAAATAGAATGAGAACTCTGGGGTTAAGTATTAGGAGACTGTGAGATATTACGACCCACGGACACAACGAAAGCACTTGATTCTTGAATGGACTGAGGTACTCTCATAGAGTCACTAAAAGTTTATAGAAAATTATACGAGTAGCTATGACGTTAATGTCGAATCGTGAATTCTAATTTTCTTGGCTTTCTTCATAGAGAATAAGGGTATGGTAGCTTTCTTCATACACAATGGACAATAGTAGCTTTCCCAATACTCACACAACTTGATGCGAATTTCCATCTCCCTCCAATTTTGATATTAAAATTTTGAACGACTGAATCTTTGCTAATATTTCATATAGCCGGAACATTTACTCCTCGAAAGGCTTCTTTGATCGTTCCTGGTTCCTGGCGCAACCAGTCAATCAGTCAATCAATCAATTGCCCCCTTGACTGTCAAAGGGCGGAGTAATTCTCCTTCATCAATCAACCAATCAACCGATCAATCGATCAATCGATCAATCGAATCATTAATACACAATCTTTAATCCCGATGCATTTCCATATTTTAAGGTCTTTACCATAACCAAGATTTAGATGCCGATACCGATACTAGACCTTCCCACCGGTTGCGTACTACCGCATGTACCAAACCGCTTTCTCCAGCTTTTCTCCATTTAATGTGTTGACGTAAAGGATGACAATGTGGATTTGATATTATTTCCACGATTTATGAAAATTACTTTTCTTGAACCAATCAACAGTTATAATTTCGACAAGCTAAGGGTATATTTGTTATTTTTCATTACTTCATAGTTCCACAAGAGCTTTCTATGACAAGCGTCATGAACCTCCTCCTTAGCTTTCCCGTGGCAATTGAATATCTATATCAATCACTTGTTTTCATTCAATTTTTGTCTTATTCAAGCAACAATTTCTTGCCTTTTACTTGTTCATTTACATTGAACTTTTAAAAATGTTTTATCAGGCAGGCATCACCGCTAGCTTCATTGCAGCAGTCGCAGCTGTCCCAGCTTCCATTAGTCAAATTAGTGATGGACAAATCCAAGCTGCTACAGGCTCTCTAGAACCTTCCGGTTCTGCCTCACCATTCGGAGTCTATTCCTACAATCAACAGCCATCTGTAAACAGCGCAGCAGTTTCATCAGTCGCTTCAGTCGCTGGAATTCCAGCATCAGAAATTCCAGGTGCCACTGCTCCAGTTCCACCAGTTGTCAGCCCTGAAGTTACTGGTGTCACAAGTCATGGCCCATACAGTGGTACACCTACAACCACTGGAGCTTTGAGTACTATCGCATTAGCCAGTGAGGTACCAATTCTGCCAGCTAGAAAAGCAGAAACAACATATGTACCCGATGGTACACTTCACGAGCCACAACCAGTTCCATACCAACCAGCTGGTGGACTTGGAACCAATGGCACTGAACCAGTCTATCGTGTCCAATCCGATTTCGATTATCAATCAATTCTTTTAGGTCTTTATCAAGAGTGGATTGAACTCGATCTCTTCCATAATATTCTTGCTACATTCTCCGAGGAAGAATTCACAGCTGCTGGTCTCACACCTAGTGATAGATTCCTCATCGAATTTATGGCCGATCAAGAAGCTGGTCATGCTACCTTGCTTTCCAATTTACTTGGAGGACCGGGGGGAGCAACACCACAATGCACATACAATTATCCTTTCACTACCGTTACTGAAGCATTTGACTTTACTCAAAAGCTTACTAGATATGGAGAATCTGGAGTATGGGGTTTCCAAGCTCATCTTGATTCACGTGAAGTTGCACAACTTCTTGATCAATCAATTGCAACTGAAGCTCGTCAACAAATGATCTTCCGTCAATTTGCTGGTCTCTTCCCTATGCCAGTTTGGTTTGAAACTGGTATTCCGCAATCATGGGCGTGGACTCTTCTTGCACCATATATTTCTTCATGTCCAGCCGATTCCAAGCGTCTTGTTTGGCAAAACTTCCCACAACTTACCATTCTTAACCAACCAAACATTGCTCGTCGTAATGCTACACAAACTGGCTTTAACGAAACTGCAGGATTCGGCCCTGCTGCACCAAGTGATTCAAAGCTAGCACCAATCGATTCATGTGTTGGTAACAATGTTACTGGATTTGATTGTTCAGCATCCATTTCTCAAAACCGATCTATTCCTCTTTCATACCCAGGACGTGAGGTTTACCTTCAATGGGATAACCCCGGTCAAGCTGTTGGACCAAATAACTCTTACGTCACTTCAACCAGCGCTGGTACACCATCATGGGCAATGTGGGTTTCCCAATTAAACGTTACATATTCACCTCTCATGAATGTTTCATCAGCAAATGGTGTTAATTATGCTATGACTATTCAACCGGATGTTTCAACTTATGAGGGTGATCCAGCTATCAATGGTACTATGTTTTTGGCTTTGACGGATACCAATCAAACTTATACTGCTTTTAACTTGTCAAATGTCAACCCACATGTGGCTGCTTTGGCAATGTACCAAGCTGGTTAAGAAGTCTTTGGGTTTGAAAAAGATTTGATTGTTTTGTATAACAATTGTTGCGATTGGTGGGAGGAGGTTAATGAATGTTGTGGTATGATTTTTGGCGATTATATATAATTCTTTGTACATTAATATACTATAATAAAATAAGTACTGCTGTCTTTGAAATCATTTTGTTTTGGATGCCATTTGTGTCTTGCGTTCTTCGTTCTTCAGTTTGGTGAATAAACATCGCTCCATGCTAGTCTGTCTCAAAATTTCTACTTTTTCCTCTCCATGCGAATCTTTGAAAGTTAATGATTGTATAGTGTTCTTTTATGATGGCTGCTAATTAATGGTAATTTTCTGGTAGTGGAAATAGGGCTGCTGATTGATGGTAATTTCTGGGAAGGGTATTTTATGTGGTGAATGTGAGGGGAAAGTGGAGTGCTTTTCAACATGTGATATTGCTTAGGTACTTGTTGATACTCTTTCTCAAACGGAAGATCTCAAAGCTTTGGATATATAAGAGATCCTGTTACTCTCACTATCTCATACATCTTGAATGAAAATGAAGGAAATGGTCTATGATAGAAAGGATGGTGAGGTGACTAAATTGACCGCGGCTTTGGTGTCATATAATCATAATGATTTATTTCTATTTTCTACTTTGATTCCAGGTGGCATATTTAGATCGCATTTTTATCATCTAAATTATCTTTAACTTTTACTGTCAATAGTGAGACTTATCGGATCGGACATGTTCTTTCATCATCGATTCAGATGTTATTCTCGCTGTCAATTTTCAATACTTTTCGGCCTCTTTGATATTCAGTAGACGAGACTCTTACATGGCATGTAGTACCTCATCAAACAGAGATAGAAAATCTGAACGTCTGGAGCTAGCTACCTGATCCAAAAGACTCCGCCACATGAAAGGTTACGTTGCCAATTATCTACCATCTACTATGTTATTTTGAACTGCCGGTTCCTTATATATTGAGTATAATGAGGTGGATTGACTGAGGCTCATATTTCTACTCCTTTCATTCTCTTTTTCTTGGCATCTTTCAGAAAAATGCCGCTATTATAACTTTCGATGAGACCTGTGACGTATTAACATCTAAATTTGATACTAAATTCTTCCGAATCCCGTAGTCTATTACTGCCGATTTCTACAGATGATAATTACTACCATAAAAATACATTGCCCCTTTTCAACTTCGCTAATTCTTCGACATGGACCATAATTTATTATTAATTCTTAAGCTCGTATTTTTGATCTCTCTAATCTTTCTACATTTTATACAGAATCAGTATTTACAGATTGACGAGCAAAATATAAAAGTCGACTACCCTGCACCTTTCCAATGACAGTAAATATATCAGAGGCATGATATCCAAGAACTGACGAATTTCAGACAGGACGTGGAGAAATAGTTTGCAACGTTTTGACGTCAATGTAATGTACTTCAGGGTTGGATCCATCTGGTAGTTTGTAGTATGGTCCAGATATGGGGTGATTATTTGACCGGGTACCAGATAATTGAGGTTCAAGCAATCGAGGGCCGGATGATGAGGACCGGATGATGAGGGTGTCGTTAATGAGGATTCGGGGAATGAAAATCTACCTGATGGCGGTATTTTGATGTAGGCTCAACTGGTGAAGGCTCAAATGATGGAGATTTCAATGATGGAAGCTCAATTGATGAAAGTGGAAGTTCAACTGGTAATGGTCCAACTGGTAATGATCCAAATGATAAACAAGTAGCTATTAAAACCCCAGTTGATATAGAGGGTACTGATGAAGAACCGGGTAATGGAACATCATTCAATTGAAGAGTAATACATCGAGTCTATAAAATGCAGAACGAGTAAAACGAGAAGAAATCAACGAAGATCTCAATAGATCCAACCTCTGAACCCATAATTGTTTTTATCTTGCGAATATTGACATTCAGGATGGAGTGTTTAATTACGGTATGACACGAATAGGAAGAGTGAGATAATTCAAGGTGTAAATAAACACCTTGACATCGATTCGGTTGTAGGCAAGAACGATCAATACAAAATTATCACAACACATTTTCCTTATCTATTCAATACCATCTTCCAACTACAATATAAGATAACATGATTCATTTCTAAATGCGTAAAGATATATAGAGCTTTTGATACAATCTGGATTAAAAGATAATATCTATCGTTAAAAAATAATGTATCTTCACTCTTGTAGCCTGGAGGTGTATTCATCCCCTTGCTGACTTGTTCAGTTTCCCCATTTTCGACAAGCTTATTTCCTTGTTGAAAGACTACAGTATCCTACAATAGAAGACTGGCAATTGAAAACTTTACTTTAATAAAATAGACAAAAAAGTAGTCGTTTATATATTTTTAAGCTTGGTTGATAACCCTTATTAGCTTCACTTATACATTCCGAGTGGGGCCTTTATATAAAAAAGTCCATAAAGATACGAAATATCAGACCGATTGACATATTTAATGCCGAAACTACGGTGTATGGTTGGAGAAAAGGACCGTTATATTCAAACTTATTCGACCCCTTTTTAAAGATTATAACATCGGAAGTCAGTCGTCCATTTCTCGAAATTGATAAATTATACCGAATATCCTATTAAGCTAGAGAACGTATACAACAATGTGAAAGAGACATAATGATTATTTGTTATGATGGTAAAGAACCCATAGATACTAGTGTCGAGGATGCAATAAAGAAAGACAATAGAGAAAAAGAAAAAGAAGAAGAAGAAGATGATGATACTGATACTGATGACAATGATTTTGGCGTAGACTTTACTGAAAATTTAATATAAATCGCAATCAATGACTCAACATTTCTAGTAGACATTCTATGCCAGTTAAAATTCTTCATTATTTTCCTTTACTATTCGTGATATGACTTCGATCTTGAAAATTCAGACGAATACTCACCAAAGTATACAAAAACTCCAAGAAGTCATGTAAATCTAAAACTCACCGCCAACTTCCAAGGGTCCAAGAAACCAGACTCTTGGTGTTTTCTAGAACGATTTAATGATCTTAGCATGGAATTTGAACGGTAACTAAGGATTGATAGTCAGGGCAATAGTGTGTGGCTTTGTTGGCTTGGCTCTTCATAAGAGAAGAACACGCCAGTCAGGTTTGATCACTGTGATATCAGTAATTGAATTCTACAAAAATTCAACCACTGATAAAGTAAATATCTTTCATTATGGAAACATCCCATCATGTCTTTATTTCTATCATCTTTCGAGATATCATTTTATATGCATTTGAAAGAAATTATTCAATCATTAATAATTTTCGCTAATTATCAACCAAGGTCTGTTTCTCTTATACATAAACGTCCTCGACGTCGTAGAGCTTGGTGAGCTTGGGACCATATTTCAAACAAAGTGTACGGGACCGAGACAGGATGACCGAAGATAGTCCTTCGATCTTAAGACTCTTTGACTACCTAAGCACCTAGGTATAAAGTTCCATCTGAATAAATTTTCCAGATGCATTTGCGAATAAACACGCGAAGGAGACAAAAATGGAAAAAGTTTTCACAAAAAACATGACTCGAGTTTTGAAGATCTCACGTGATATAAATTATTCATCGGTGGGGTGATTCCGAGAATTTCCTCATTCATCAACTTTGAAGCAAAACCCTGAAATGTATATCGTCATTGTCGTCCACTACCACTCACTACCACTCACCGGCATAACGGCACCATCTACATCAAAAGTATCAAAAAAGGGGGGGCCCCGAGAATCCAGATTGTACGGAGTACAGTGTACACCCCAAACTGCATACCGGTACTCCATTTCTCGTGTCCCATGGGTAAAAGTAACCAAAGTTGGGAGAAAATGAGGAGGTCCCATGGGCGACGATGTGGTACATTTGTCGTCGTGGTACCACAAAAAGAAGAAAAGAATTCCATCGAACAACACATTTCGGCCAAATTTCATACATTCCTTGATGATTATTACGTATGTATCCGTGTAGTATCTGGAGATTTCATACTGGTAAGATGTTTATGCGTTACATGATTGATCTTTCGACATGAGAGTATGGCCGAGAGAATATCCACGAGGTGGAGTTTTGAATGGGTTGTCGTTGAAATAAAACCGAAATATGACCTTTTTGATGTGGGTTTCACCAAACAATTCAAAAAATTGAAGTTCGCCTTATTTTTTTGATTGATATCTTGTACTATTCTGGGAAATAGATGAGCGACTCAATCGGTTAGTCCTCGGGGGGTACTGATAAGAGAAAAGAATTATATGGCTAATCGGGAAAAACACAATAACCGGATTCTTCTTTGAAACTACTAGGTAGGTACTCTATCCTCTTTATCCGCTCGGCTCTAGAAACCAAAACAATATCAAGAAACACGCGATATACGCATGACACGCAGCCTTCTCAAAAGGTGCAGTCTTGGATGCAGTCTTGGATGTAGTCTTGATGCACTCTTGGATGCAGTCTTGTATGACGGGCGCCAATTCAAGATCCTTATGCCATGCAAATCTAATCTTTTTTTTCACTCGCTTGTCGGATCATAGATGCTTGGCTTTACCTTTCTTGACTGCCGCTTCGTTCCCGCCGCAAACTCGTGGAACCTTGTTTTTTTTCCCTCAATTTTCATAGGCTTTACTGGTTTTTATGGGTCCAGGAATTAAGCCGTTCCAAGTGAAGTGAGGATCATGGTATTCGAAAGGACAAGCCTTGAGCCTCAATATCCACTTAATCGACATATCTAGTCCAAAAGAGGTTAAGTGAAAACGGCAAATCATCATAATGCTCCGACCTCATATCTGTGTGTTGATATCTCAGACGGCATTTCAAAAGTCATGATATGTGAGGAAATTCTTCATTATGCTTCAACAACCATACGAAACAGATTATCTAGGATCAAAGTGCCACGTAGGTATGAACATGAATCAAACATACGTCAATCAGATTTCATAATTTCACAAAACATCCCACAACAAGGGATTAAACGCTCCTTTCTTTAGTCTTCGGTGCTATCGCGGTCGTCACTTTAAGATGGACCCGATTTTCTTCATATTGGTCGGATTCCATATTCAAACTATTTGGCTCTCGGCCATGTTGGCCATCATACCAATCACGGTCTGCAATCGTCTATTTTCCTAAATTCCAAAAAAATCCAATGCTGTACAAGCAATACCCTACTCTGTCGTGACCACTGACAATGTGCTGACTAGCGGGACGGGGAGCTATGGCTAATCTTGAACACTTTGACTAGGTCTCTATTTTCTTCACTCCACCCACCACCGAACATTCTTTTGGTAACATTCTCCATCTTAAAGAAAAATCTTGTAATGTCTTGAGACCTCTTTGACTAGCTTCCCCAATTTGGGGGCTAGAGTCATTCTTCCAATCTCTATCTGGTCCGCATGACAAAATGATGGGAATGTGGGCTAAATCATGGAGGCATCACCTCGGGGCCCCCTAATAAGATATTTTGACGGAGTCGTGCTCCACTCACATCTGTTGCCATTTCCGATTGTTTGTTTTTATATAAAATCATCATCATCCCCATATCCCCCTCTCTCCATTCTCCGCGTCTTTAACTCTTCAACTTCTCATTCCATCTGGGGCTATACGATTGTGCCTTTGAGATAAGTTGTTGATCAATAATTTAACTTCCCTCTACAAGAAGTTTGCTGAATCGCAATCATGGGGTTGTTCAATAAGAAGAAGGAAACTACAGAGTCAGCTGTTATCTCTGACAAACACCTCAGCAGTGCAGAGGGAACACCAGCAGCACACACACCAGCCGATACTCCTCGTGTCGCTAGATCCTTGAATGGTTCTGCACCAGAGCATCATGATATTTCTCCTGAAGAAGCACTTGATGATCTTCCAGCTACTAAATTGGCCATTACTCTTGGTGCTATCGCATCTATTGGTGGTTTCATGTTCGGTTATGAATCTGGTCAAATTTCAGGTTTGTTTTCACTCCAATATAGTACAGAAGTAATAAAATTCTAATAAAGTCTCAAGGTTTCGTACAAATGTCCGATTTCTTAGCTCGATTCGGTGAAAATGGCGAACTCTCTGCTGTTCGTCAAGGAACCATTGTCGCTATTCTCTGTGCCGGTACTCTCGTTGGATGTCTTGCATCTTCTTACCTCTGCGATAAAATCGGTCGTCGTTACACCATCTCCAGTTCCGCATTCTTTTACATTATTGGTGTTATTATCGAAATTACTTCTACTACTCACTGGGTTCAATTCGCTATGGGAAGATTCACTGCTGGTTTGGGTATTGGTGCTTTGAGTACTAGTGTTCCTATGTACCAATCTGAGTCTGTGCCTAAGAATATTCGTGGTGCCGTCGTTTCCAGTTATCAATTGTTGATTACTCTTGGTATCTGGACTGCTTATATGGTAAGTCAAATCTCTTCAGAAGGAAACGACAATTTACTAATATCAAATAGATCAACTACGGAACTCACTCGACCTACACCAACAGTGCTCAATGGCGTATTCCTAACGGTCTTTCCGCACTCTGGGCCATTATCCTCGGTACCGCTGTTCTCTTCATGCCTGAGTCCCCTCGTTTCGCATACCGTATTGGACGTGAAGATGAAGCTCGTAAAAATATGGCTCTCCTTAACGGTGTCGACCCTTACTCCCCACTCATCGATGCCGAAATTCTCGAAATCGAAACTAAGCTTGCAGCCGAGAGAGAAGGTGGTGATCACCCATGGTACGAAATTTTCACTGGACCAAGAATGTTGTACCGTACACTTCTCGGAATGGTTCTTCAAGCTGGTCAACAATTGACTGGTGCCAACTTCTTCTTCTACTACGGTACTACCATTTTCAAGTCTGGTGGTATCTCCGATTCTTATGTTACATCTATCATTCTTGGATCTGTCAACGTTGTCGCTACGATTGGTGGTCTCTGGATTGTTAAGAACTGTGGTCGTAGGAAGGCTCTCATGGTTGGTGCAGCTGAGATGTTCATCTGTATGTTGATCTACTCCTTCGTCGGTCACTTCAATATTCAAGGAAAAGCCGATGCTAAAGCACCTGGTGCCGTTCTCATCTGTTTCACTTGTATCTACATTGTTGGATTCGCTACCACTTGGGGACCATTGGTTTGGGCTATTGTCGGAGAATTATACCCAGCCCGTTACAGAGCTTCCTGTATGGCTCTCGCTACCGCATCCAACTGGCTCTTCAACTTCCTCATCTCTTTCTTCACCACTTTCATCACCAACGATATCGATTATTACTATGGTCTTGTTTTCGCTGGTTCTCTCTTTGCTCTCTTCTGGATTGTATTCTTCTTCGTCATCGAGACCAAGGATCGATCTTTGGAGGAAATTGATACCATGTACGTTCTTCACGTTAACCCATTGACATCCGCTAGCTGGGATCCCAAGTCTCTTGGTGCTGAAGGTGTCAATGGTGTTGATACTGATCGTATGTTCTTGACCAAGGGTGGAAAGGATATCAAGAAGAGTGAAATGGCTGGACGACCAATGTTGGAACATGATGAGAGAATGTTCCCTGAGACTGCTCCTGGAGGAGCTGCTGCTCATGAAAACAAACCTGAGATTATGAACGCTTAAGTTTTCGCTTAGCTTGATACTAGGGATGATTGAATAGTAGGAGAAGGGTGAATGAGTATATGTCAATATGATATGAACAAAAGGGGGAAAGAGCAGTGGATGATAAATGAGTGGATTTAAGTAATGCATGCATATATTGGCGTTTGGGAAGCAGCATCGTCTGCACGGGTATTATGTATGATAATGTCGTTGAGCGAGATGTATATAGTTAATCATTGGAGGAAATTATGTTTATGAGCATACACAGGAAATAAAATTTCATGAACCTGACTTGATATTATTACTTTGCAATGTGCCACTAGTGCCACTTGTATGATTAATTCTTGGATTTTCTTTTGTACATTGAAGATATGTAATTTTTTATCCAAAGTATACATCCACATAATCATAAATTAACATCATCCCAAACTATCTGATAATCATACAGATTTCCATGAGATGACTCCGCTCAAGTTCATTCAATTTTATCCAATTTCACCCAATTCCATTCAATTCCATCAAAACAACCCTCATTTTCTTCATCCTCGTCTTCCCTCTTCTCAAAAAGTACAATTTCCATCAATTCTCTCCCCACTCACAAATTGAGTCTTTACATCACCTTCTGCAAACAAAAGCATACTATCCTGCTCACTGTCATAAACAGGCCAAGTTATTTCATTTGTCGATGGTGCTTTCTGTGGATCATTTGCAAACGAAAGCCATAATGCTTGCATTGTGTTCGCAACTTCGTATTCATATGGAGTGGAATTACCACGGTATAAAAAGTGTGTGTCGAAGAGAAGAGGGAGTTCGGCTGAATTTGTTAGTGGGAAAGAGGATTGAAACGATAAAGTGAAATAAATCGGGGAGAAATAACATACAGCTGTGATAAGCGCCCATCCAAGGTAGTGGGGAAATGTTGGTAAAGTTACCAGTGTATTGGTATCGGTATGTTGTTAAGCCTACATTTTCTCGAGCTCTTTATGTCGAATTTACGTTAGAATATTCTAAGTGGGTGATAGGTGATATCAAAAGTAGTAGTAACATACCTGACTTCTTGTGCGACAGGACAAGCGATTATACTTTGGGTTGTTGCATACAATACTGCCTCACCAGGACCATCTTCAGAGAAGGATACAAAACCAGCTCCTTCGTTTGTGTTGGATCCTATAATTATTGGCTGTACAAAAACATTAATTAGCTCTGTTTTCTCAATTCTACAATCAGACTATAAAAAAGAGAAATCCCTACCAATTTTGCAACAAGTCCTTTCTTAGCTCTATCCGCAGGGTTGGAGAAAGCGGTAACATTATCCGGAAAAGGTGTAAATGCAAGCTTAGGAGTAGCGCCACTATTCACATACGCACTCAAAGCATTTTCAATTGCATTAGCTGAAACATTTCTCATACATCCAATTTCTGCTTCTGGCGCAAGATCTTTACATCCGACCATTCCAGCGAGAGAAGTGAAATTTGCTTGAGGAGCATCGGTACTACCGAGAAGATATGCAGAGCCAGAATCGACGATTAAACCTTTTACTATAGGATCATTTGGGTATGCATAACCGTAACTATCTACGGATGCGCCACCAGCTGATTGACCCCAAAGTGTCATTCGATCAGGATCTCCATTAAAGGAGGCAATATTTTCGTGAACCCACTCGACACTGAGATTTGTTAGTCAGTGAATAATGGGAGAAGAGTTGATTAAACATACGCTTTCCTTTGATCAAGTAAACCAGGGTTTCGATCCTCCGTAATAGCCTTTGCATTTGGAAATCCGAAAACATTTACACGGTAACTTTTGGGATACAATTAGTATATAAATCAGCGGAATGAGAAGAGTATGAAAATCTCACTTCATCACAACCACAATATGGGATTGAGTTTTTTGAACCCATTGATCTGGAATCTTGTATAAGGAATCTTGTCCACCACTTATAAATCCACCTCCGGGTATATAAACAAACACGGGAAGACTTTGATTTGTCGGTGTAGCAGGAGTCCAAATACTCAAATACAAACAATCTTCACTTTGTCCTCCATTAATTAAAAATTGAGGTACAACATTTGTATATATTGTCGAACTATTACTGGCAAGTTGCATGCATGAAGGAGGGAGCCTGGTAGCATTGATTGATGATCCTTTAATTTTCGTTTGTGGTGCTGCAAATCGCAAGTTTCCGATAGGAGGTTTGGCGTATGGTACTCCTAGAAATTGACGAACTTGTGGTGTGGTTTGGTTTATGAAGCCGTGAAGTTCACCACTTGTTGTTTGGACTATTAGGCCATTTTTATTGTGAGTGGGAGAACATAGCGTGGGGAGAATTAAGGAGGAATAAGCGAGGAGAAGTGATGGTGAAAACATGTTGAACGTCGAAACTTATTAATGAAACTTCTTCTGGATATTCATAGGCAAAAGCTTCGAGCATCTCTTTATTTTATACTCGTAGTGATATTAAAGTTCAGATGAATGGGGGTCGCCCGTAAATGAACCGGTACTAGACAAATTCTTCCTAATTGATCATCCATGCTGGCGGTATAAACATAGTATCGGATAAGGACATGTCCATTTCATTTAAAAGCTTTGGCAAATACAGGGAATAATGTCACTCCCACGCATCCCCGCAATGCGGGGCACACGTCTTAATGTCGGTGTTCTAGGGTACATGTAGTACCCGGTAGAGAACTTTTCCGGGTCTTAATATAGGGTTGCATGCGAGGATTAGACTATGTGGTTGGTTGGTTGAAAAGAAATGAGAAATGAATTCATATGCATTGAAGAAAGTGCGGTCAGTGATCTCTAATGTTTTGAGGTAGATCGAAGGTCAACTTTCCTATGTATTATATTTCAGCCGAAGTGTAAATACCTCGAGAATCCATACCTCGTGAAGCTTTCTTGGCGAGTACGCAAAGTTACAAGGTTAATGTAAATAGAATTTAATTTTAAGTATGAATATGAACCTATACCATTGTGGTTATCCAAATTAACCGATTTCCCTACTACGTGCACGTCCCTGCTATATGCACGATCTTGATCACCCATTTTGAATCACTTTAAAAATTAATAATAATTCTAATTTATAAAATAAAGAGCTAGTAATTTAATTAATAAATGATAAGATATGATACTATCTAAAAATATAATAAAATCTTTAGATTTTAAATTTCAATGGAACTTGTAGTACTTGCTTTTTATTAGATTGTAATATGATCTTTTTTTTCTTTTTCTTTGAATTATTAGTCTTTATAGTATTAAAAAGCTCTATAATCTTTATTAATATTAAATTTATAATAAAAAAAGTTTTGGGAAACTTTTTATTTCTTTTAATTAAAGATTTTATTGATTTTAGAGTCTTTTTAATCTCCTTTTTGTATTATATATAATCTGATAATTAATCTTTCTCTATAATATTCTCTTTTTTGTTTCAATTTCCTTTTATTTTTTTTTTAGTTTTCTTTTAGTTTTTATTTGAAATTTAGCTTTTTTTTTAGTTTTTTTTAAATACTTTATTTTCTTAATATATTTTAATTTTAATAATAATAGAAAGTAATTATAAAAATATATTATTCCTCTCCTCTCTAATAAAATTTAAATATTTTAAATAAACTTTTTTCCTTTTTTTAAATTTTAGAGTTTTTTCTAAATCTTTAGATTTATATCCTTATATAAAAGCTTTAGTTTCTAATATAATTATAATCTTAAAAAGCTTTAAAATAATCTTATAAATAGAAGTGTAATGAAATTCTAATTTCATTTTATATATTAATTTTGATATATATAGTATAGCAAAAATATCCCTATAAATTTTAAATAATATAGATAATATAAAAGGAGTTTTTGGAATAATATAGTTAATTATAAGATTTTTATTTATAAAATATATACTTATTTTTTTAAAGGATTATAAGATATTATACCTTATATAAATAAGCTTTTAAGCCTTTTTAAATATATTTCAAAATATATTTTTTATTATATCAACAATTCCTTTATTATTATATATTAAATAATTTAATAATATATTATAATTCATTAAAAGAATACCAAAGATTCTAATATTAAAAGATTATAATTAATATATAGAATAAAAAAGAAGAATTAAAATAATAATTTTTAATTTATTATATTTTAAAAGGAATTCTATATTAATATAACTAGAATAATTATTAATAATAAATAGATAATCTTTTCTATTTACTTTTAATATATAATAAAATTAAATATATTTATAAGTTAATATAGATCAAAAATATTCAATAATCACCTATTACTTAAAGCTTTAAAATAAATTTTATTCTTTTTCTCTATATTCTAAATTTATATATTTTGTAAATTCCCTAAATTTTCTTTATAAAAAAAAATAAAAAAAAACTATTCTATTAGTATATATAACTATTAATAAAATAATAAATTCTTTTAATTTATTTTATTTAATTTTTATTATTCTATCTTTATTATAAATGCTAATACTTATTATTCTTTTTATAATTCTTTTTATATTAATTATAAAATTCTTTTTATCCCAATTATATATATTTCTCAATTATATATTATATTTTATAATTACTTTTATTAATTAAATTAAAAAAAATAAAATATTAGTAAAAGTGTTTTAGATAATAAAAATCAATAATAATAGAAAATAGCTTAAATTAGATTATAAAAATAATTAAATATAGTAATATTATCAATTTTCATATACAAATTATTGATATTATAGAAATACTAATTTTTAAAATGTATTAAATATCTTTTAATAAAATTATTAATTTAATTCTTTTTTATCTCTTTATTTAGAATCTCTTTTATAAGATTTCTAATTATATAACTTATAGGAGAAATAGATTTTTATATTAACTTATTAATTTAATTAATTAAAATCTTCTTTTAATTATTAGAAAATATTTATTTTGTATTAAAAAGGAATTGTTTTTTTGAGGTGATTTTATTTTTATATTATTGAAAGAATATGGATTAATCAATTTTAAAGAAATTAATTATTTAAATATATTTAGGAGTTTGAATTCCTTTCAAATAATTTAATATAAGTTTTATACAAATCTCTAAAAATATATTATCAATATTTGAAGCCATAATATTGATATTTTCAAAGTTGTGCACGTAGTAGGGACGTGCATATAGTGGGGAAATCGGTTATAATGCCCATCCCAAATAAATAGTCTTATCATCCGTCTTTCTTCAACGAAGAGTCGGACAATTGTAGTCAGATAATCCTAGTTCAATATAATAAATCACAGGGATAGATGAGTAATTGTTTTACTTCTTGGTGGAGAGTAATTGGTCTCTTTGATCTCATCCCAAGTCATATTAGTAAGTGTCTCCAACTTTTCACTCATTACTCCCCTTGTTCATATGATCAGCATCTTTCCCCTTGTTATGACGACAAGTACCCGTCGATAGAAAGTCTACTTCGAGCTGCGATAGTAATATTTCAGAATCCCTATCCACATTGATCTGATTTCCAGGTCCTCGATCTCTCAGGTTGACAATCCAATAAGTGTATCGACCATAAAGAAAGTACTTGCAAAATGGAATAGAAAAGTGGACAGCTTAATAGGTTTGACATCATCATAAATTTGACGGCAACCTCGTAGAAATGAGGTATCTTTTCGTTGTATTGGGATCAAATCCTACAACACAGAACGACCTTCTAAATTTTGTAGATGTTTGTGTGAAGCTCCAAAGAGATCCTAAGGAGACCTGGCGTTAGATTAAAGGGAGCCCTGAACCTGAATTTTGATATATCCGAGTATGGACGTGATTGATGGCACAAAAGTAACTTTTAATTGTTGAAATTGAAAGTCAACAATTGAAAGACATAAATATAACCTCATTAATAAAAGCAAAATATCCCACTGTACAGCGTCACTTAGAGCTTGTGTGTATACATGACTGAAGACCCTCCTGCGTTCAAAGTCACTCCATGACGAAGAAATTCAAGGTGTGAGTCAGGAACTACCATCATTCTGATTGTAGAATCTAAAGTTCGAAATTCACCAGCCTCAATCGATTTAGCTCGTTGAAATTACCTATATACCTAGTGATCACACTGATAGTGTCCAAGACTACTTCGAAATGAGAGCGATCTGCGGAAGGCCTCTAGTTCTATGGTGGGGAATGTGTCAAAAGATACCATAACACTGAACCCTTAAGTCAAGATTCAAAAAGTAGTACTTCGATGTCAACAGTTTGAAACCGTACAGAATATCATCTAAAGCCGTGGTGATATTATGATGTTGTGACTGATTGAAACCACATACAAAAGTCCAAATTCAAATCTCGCGAATGGTAGGTTGATGTCCAATCACGTGATATTCTCTTCACATCTGCGGAGGAGTTTCATACATACGAAAAGGCGTGTAGGATTATGGCCGAGTCGAAAGTTCCAAGTAATCAAACATTAAACCTCCCATCACACATACTTTATCAAAATTTCAATAAAACTGTCACCTTAATTGATATCCCGCAATCAATCGAAGATGCTCAATCACTTTCCTCTGAACAATACGCTTCGCGTCCGAAGACTGAGAAAAGGTTAATATCTTGTAAACCAATAGATACGCCCTATCCATCACTCGAACCTAAATCTGCAAAAGCTCTTAGGAATGCTCCAGAGAAGAGAATTGAGGAATTGATGTTGGAGCGTTATGTTCAACTTGCGCTTGATGAGATGATGAGGGATGAGAGATGGGAGGGGAAAGTTTGTTTAGAGAGGATTTGGGGAGAAGATGGTGAGTTTATTTGAATGTTGTCTTTAAAATTTTCTACCTTTTTTTCCTTCTCTTTCTTTTAAGTTTAGGATGAGTATGAAATTGTCTAAATTCTAGATCTAGTTGGCAAATTTATTGACATCATTATAATTTAGAGGAACCCAAAAGGAAAAGGAAATTTGTCCCAGAAGAAACGGAGAAATCTCAGCAAAGCGTCATCAAAGTTGAAAATGCATCGGAACTTTCAAAACACGTTGATATCAATGGGGTTTCGGGAACAATGCCACCTAAATCTACAATGATATTTGGCAATATACCTGGAAGTAACATTTCTTCCAATATAGAAATACATCAAGACTTTCCAAAATTCAAAGTGATAATTGCCGACCCCCCTTGGCCTAATCGATCTGCTTTCCGGAAAGATTCTTATGCTACCGCTTCGGGATTTGGAGGAATAGAGAGTTTGTTGAGATTGTAAGTTTCTAATTCCTTGTTCTTCTCTCGAGCTCTCCCTCGGCTTTGACTGTACTCTGATTTTACATTTTATCATGTCTGATTGCGTATTTGATGTACATCCGTTTCTTTATATATAGCTCCATTTCCGTATCTAGGTTTATCAACCACATCCTCTCTTAAAATCTCAAGCTAAATTTCTGATCAAATACAGCCTACCATGCCATAAGATAGAACACAATGGTTACGTTGGAATATGGATAACTAATAAACCCGCTTTCCGCTCCATGCTCTTGGACAAAGGAGGGATGTTTGATCACTGGGGTCTTGAATTAATTGAAGAATGGATTTGGCTTAAAGTTACATCAAATGGTGAACCGATGTGTGAGATTTTAGGGACATGGAGGAAACCATGGGAGATTTTACTTGTGGGACGGAAGAAAGATGAGAGGGAGAGTGTTGGAGTAGGAGACTCCGGATTCAAGAAGTCTGTTGGGAATGAGGAATTGAATATTGAAAAAGAATATGACCTCGAGGGATCAAATCAATCTTCACCCTCATCCTTACCCTCACCCTCACCCTCGCAAACTCCATCACAATCTGAAAATTCAAACCTCCCCATAAAACGAAGGATTATAATTGGAGTCCCTGATTTACACTCACGAAAACCTAACTTGAGGTTTCTTTTTGGACAACTACTAGGGTTGCAAGATTATAGGGGTTTAGAAATCTTCGCGAGGAATCTCACAGCTGGCTGGTGGGGGTGGGGAAATGAACTTTTGAAATTTCAGAATGATGACGCTTGGGTTGTTGAGGAAGGCTGTGATGATGTTGATAGAACAGTTGATGTATTAAAAGTAAATGATGGACATGATAGAGAGGATGAAAAGAGTGACCGGGAGTGAAGAGAGAAGGATATCAATTGTCAAATTTGGAAATACATTCGGGCTGATATTGTTGGGAAACTATGTGAATGATGTTAATGCGTCAAAGTACAAATTGGACGATTTCAGAGGCAGCCGAGCAACATTGGAGGTTCTAATCAGCTACAACACCACCAATGAGCTCTTTCAAAAATCTTTAGTATATCAGTCCAAGGACTCAACATAGTTGCGAGTGGGAAACAATTGAAATGATAATGGTTGAAAGAAACCCTGAAACGAAAAATGTCAAATCCGAATTGGTGCATAGATGTTTTTATTCTTCATGTTCATATACCCCATTCAATGAATTATTCATACAATGTATCTCGCCATATACATGCTCTTCCAAAGTTTAATGGTTACACTTCCTCAAATCTTCAACTATTCCCGTCTTCCAATACGTGGAACCTTCACATCCATCTCAACCTCAACTTCCTCTCCTACATTCATCCAAGTATCTCTCGTAGGTGCCCATTTCTCTTTTCCTTGCAAAATCTTCCTTGCTTGCTCTGCGATCGATAGACGTTCTTTGCTGGGCTTTTGTTTGGCATCCGGATATTGACCTGCTTGTAATTCTTGTTCGTATTCTTGACGTTTCTTGACTCCTTCTTGATCCCAACTAGAAGTATCAAATGATTAGCATTTGTGCTTTTGCTTGTGCATTCCAATTCTCCACTCTAAGATTTTCTTTCAAACATTCATTCCCTCGACTTTCCCCCACTACACCAATCATTTCCCCGCCAAAGATATAGAAATCCTCCGCAATCGAAAATAAAACATACTCAGAAAAGTCCTTGGGCTCTTCAGGCCACACAAATGGTCTATCCATCTCCACCATCATCCTCTTGATACTCCTCGGCCTAAACCATTTCCTAGGTGTTGGTACTTTTGCTCCTGGTTTTCCTTCCCTCAATTTTTGCGCTTGAATATAACTTCGTACTCCTCGAACCTCTATTCCGTATGCATTCCATAAATAATCTCTTAAGTCTAATTTGTTCAAATTGAGGGGCACGATAAAAGAAGCGAAGGAGGGTGGTAGATTTGGTGTGCGGAGAAGAGTTATGGTGAAATTGGGACTATAGTAAGAAGAGGAGTTAGTCTCCAGATGGTGAGAAGCGGGATGGTGAGGGAAGATCGTACAGAAATACTTCTTTGCGACCCATTTTGGGCGCTCGAGCGACGGCCGTAAGTGGTGCTGCCATTGTTGATGTGGAATTGGGTTTTGAAGCTATTTGATTGAAATCACCAGTATCAGATAAAAATAAGCGCAGGAAATATTATCGGGATTCATTTGACGCGATAAGCACAATTACCCGCGAGTATCTTTCTCTTGGGGTTTCTGATGCGTCGCTTAGTCATGTTTTCGTGAAGACCACCAGGGCGAGAGCCTGGTGAATGCCCACCACTCATATCTCGTAAAGCTTGTCCGGCTTCTAGCGTTTCCACCATCTGAACGATTATTTTCACACAACATCGTCATCAATCCCATCATTACCTATCTACCAGTACTACCAAGGCATCTTATGGCGAATCACCAATCATATGGCTTCATTGATGATCACAACTCCTTCCCGCATTAACCACAGTTTTCCGCAATGACTTTCCTATAAAAGCATCCACTGCGAAAAGCGAGCTTCGCAATCCTTTTCTCCGATGAGTTTCTTCGGAATTATACCATTGCGATGGAGTTAACAGCACGGATATAACCTCTTCCTTCCCAGTCATGAAATGTGAATTTGATAAGCATTCACATCAATGGCCCCGTCAGCTCCACTACCTACCTGGTAAATAGCCTAGTGGAGGGGTAGATTTGGTCATTCTAGATCTATGCGTGCCTGCGTAATTTTTTATTATAAGTATCGATTGTTGCTGTTGTGTTTTTGATCAATAACCTTGGTGATTTCCTTTACCTTTTATATCAAAACCTGAATATAAATCTACTTTTCAAACCTCGATACATATTAAAAATGGCTTCAAACCCACCTCAAAGATGCTGCACCCTAGGTGTTAAGCACGAGTAAGTTTTTATTCTCTCGATGAGATGAGCTCTTGGTGGGGTTCGGGTCTATGAATTTGAAGCTTACAGAAATATTATCTTAGGGGTACACCAACTGGATCAACCATCAAGATTGCTGATACTATTGAGACCTATGTTGCTGAACCTAAAGAAAAGGTTTACAAGGATACTGCCATTCTTTACATTCCAGATGTTATCGGTATCTGTATGTATTTCCTCTACTATATTCACAATGATTTCAACTTCAAGCAACTAATCGGAATTCCTTTAACCAGGGCAAAACTCCCAATTGATGGCTGATCAATATGCCGCCAACGGTTACTACACCATCATCCCCGATGTCTTTAATGGCGACGCACTTTCTCTTAATCGCCCTGAAGATTTCGACTTTATGCAATGGTTGACCAAGGGTTCTGATGGAAACAACCCACATACATTTCCACACGTTGATCCTATTATTCAAAAGTCCATTGAATTCTTGAAGTCTAAGGGATACACTAAGATTGGAGCTGCTGGATACTGTTTTGGTGCTAAATACGTCGCTCGATTTATGGCTGAAGGAAAGGGTATTGATGTGGGATATGTTGCTCATCCTTCGTACGTTTTTCATATCATTTCCTTCTTTCCCCTTTTTCCAATCCCCAAAACTACCCTAGTTTAAACCCCAACCCTTGAGTAACAAACTAACAAACTCAAGTTTCGTCGATGAAGATGAACTCCGCGCAATCAAGGGACCCTTCTCCATCGCAGCCGCTGAAACCGACGAAATTTTCCCATCCGAAAAACGTCACAAATCAGAAGAAATCCTCAAGGAAATCGGTGCTACTTATCAAATCAACTTGTACAGTCAAACTGTTCATGGATTCTCGGTTAGATGTGATTTGAGCAAGAAGGTGGAGAAATATGCCAAGGAACAGGCTTTTATTCAGGCTGTGACTTGGTTTGATGAGCATTTGATTTAAAGAAAGTGAGACGAGGTTGAGGATGAAATTTTGAGAGAGGGGGGAAAGTTAAGGGATGTGGAGTCGAAGGGAATGGGCAATGATGGGGAAAAGTTTATTATGTGGGTGGACGGGGTGAGGTAGAGACTGCTGTGAGGTGAGTGAGTAGGTAGGTGTTGGTTGGAAGGCTGTTAATTGGAAAGGTGATCAAAACGCATAATTTATGAATGGTGATTTTCCAGGACGACTTAGGTCATCAGGATGAGATGGTGAGAGGATATTTAGATTATAGTTTTATGAGTGATTTTATATACAGATTGAGAACAGAAAGAGGTTTAGTAGAGTTTAATCGTATATTATGCAAGAGGATGCCGTTGCAAGGAGCAATGAAGCTCGGTAATTGAGGGGTAAGCAGGCGAGTATACTTCAAGGTAATCAAATAGCGTTTGGGGGATTTAGGGGTGAGACAGTTGATTTATAGAGGATGACACTTGCATTGACACCTCATTAGATTAGTTCTGGAGATACCACTGCTCATACTCATCCAGATGCTTTGACTATGAGGACGAATAACCTTTCAAGGGAAGAAGGGGTGATGGTGATACGGTACTCTGATATTGTGGTATCTATGGTTTTTAGTATTTTTGGAGTTGGCATGAATAGTTGGAAATTAGAGGATTTTTGTGGTATATGATGTAACGAAAGGTTCAAAGAATTCCTAGCAGTGGTTAGGTAGATACCGGTAGTGGATAGGAAAATGTTTATCACGTCTAACTTTTTATACCCTTCCAACATACCTATCTCGAGCCTATCTACCTACCTAGTTGGTACCTATTACACCTAGGCATTTCCAGATGCTCACTCACTTAGTGACCTCTCTTTCTATGACGTTTAACCAACTTCCCATCAGCTGATTCGGCGATAAGAGTAATATTACCGTCTTTCGCTTCTCCATCTTATCAGAACAAATGAATCAATTTCTCCATATAAAGTTCCAAGAAAAAAGAAAATAAATGGACAAGGATGAAAGCTCCTGCAAGGCGGAGGTGAACCCTTGTGAATCATGTACTTGAGGGACATTTTCTTTCCAACGTCAGTAACAAAGATTGACCAAATTTCGCACCACTTTTTCCCAACATGAATACTTGCAGATGATCTACGATACCTTGTTGCATGCCGAATATTATTTCTAGATTTCTGTCAAGGAGATTATTCCCCATGTGCCAAGCGAGGAGATGGTAGACGGTGCCTTTTTTCTTTCGATAATGATATGATAAGGAATTGAAACAAACAGATTGATTGATTGATTGATTGATTGATCGGACGGATTTGAAGAAAAGTAGAGAGATAGGATCAGGACCCCGCATCTTAGAAGAGCTTAGAGGCATGACCGAAAAGCTTGGTAAAGCATTCAAGAGGAGCATTATTTGCTAGAGCTATCAATGAAGAAGACAAGATGTCTTCCGGGTATGGTATTTCCATGTTCATCATTCTATGTCTTCAACTAACAATTTCTAATACAGTTCACTCAAGGACCTGACGAAAGCAATCAAAACATCAGTAACAACTTCTACCCGATTACCACTTCCCGACGACCTTGTGCGAATTATCCATACCTACCTTGAGAAGAATTCTACCCACGATGAATCTGACGCCACGAAAATTCAGGAGGAATTACTCTCCATTTATGAAAAGGATATCTGTGACCATCCTACCCGCTATGCCCCCTTCCTATCCATATTGCGAAGATTACGAATCTCGATAAAGGGTGGTGGTAGAATGCTACAATGGTGGGATAAATTATGTATACCAGTATTGAGTCATCTTGGAGAAGAGAAGGGATTGGCTTTGGAAGCTAGGAACACTTTACTGGAAATCCTTATTTACGACGAAGATGAGGACCATGTAGAAGATGCCATTACTACTTCGGATACAGTGGCAGAGAATTTAATTGCGATCTGGTTGGCAAAGTGTAACAGTGTCGCAACAAACCTTGATGAGAATTCAAGATTCATCGAGAGTCAATTAAGGAGTATACTTATATCATTTGGAAGGAAGAGACCAAAGGTATGTACACTATAATCCGAGAATGGAGGTTAAATTCTAACGGTTTATAGAACTTCTTGACTGCCATCAACCAATTCTTCGTTAAAAAAGACAGTCGAATTCTTGCCCTCTCATTACTTTGCGAATTCATTCGACATCAACCTCCTCACTTACATCAACTCCTTCAAACTCCTCTCTTCGAGAATCTCCTACGATGTTTACAAATAGATACTTCGACTCGAGTGGTATCATTGGCTATGACGGCATTGATTATGTTCCTACCTCATATTCCAAGCTCTCTCTCCAGGCACCTCCCTGCGCTTTTCAATATCTACAGTAGAATGCTTTTTTGGGATCGGGAACGAAAGTATGAGGATAATTCGGCATCTGACGATCAAGATGACAGAAGTACTCACAGTACAAGTTCATGGACTAAATTATCTTACTTGCTAGATTCGGAAGATGTATCTGTTCCGGAATTGTTACACTATTACACATTTCTTTACGGCCTCTATCCAATGAATTTTATGAGTTACATTCGAAAACCTCAAAAATTCCTAAGGCATCAAGGATTCCCAGGAGCCAATGAATTCGCAGTTGAACCTATGGAAATAAGACAACGATCTGAACCTTTCAGACAACTTCATCTTTTACATCCAAATTTCTTCACAATGACTATTGATCAGGAATTGTCAGATACTAATCGATGGATGAAAAGTGAAGCATCGGATGTTGTGACTGAATGTATGGCACTATACATACCAGGATATGCTCAACAAGCTCCATTATCAAGATCACAATTACCAAATCTACACATTGATACTAATGCCGACGTTCCAGATCAACCACTGACAGAACATAATGCATTCACACCTGCTCAATCTCGACATGCAAGTTGGAGATATGCTGGACCGCCTACCATTGCATCACCAGAAGCACTACGAAATTCTGTATTGAGAAGGGCATCTTTCACAAGTCAATCAATGCTTTCGATTGCGGATTCCCCTATTTTGAGACCGGAAAGGCGATTAGATAGTCCTACATTACCTCCAGTCATGGCTACATCGCCTTCACATACTCATTTACAAGATATGCTGGATTCTCAACGAGCTGGTTCAATTAGAGGTAGTATCTATCAAACTTTAACGAACGATAGCGTACAATCACTTGCGTTGAGTCATCATGCCCAAGATAATACTTCTCATGTTGATTCATACTTACAATCACTCACCCGTGCGCACGCCCTTCGTTCACCATCTTTGAGACCCGGGACAAATGATTCTACGAAAGTTGCATACTTACAGAGAGATATTATGTTATTGAAAAATGACTTGAATTTTGAACGCTATCTTAAACAGCAACATCTTACTCACATTGGACAACTTCGTCGAAAGGCTATTCGTGAAGCAAGAGTCGAAGCCGAAACTCAAAACTTGATCAATTCCAACAAAATCTTGAGAGCCAAATTGGAAGATGCCAAGAAAGCCATGGTACAGATGAAGAAAGAATTTGACAAGAGTCGAAATCATTCTAGGAAATGGGAATCTGATTTGACGGCTAAACTGAGATTATTGAAGGAGGAACAAAAGAAGTGGATAGTGGAGGGTGATCAACTGAAGCGTGAATTGTCTGCTTCAAAAATCGATATACACAATCTAAGGCAATTGGTCGTTCAAGCCGAATATAAGGTTTCTCATGCTACTCAAGAAATTCAAGTGGTGGAATCAAATAAGGAAGAATTGGAGCGATTACGCATCGAGGCCGAAAAGCTTACTACGAAGTTACGAAGATATGAAGCTTTAGAAGTTGCAATGGATCAAGCGAAGCAAGATGAAGAACAAGCGTACAATGCTATCGAAATCCTCAATATGAAATTAAAAGCCAAGGATGCGGAAATACAACAATTGATTGTCAAATGTCAAAAAGAAGTTCAAGAAGCACAAAACGCCAATCAAACTGGTTTTAAACAACTCGATCCTGCAAAACAAAAGGTCATTGATGAGGCATTAGCTGGATCGCGACGACGCATGGATGATATGAAGAAAGCCCATTCTAATCTTTTGAAACGGTTTACCAAGTTACAGCAAGACTATCTGGAAGCACTTACGGCGCAAGATAGAGTGTCTGATTTACCTATGAGTATTGATGGATCACCTGGGCCACATATTCCTCCAAGAGATCATCGTCGATTAACTCATAGCTATTCAGATTCGACAAGGCCGGGAAGTCTTGTACCTAAAGCAACATTTCCACTTACAGGTACATCAAGTTTTGTTGCTCGGCCCAGGATAGATTCTCACAGTCCAACATCAGGCCACGCATTTAGGTCAACACCTACAAGTTCACCTACAAGTCCAGATTTTTATGGAGGTAGATTTTCTCATTCAAGTAACTTTGGCCCAGCTCCTGGTTCGTCACATTCGGACGGGACAATGAGTAGAGATGGCAATAATAGTGATAGGGATTCTTTGGAAGCCCAGGCCAAGCCAAAGGTTAAGCCGCAAAGTGAAATGAGAGGCTATGGTCGTGGTAAGTAAATCATTTTTTCAGTCTAGTAAATCGTACATTGAATTCAAAGTTGAAGAAAGTTGAAAGTTGAAAAAAGTTAAAGAAACATGATACTTTGTCTCTTGTGTTTTCTGACTCTTTATGATTATTGTCTAACATTCAAACAGGAGGAGTTGGAAATATTGGAGCAGTGAAGAAGGATAAGGATAGTGGAAAAGATAAAGGGAGGAGGGAGGGGAGTGGGAGCGGTGCGGAAGAGAGTTCAAAGAGTAGTCCAAAAGAAAAGAAAAAAGGGAGTGGGTTGAGAGGGTTGAGAGCATTTGTATAAAGTAAAAATTATTGAGTTGATTGGATGGATGGATGAATTAAGTGCATATGGGAAGGGTAGGAAGCGAGTGTTACAAAATGGTGATTGGGCGGGATGGAATGGAAATAGGAATGGGGATGGGGAGTTGGAAAACCGTATATAATCTGTGCGATTGCTGGTCTACTTTGTTTTTCATGGGTTGATCAATGATGGTTGATTATTTGCTTCATCTATCGTCCTCACTAAAAGTGTTAGGTATGAAAATGGTATGGAATGGGAATAGGGATGGGTGGTTTACATTGATGAAAAAGTTTGAAGGTGTAGTTATATGAACATTTGAATTTGCAAATACCACTCTTCTTCTGAATTTCCAACTCATTTTTGGAGTTTGTTCTCCTGATATATAGTCATATGAATGTGCTGTTAACTGATAATCGACCGACTATTATTAATTCAACGGAGACTTCTAGCTAGACATTTAGATATCATGCTCTTCTCTGATATCTGGGGAAATATTACTTCTAGGGAAATATTAACGAATCAACTCTCGGCCGATCACGCTGACAAAGTTAAGCCGATGAATACCGTAGACCCGAGGTTTGATACTGAGAATTTTGGTCTCTATATTAGGTAGGTGTGAAAAAGATTTACGAAATAATTCGATTTCAAAAATAAGGAACGCATTTTATAAGTTTGCAAGAGAAAAGAAATGTACAATAATTGAAGCTTTCTATTTGGTCTAAATTTTGTGAATATTGAAGCAATAGTAACCTCTGAAGATTGTATTTGGTGATGGCAAAATAAACATCCATATCATATGTGATCCATCTCTGCGAGGGGAAGATTACCGAGTACCGACCAATTGTACGGCGCTAGTATGACGTTTGTGGGTGAAGGGTCCCAGAAGATTGTAAATAGAAATAGAGACGATACATACCTATACACACATGCGATTTGATTGAAGGTATCTCTTCAAAATATTACGAACGTCACGAACAATTCGATCATTAAGATCCTGCGAATAACTGGCAGATTTACAAATGAAGTCTTGAAAGAAACTTTGCGCCATGGAATGAGAAATTATTATGGTACATTCATTGATAAGAGAAGAATAAGAATCAAACAAATGGGAATGATATGACCAAGCATGCCTCATCGAGCTCAACAAATATATTTACAAAACAGAACGGATCACGAGAGACAAACGACAATAATACAGTCGAAACAATGGCGAGCGCAGTCGCTGATGGGAGGAGAAAATCCGCGCCAGCTATCTGTCCAACGGATGATGATACGGTAGTATTGGGGAATAAACAGTCGAGAATGGGGCAGAAGGAGGGGTATGGAGAGGAGGTGAAACTAAAGCCCGCGGGGAAGGAGATTAGAAATAAACAAAGTTGGGATTATATTTGGAGAACGGGGTTGGCGGGGGGTCTGGCTGGTAGTGCAGTATGTATTCTCTCTTCAATCTTCAACGACTTCTACCTGGGGACTCTACAGGAAGAAATATCTAGGGCATCAAGAGAGATGTATCTAACAACATTTACCCCAGGCAAAAACCGTAGTCGCCCCCCTCGACCGAGTAAAAATCCTCTTCCAAGCCAGTAACCCTCAATTCGCCAAATACACCGGCTCCTGGTTTGGTTACATTACAGCCATGCGAGACATTCACAGCGATGAGGGACTACGTGGACTCTTTCGCGGGCATTCTGCGACTATCCTCCGTATATTCCCATACGCTGCGATTAAATTTCTAGCATATGAACAAATCCGCGCAGCGATAATACCGAAACATGAATACGAGACGCCATTCAGAAGATTGATTAGCGGTAGTTTGGCGGGAGTAACAAGTGTATTTTTCACTTATCCCCTAGAGGTGATGAGGGTTAGATTAGCATTCGAGACCAAAGGACGGAGCGTGGGGTTGGGAGAAATTTGTAGAAGAATATATCACGAAGTTCCGCCGCAGCCTAAATTGTCTACAACAACTGGGGTAGGAGGCCTAGTTGCCGGAGCAGAAAATGCAGTGCAGAGTATCGTTCCCAAGAGCGGGTTGGCGAATTTTTACAGGGGATTTTCGGCGACAATATTAGGAATGTTGCCATATGCTGGAATGTCATTTTTAACGCATGATACAGCGGGAGATTTATTAAGACATAAGAGTATAAAACAGTACACGACACTTCCGAAACCAGCACATTATGCGGAGAATAAACCAGCACCGCTTAGATCGTGGGCGGAATTATTTGCGGGTGGTGTAGCGGGATTGGTGTCTCAAACGAGCGCATATCCTTTGGAAGTGATAAGGAGAAGAATGCAGGTTGGTGGAACTGTAGGAGATGGGAGAAGGTTACATATTGGGGAGACGGCAAGGATGATTGTTAGGGAGAGGGGATGGAGAGGTTTCTTTGTGGGGTTGACGATTGGTTATGTTAAGGTTGTGCCGATGGTTGCGGTAAGCTTTTATGTTTATGAAAGGGGAAAGGGATGGTTGGGTATTTAGAGTGAAGAGTTTAGATGAGAAGCCAAGGGAAGATAAGGGACGAGCACTTGATAGATTTTGGTGTGGTATTGTGTTTCGTGGTATTGATATTGTATGTATGTTTGTATGTATGCATTTTCATTGGGAAGACGGGTATTGATCCGGTGGGAAGGACATATTGATACTAAAATTGGAAGCTTTAGAATTAGAAATGGGAGTTATTTATCATCTAGGTTGGTTCTAATATCAGCTGTTGTCGTTTTGCATTTAAGCATATAGATGTGGAAATTTCTAGTACGGTTATAGTAGACCAAGCGGATCTTCTTTTTTCATTCTTTATCTTTATCTTCATCCTATCTTTCCATCTTATCTCATCTTATCTCACAATGAAGAATCGGATTGGGAATCTTGATATTAGTACGACGATGGGAAGGTACAAAGGCGAAGTCGTGCATCGTCTTGGAATTTTCAGCTGAGAACTACTTGCATATTTGGTGTGTAGTTTGTGCATGGATATGTAGGAGTAGTGTGGTGCTTTTTCTTCTTGATTTGAAGTAGAGCGGGTGAATGCATGGGGTTTGTGGATTTGTGAGATAGGGAGATAGGGAATTAGAATTTGAGGAGCGGAGGCGGAGGCGAAGGCTGGGGATCGGGATTGGAAGAGGCTGAGATCGAGGTTGAGGTTGGAAGGAAGAGAGAGGGAGAGGGGTTGGTGGGTACAGAAGTGGAAAGAAGGTTATGAAGCGGGGTTGGGACCGTACAGTATAGATTTTCTACAAACAAATGTCTTGTTCTGTACAGTGAACGTTCTGGTATCGGTGAGTCGGTATTTAATTTGTCGATTGTTCTCTCAAGACTTTATTTATGCATGGGAACATACCTATTGGAATTGGAATCTGTTGTACTTGTACTTGTACTTTGTACCTGCTTGTACTCTTATTTGTGTAACTATATTGCTCTCATCCCATCTTATCTATTCAGATACGCTTCATTCTTATCATGTTCTTTCTTATAGCATATCTTTCCATTTATCATTTTCTCCTATTAAATTCAATTTTCCTCCCCATTCTTTTCAAGTCACCTAAGCGAGAGGTGTGATTTGATATAATTCATTGAATTCTGACATATTAATTATTCTACCCTATAGAACTTTCAATCCAAACGAACCAGCTTAGATAATGCTCGGCCGAATCTTCTATCCCGCTCTTCTCGCCCCTCCTCTCAATCTCTCTCGCTCTCCACCCCTTTCACTCCCATCAAAAATGAAAAATTTAACTCCCAGTCAAATAGCAACACTTCTCCTTCTCCTCTCAACTATCTCTTCTCTCTTACTCAGCTCTACATTTCTCCCTCTCATCGAACGATACATTTGTAACACTTATACTCCTTCTTCTTCTCCCCTTTCTTTTGCTTCTTCTGAGGTATCTTTATCGTCAGATGATATTTGTAAATCCCCACCAGTACAATCAAGGATAGCGGAGATAAATGGGATATTTCAGTTTTTGAGCTATATTCCGGGGATATTGTTAACGGGACCTTGTGGGTGGATTGCAGGGAGATGGGGGATGAGGAGGGGAGTTGTGGGGTTGGTTGCTGGGAGTGGGGTTTTGGGGGGAGTGTGGTGGGTGGTTGTTTGTGAGTTTTCTTTTCATTTCTTCCCAAGTAATTAGATTTGAGGGAGAATTAGATTCGGGTTGGAATTATAGGTTGTGTGATTTAGAGGTTGGAATTTGTGGAGATGCTAATATTTGATGAGGAAATAGGTTGGAATTCTGATACTTGGGATATTAGATGGATTTATTTGATACCGGTTTCCGATTTGATAGGGGGCGGAAAAGTGGTTATGGTTAGTTTGTTGTATACTTATATCGGTGAAGAGGCGGATGCTGAGGGTGAAAATGGGGGTTTGTATGTTTCTCTTTTATCTCTAGTGCCTTTGTACCTGGATTTACCGTATTATATTTTTCCTTGCATTTCCCAGGCGTCTCATGTATTCTGGAACCTTTTCTTTATATAAAAATGCTGATCATAACTAATCTAGATCCTCTACCTTATACCGTCTCATGGCTCTACAACTTTTCAGTAGTTTCAAAGCTCTTTCATTCGCAGGCTTTCTGTTGAAGTATGAATATGGTGTTTGGGTTCTCTGTGCGCTTGCGGTTGGATTCCGGATTCTTTCCATTGGAATTGCGATGCTTTTACCTTCGGGAAAATTCATCGAGTCAAATGCCAACACACAGAGTTTAGAAAGAAATACAGGTATGGAAAGGGGGAGGTACAGAGATTCCATCGACGAAGAAAACGAGCAAGACGACGATTCAGAAACCATACCAACTTCAACAATTCGCGACACCTCATCCGTATCATCACCTACGAATACAAACTTTTTTCCATCACACACGAAACGAAATTCTCGCATTAATCTGCAAACTTCATTTCTATCTCTAGTTTTTCTCGTCACTTTCTCACTAAAGATTCATATCCTTTACCCTCAATTCACTAGTCTGTCGCAAAATCTTCCATACAATGTTACTACTACCATTTACAGTTTTTGTTTATTGGGTTCAAGTATCCTACTAGTCTTTCTCCCACGAATCATAAAATTCATGAATCGAAGAAGAAAATTACGAGTCTTTTTGATTCGCAACGAAGAAGGAAATGAATCGGGAATTGAAGAAAGAGAAGGAATAGAATGTAATGAGGAAAATGACTTCTTGATTTTAAAATGGAGTTTGCTGGCTAATATTATGAGTTTAATACTCTTGGCACTTCCAACGACAAGAGGAGCAATATTCTGGTTGGCTATTGGAGGAAGTGTGATGGGGAGTCCGGTGCAAGTTGCTTTACTTGCTTGGGGGAGTGGTTTAGTTTCTGATTCGGGCCCAGGAGATTCTGATAATTTTGAGGAAGAGAATAATGTGAGAGAAGGGAGATATATAACTTCCGTTCGAGGTTTGTTACAAGATTTGGAAACGGAAGTGGATGAAATCAATTGTAAAGGAAAAGGGAAAGGAAGTGGAAGATCAGAGATGGAAAAATTCTATGTGAGAATGGGGATATTGGAACAAGTAGGTGCTTGTTTGGGGACGGGAGTATGGAGTTTAGGATTTGCGAAAGGGATGGGTGAGAATGGTGGATTTATCGATTTTTCACGATGGGATACAAAGGGATGGATAGATGAGAAGGGTGGGTTTGCTTTGGCAGCGGGATTGTTAGGTTTGGGATTGCTGGTCGCTGTGAGATTGGAAAGGAAAATTGGGAGTGAGAGTCGAGAGGGAAGTATCGTGCTTTTGTAGAAGTGGAAGGTGCAAGGCAGTGATTTATGTGTGACGAAGTTTGATGACCATGGATCGATAGTAGATTTGTGCCCGGGAGATAATTCCCATGATTACGGTTGAATGATATGCGATGACTTGATGGATATGGTTCCGGTGTAAAAGATCATCGGAGTGCAGTTATGAATGAATATTAGGTTAATCCAATGCGGCATAACACAAAAAGCACCTTCGCATGTTATTCGAACCCTGATTTCCACAGTTCACCGAAGAGGAAGGAAGTGACATGACTTATTATCTCAGCTATTTTCTACATATCATTAATGTTTCAACTTCATGATTATTCACATCACATTTGTTACAGGTCAAACCAACGCTATTGATCAAGCAATTTGGACAACACAGTATCACCAAGCAGTTGTACATATTACCATATTATACATTCTTTCATCATGACTTTTAATCCGAACTCAGACGACCTTGATATTTATGATACGTCGGGTATGTTCTTTCCAGCAACTGAAAAGATCAATCTTGATGATTCAAAACATAAGGTCTTTGGACTGGAACCGGAATTTGAATATTCAACAACAGAATCACTGGTATCGTCAGATTCAGAACTAGAGGAATTCCCGACAAGACCACTGGTATCCCAGATTCCGGAACCTGAAAGTTGTTCGAAAACAACAAAAGCAGTACTTATATTGCCAGACACGAGGGTCATTGATCCTGGGACTTCTCTGAATCTGACTCCTCAAATGAATTTAAGACCATCAGGGGCAAGAATGGTCGACAATAGACTGACCTTTACGAAAATTGGTATGAAAACTTTTATTCTCATTCTTTTTGCTCAAGAAAAAAGATCAAGAAAAAACACTGACTACAAATCAGAAAATAAATCAGAAGTGATGAATGCACTTGCCATTAAACTTGGACTTTCTCCCGCTCTCAAGTTTTACGATGTCTGTTCATTTACTGGAATGAATTCATTGAAGAACATACCTCGTCCTGTCTATGCTCTCCTCTTTTCGATACCTTTCACGTCTACGTGGAATTCAATTACACGTGCAAAGGAAATGGCAAAACCGCCTTATAAAGGGAGTGGACCTGATCAACCTGTGATTTGGTTCAAACAAGCAATTGCTGATGCTTGTGGGTCTATGGTTCTCTTCCATTGCCTTTTAAATGGACAGGCTCATAGATATATTCTCCCGGAAACCATATTATCTAGACTTTATCAACGATCTATTCCCCTGGCACCTGATGGCCGAGCAATGATGTTATATAATGACTAAATTTATGAAGATGCTCACCAAGCTATTGCTGCTTTGGGGGATAAAGCATCATCAACAGGAAAATTCGAGAAGCCGAGACGACATTTTGTGGCTTTTGTAAGGGGTGAAGACGGGTGGTTATGGGAGATGGATGGAACTAGAGGGGGACCTATTCGTAGGGAGCCAAGATTGGAAGAACATGAAGATCTTTTGACTGATGATATATTGAGATTTTGTATGAGAGGATTTGTTGATAGTGATAGTGATGAGGATACTATGTGTAGTTGCATTGCCCTTGCTAAAGATCCAACTGAGGTTGTAACTTTGCCTTTGAATTCTCTTAATCGCGGTCACTTATGTAATGAAAGAAGCGAAGGTGTGCAACCACGTACTTTTTGGGATCCAGCTTGGTATGGTACTGATCATTGGTCCCGATGATGAGTTGGCTCTGATGATGAATTGGTTATGGGGTGAAGGTATTATAACGACCAATAGCGTTACAAAATGGTTTCCAAACTAGCGTCTAGTATTATTAGTTCAGTCTAGAATTTTTATAGCAAGGGAGCAAGGTTAAAAAGATTTCCTCTGTTTTCGACAGTCGAAGAAAAGTATCCAAATAAGTATTGAAATTTATACTTCTTTTAAACTACAACTAATCTTTTTCGCGTTTGCAAAATTCAATGTGATCGGATCTCCATGAACAATTCCTAAGATATAACTAGATCTATGTACTGCGTCGGATGGGAAAATCACTACTGGGATCTTATAGGGTTAAGACTCAGTTCCACTTAAACAATCAATACAATCTATGTCACTAGATGTTGACGGGATTGTAAATTAGACTGAATCTCATACTTCGGAAGGATCGATAAACTAAGCCAGTATGAAGCTACTTGTATGGTTAAAAACATGCTTATTAAATTATAAGTAGTAAAGTATCCTTTCATGCCGTGAACGCCACGATACAATACCATGTCATGCACAACCACTACCGAGGTCTTACATCCCCGCGTTTTCTAGGATCTTTCCCCATGGTCAAAAAATACCAAGGAAGAACAAGACAAGTGTTAATAAATTCATTCGGACTTATACTCGGTGGTAATACACGATCAAATGATTGTGAAGTACTAGATGAAGATATCAGCCGATAAAGAAAAGGGTCCGGTAATTTGGTTCACGAGGGTAAACAACGCATAATTCAAAGATCGATACTACGCTGCTGACACTCTTTGAAACGAAATCTTCAACACTCATTTGGCAATTCAATAGGTAATCTGTAATTTCTGCAGGGCTCACTTAGTGGTTAGGTTACTTCTGTCAGATTGTCGAGTGGCTGAGGCTCAGATCTTTGTGTCTCAAGTGGTCATAAATATTCCGTAGCAATACCCCTTAATTAAAAAGAGTATACATGGATACACGGGAAACGACCAACATTGAACTACATACACTGTGGCTTTGAGGTTGGCGTAAATGATAAGATATAATAAGTCTTCTCATAACTTTCATTCGTGGGGATAGTGTTCGCATATTCTGGTCAGTCATATGTATCACTGCCTGCCTTTTGCCTTCTGTCTCTTGTCAAGCCCAAGCTTTATGGATTCGGATATTGCAAGTCAAATTGGAAAGTGCAATTCGGCGAATAAACATTGAATTCTTCAGGTCCAGGCATGCCAAGAATTGAGATGATCAAATACTCCGGATTAGAGCATCAAATAGTGCGGAAGGGTGGATTGAATGCAAGTTCTTGATATTTGAAAAGAAATACAATGTTCAGTATTGTTCCATCAAGTCAGAACTAGGACTGTTTGTGCAAAAAGAAAGTAATATCTCAGTCGAGGTAGAATTTAGTACCCCGAATTATCTGAATCGTTTCACTGAAATGAGAAATTGGAAGTTTCGCAATTGTCAGACTAAAATCCGGACTATTGGAACACTACCCCGGATTTTCGCACATGGTTTTGATATCAGGAGATACCTTGATTACGTTGCAATCCTTCGCTGTGTGTCTTTTGTAACTCTGATGAGCAAGGAAGCATGTTACACTCACAAGACGGAAATGATATCTAAACTCGGTGGTGTGGTTCATAGCAAGTGATCTAATTAAACACTCATTCTCGTCTTGGGAAAGTGATAGCTCTTTCTATAGTGAGCATATAAGTGCTCATCTTGTCCACTTTGAATCTTCTAATGGCAGATCTTACACTCCTTCTGATTTGACTTCTTGAATTTCCCTTCCTTAACGCGTAATATTCATTGGCTTTTACAGCCTCTGCAAATTCTTGTGTAATCATCTTCATTCCACACATCTATCCTTGATCAATCAAGATGTCTCCTAGATCTACCTTCCTTTACACGAATCTCTTACTATCCTTACCTCTCAAAATTACCGCTCTTGCTCCATATATTCAAGGAACCTATCAGCAGTATGCCACTGCTACTTATAACCTCAAGGACACTTACAACTCTGCCAACTTCTTCTCTTCCTTTAGCTTCTTCACGGGTGAAGATCCTACTCATGGATATGTATCATATCAATCTCAATCAGCTGCCTCAGCACAAGGTCTCATCAACACCAATCATGGCCAAGTCTACTTAGGTGTTGATCATAAAACGGTTAACCCTTCAGCTGGTCGTGCATCAGTCAGACTTACGAGTAATAAGGCATATAATCATGGTCTTTTCATTGCTGATATTGCCCATATGCCTGGATCAATCTGCGGAGTCTGGCCCGCTTGTAAGTAATTCTTTCGAAAAGTTTAGGTTAAATGGTTGAATAATACTTCTTCTAGTTTGGCTCGTTGGTCCTAATTGGCCATTTGGAGGGTAAGTTCTTTCGAATCTTTCTTTTCTCTCGCTTATACCTGGACTTCTCCACCACACCTGAAATTCTAACTATATCTTAGAGAAATCGACGTCATCGAGGGTGTTAATCTCGCCGGCACAAACAGCATGACCTTACATACCGGACCCGGCTGCGTAATCAATACAGCTGGTTCTCAACCCGGTATTACCTTGAGCGATCCGAATTGCAATTCTAACAGCGGCTACAATGGATGCGGTGTGCTTACCAATAAAGCCAATTCCTACGGAAATGGTTTCAACTCTGTCGGTGGCGGTGTCTATGCCATGCAATGGGAATCCTCCGGTATATATGTCTGGTTCTGGCCTCGAGGTAGTGTACCCGCTGATGTCACTGCCGGAAACCCCGTAACGGGTAATTGGGGATTGCCCCTCGTGGCATTTAATGGAGGAAGTGGGTGTAATATTGATAGTTTCTTTGCGAATCAACAAATTGTTTTCGATACGACATTCTGTGGGGACTGGGCGGGATCTGTTTGGTCGAGTGGGAATTGTGCTACTGTTGCGAGTACATGTAACGCGTATGTAGGAGCGAATCCTGCGGCGTTTGCGCCAGCTTATTGGTTGATTAATTCGGTTAAGGTTTATCAACAATAGGGGCTGTATAGGGTGATTAGAAGAGTTGGAGATGAGTTAGAAGAATTGGAGATGAGTTGGAGTGAAGTGAGGGATGTGGAGTTAAAGGCTATGGGGGAAGGTCAGGGTGTAGTTTTTGCTGAACGATGATTCATGTCGAGTATTATGACGTGATGAGATTAGATAGGACAGCTTGTGCGCTCGTTTTGTGGCTGTCTAGTAGACTTTTATATGGGACAAAGATGAGGACATGATTGAAGGTACAGTCGCTACCATAGTTGCTGACGCACTTGAAGATTTATGCAGAAAGTATATAGATTTTGATTTCTGTGTATATAGTAAGGTATCAGATTCGTTTCTAACTTATTTCAATACATGCAAGTTATCGCGCTGATGAAAGACTGTTTTGTTTGCCAGGACTCAGTAATGGCACGATCTATTCGCTCCTCCCCGACCCCTATTCGACTGGGCATACATTCCTGAGTTATTACCTTCCCGTTGGGATGGAAAGATGTTTATGGTTATGTAGAATTCGTCTTCTGAAAATCAGGCAATAACTCTCTCGTTTAAAATCATCGTTATGCATAATCTCCGTCATCTATATTTGAAGTGTCTGCACTTGCAACTTCAAAGTCTAATAGTATTTCAATTGGGGCCTTGGTACCCTTTAATGAAGCGCATTCTTACCATCATATACAAGTTGATGTTGAGAATAGCTATGGAATTGATCTTTTCATTCGATCGATAGTGCGTTCGATAGTGTTATCGATAGACTCTCCGTTGTCGCTTACTAGACAGATGAGCCCAGTTGGCAGTAATCATACACCGCCAAATGTTAGGAATTCCTAAGACTTGGATCCGAATGTTCAATTAAGTCGTTCAAGATTGATTGAAGCCGATTTCCTTATAGAGAGGATTCTATTCAAAAGCGCCTGCTCTAATGCTATCATAATCACTTGAATTCCGCAAGACTCTTTCCATTTTCCCTTCCATTCCCACTTCTTAGGACACCTCCTTCCAAAACTTTCTTAACAACTCTCCCTAACCTCACAGTACCTTCTTCTAAATCATTCGGCTCCTCCCACGAAAAACAAAGTCTCAATCCCCTAGACAACTTCACACTCTCATCCCCTTGCACCTCGAAAATGCTTCCTTTAGCTACCACAAGATTTTCATCTTCCAATGCCATCTGCGCTACCAAATCACCATCAATTCCATCTGGCAAATTCAACCAAATGAAATAGCCTCCAAAGGCTTTTGTTTCACCCGATTCCATTCCCGTGTTTTCAACCGTCACACCTAATGGACCCAATTCCCTCTCAATCGCTCTCATCATTCTCACACATCTCTCCCTATAAGCAGGTTGAAGTACCCCCTCAATATGTTTCATTAAATCTCCCGATCTTAAAACTTGATCAATAATAGTAGCAGTCAACTGACTTGCGCATCCACCACTTCTCGAACTACCCACTAGACTCAATCCCAACGCGAATTTTGGAGTTGCTTCAGCCCATCCGGTACGAACACCTGGTCCTGCTATTTTACTGAATGAGCCGTTACTGACTGCATTTCCGAAACTAGCTGCATCAGGGATAGGTTCGAGTGTACGGTCAATGTCGACGAGACGGGGAAGTAAAGCCTTTTTAAGAGGAGTATCAGGGGAAGATGATGATGTAGGCCATTGGAGAAAATCATAGACATCATCTGTGACGATTAACGCATCGTATTTGCGAGCCAATCTGACCAGAGAAGTGCGACATGATAGTGACATTGTTTTTCCAGACGGATTTGAAAAGGTTGGGACGCAGTAGATAATATTTTTGTAGATCTTACCCCATGGTCTCGATTTTGAGTCTTTGATAGGCTATCCACGTTTGTTAGCGTCATTCCTTGCTATTATGTCATATACCAAATTTCATAAATCTAGAATACTGGTAGACATCATCATGTTTCAAATCACGTGAAATAACTAACATACCTCGACACCATTATCCTCCTTGCCTGCGTCCTTCATCATTCTTTTCAATCCCTCCAAATCCACCCCCTCATCACCCTCCCCAACTGCTCTCACTCTCAATCCACTATCATCAAAGATTCTCCCCGCCAAAAAATACCCTGGCGTAACCATCCATACTCTCGTAACTAGTGGATCTGTATATGTCTGTAATATACACGCTAGATTTTGCGATGCTCCTCCTGTAATACATATCCGATCTGCTTCTGGACTTGTCTGTGTACCTTGATTATCTTTATTCAATGGTTCCCGAGTATTCTTTTCTTCTTCTGAGTTGGAGCCAGAAGAAAGATAATACTCAGAATAAAACTCTCGAAGCCATATCGCAACACTCTCCCTCATACTTGATGGCCCTGGATCCGGTCCATATAATAATCCGGGATTAGCTAGATCTGGGTTTGTAAGGACTTTATTTGCTGCATTCTGAATGTACGAAGTGGGAAGAAGAGAAGTATTAGGCCAGCCTCTCAGTAGATTAATCTGTTTCTTTGGTGGATAAATCATAGATTTAGATACAGAGGGATAATTTTTGGTCATGATGGATGTATAATGTGGTTGTTGAGGTAGATGTTTGATGTTTGATAAGATAACTATCTGATGGTATGATATAATAATGTGCGCACGGACTCTTAGTGCACCCTTAGCTTTACAAATCAACTTGATAAATCATGATCATTTCAGGATACCACGGGTACATTACGAGTACATCTGATCCTTTCTAAATGGAGCTCATTCTTATTTGACTTGTAATAAAGCATCACCTCCAATGTAGATTCCAGCATGTTCAGAGGGGTATTGGAGGGGTTGTGTGGCTACGGAGTTCAATCATTTTCGTTGAGATCGACATAAATAGTGGACGGCCTTTGTCGAGCAGAAGTGGGATTTGATGATGGATGACAGGGAGAAAGATAAAAGGATATTAGTAGCTGAAAATTGATAATGTATAGGAAACAAAGAAACGTTTTGATGTGTCTATTTTGCGTTTGGTATATTAATATTGAATATATAATACCATGAAGTTTGTTGCCCTGGTATCATTCATCAAAAAGATTGAAACATGATTCCATTCGGGTGATTGAGTGTATCGCTCGCTTTCATCATCCACATAGAATTCACATCATATTCATCAAAATTTTGTATGTGTTTTCATGATTTTAAATATTTTATTCATCTGAAAATTGTGTTAAGAAGCCATTTCCATTTGGCATTGCTGTCATCCCGAATGTACAGCCATAGAGCAAAACATATTGCAATGAAGTACTTATGATTGAGAGTATCTTAGGAATCCTCATGAATATTTCAATGTCCAGATGATCCCTTTTTGTTACCCCTCATATCGTCGTAAATAATGACCTTCATGTCATCTAAACCTATGCCTATGCCTCTCGAAAAACAGTAAGAAGCAAGTCATGACTGCGTGCAAATGTACATTGCGATCCATATTGCAACCCAAATTGCTTAATGATCGCTGACGAGACAATAACCCACTTATGAGGGTTTCGAAGTTACAAGTGTAGATATCTTGAAGGAAAAAGTGGTGTTATGTAGAAAGAAAAAGGTTGCTCTTATAGATACACGTTAAAGGTTCGATATTCGTAAAAGAATATGATGACCATTATTGTGTCTTCTTGAACTATTCTGACATTCAAGTGTGAACTGGTGTGGCAGCATGGCGGTTCCAGCTACTATTATTCCCAAATCCTCTTCCACCACGGCCACGCCCAGAAGTGTTGTTTGTATTTGAAGGTTGGGTTTCACGAGGGGTGGAGGAAGAGCCATTGTTGCTATCTCTTCCACTACGGCTACCTCTTGGATGAGTTGACGAAGTTTGTCTTGATCCGCCGCGTCCACGTCGCGGGTTGCTTCTAGTTCGAGGTAGTTGTAGTTGAACCGATTTAGATTTTTCCTGACCGGGTAGCAAAATTACAAGAGAACCGACATTGTTGCTGATCTCCAGAGGAAATTGCATTGATTCTGCGGATGTTGTATCAGACATGAGGAACTTTCGAGGAATATTTCTTGGAGGGGGAGCAAGTTGAAAGGCGTTTGGTGGCGTAGTTTGTGGCATTCTAATAACAGGTAACGAGCCCATCTCTTGTTCCTCAAAGCATTCCTCCGCAGCCGGTTTTGTGTCGAGTGATTCTTGTTCGCCAATCAAATTATCGTTGACGGAGCCAGGAAGGGAAACCACAGTGGTGGTAGAAGTTTGTGACTCTAATGAATGATCGAATGCGCGTCTGCTAGAAGAATCGACAGCAAGAGCGTGAGTTCTTGGTGGAGACTTCTTGCCGAACAATTGATCAATTTTTTCCTTCCATTCTCCTGTTTGGGTGGATGAAGGTGCACCTCTGCGAATGTCGTAAGAAGTTGACCCAGCCCGCGCGAGTCCTTGACGGGCTACCATACCAGGAATTTGACTGATGGCAGGAACTGCAGGGGCTGCGGCTGCGGCTGCAAAAGAGGTTGGGCGGGGAGGAGCAATTGGTGCAACGATGGTCGGAGGTGGCAATCTAACCACAGGTAATGGAGGTGGTAGAGCAACATGTGGACGTGCAAAGTCGCTATCATAAGCCGGGTGACCAGCCATGGTAGGTGGAGGTGGAGATGGCGATGATGATCGTTCAAAACCATGGCCATTCATCTCTTCAAGGCGAACATCGCGATTGTGGCTCGGGAAGAACTTCGACTCTCGATGTGCTGATGCGCTAGTCTCTTGACCCGGCCATGCATTGTTGTTGTACTGTGTTCGAGATAAATCGGGTCGAGCATTGCCGTGAGAAGCATTTTCCGTCAAAACTGAAGGATTCGACGGTCTTCCATCAACTAAACAAGTCGAAACCTTCTTCGTCTTACTTCTTGTGCCATCTTCATTTAAAGTAACTTGCTTCCAGGTGTCTTCGTAGACAGGCTGAGGAAGCTCCTCTACAATACCGGCTGCTTCTAATTCACGTTTGCGCTCCATTTCCTCCTGATTCTGTTGATGAAGAATTGAATCCTCTTGTGATATTCTATCAGGTACACCACCCCAAACTTGTCTAGCCATAGCTTTTCGTTGTTCATCCTCGTATGATCTTGGTGGCTGAGGTACTCTGTTCGCTGATGGAGGTCCGATTGGAGGTGGTCGGGAGTTGTATTGGTTTTGACCACGATTTGCCTGATAAGACCCATTGCCACGGTTTGCGCCAGGTGGTCCAATTGGTCCTGGATGAGCAGTTGAATGAGGCATATCTGAGAGTGATGGGCGAGACATCTCAGGAAGCCTATTCAATTCTGGATTAAAAGTACCGTTTCCAATTGTTTTTTCATTTGTGGGAGGTCCCCAAATCCGCGAAGATGAATTTTGTGGTGGTGGGGGCGCAGCTGACCATGAAGTGAATCTATCAGCCGGGTAATTTGAAGCTGAATTTCTCTGCCATGATTGTGAATTTCGGTTATCGGGCATAGTTTGTTGCGTAGGCGCCGAAGCACTTGGCTGGAAGACACCATTTGATCGCGATTCGGAGCCTGTAGAATTTCCTTCAATGTGACTCGCATCATCATTTTCATTTGTGATTTCCGATTTAGGCACGTGAACATCATTAGAGGTATCCGTTTCCGTCGATTTTGTCAGAACAGGTGTTTTTCCTTCGCGGGCTTGAATTGAGGTAGGAACGCTTTCCTCCTTGACCGGTTCGTCCTTAACCTTTTTCTTCTCTGGAGGTGGGCCCATCGCTTCAAGCTTGATTCGAATACGCTCCTTTCTCTCAGCCTCCTCTTTGGCTTCAGCCTCTTGTCTTCTCTTGATCGCAAGTTCACGAGTTCGTCTCATGATAATCTTTTGTTCTTCCAAAGCATTATCGTCACGTGCGGCGCCCACTGGTGGGCCCTGTGGTGGACCTTGACCATGCATGTGCATATCACCCGAACCTGAAGCAAGTTGTCCATAAGTAGAATGAGGAGATGCATGACTTACAGCTGGTGATGCGCGAGATTGCCATGGTTGACTTTGGTTTTGATAACCTCGTTGCTGATGTTGCTGGTTTGGATAATTTTGACCAGACGGGGAGAAATTTCTTGGCGAAGACGGCGCATCACTTACAGCTGCCAATGAGCCTCTGCGTGCGTTTAACATTTCGTGAGGTGGTGGCATATCATGACCGCGGCTCATACGCCTAGCAAAATTTCCACTTCCCCCACTAACATTAGAAGAAGTGCGACGGCGTCCATAATTGCCTTGTTGCGCGCTCGTGTGATGAGTTTGAAAAGCAGCAGATGGCTCTGCGGGTCCATCTTGATGCGATGGTCTTTGAAGCACTGCAGGACCACGAGATTGTCCATCGGACCTAGAAACTCCACGTCGACCCTCATTAACAGGTTCATACCGACCAGATTGCGAATTATAGAGCTCCCGATTAGCATGTGCGTTGCTTTCTCTCCATGTTCGGCTGAAATCATCGGCCGCAATTTCCTTCGCAGGTGGTTGTGGCATACCAGAAAATCCATGAGGATCGCGTTGGTTGAATCTGTTTTGCTGAGATTGTTGGGGAACGTCAATTGCGACAGGGGCCACTTTTTCGACTGGAGGAAGTTGAGCCCATGGAGATTTGACAGGTGTTGGAGGTCCAGGTGGTTTTGCAACGAGAGTAGGTTTTTCAGGAGCACCTTTGAGCACCAATCCAGCTTTTCCGGACCCAAGTCGAGGAGCAGGAGCAACGATCGCCTGAGGTGCTGGTGATTTTGATGGTTTTGGTGGGGGTTCGGTTTTTTTAATTTCCTTTACGACTGGCGTAGGCTCTGGTGCCGGCTCGGGAGGTGGAGGGGGTGCATCATCTGCGTGCGGTAGAGTAATTTTCGTGCCATCCGTCCATTCAATTGATTCAGGTGCCCAATCATCATCGTCGTCGTCGATATCTGCCCAGTTTGCCTGCTTACCAGGGTCGTCGGATTGTAATCTAGTCGCTAAATGAATACCATAACGTTGCTTGAGTTCTTCATCCGTAAATCGCTTTGGCTCTGGTGGGGCAGCAGCTATCATATGTTAGAATATTCCCCCTTTCAACATATTGTGTAACATACGTCTATTTTTGTTCCACACGGCACTCGCATCCGGAGCACCACCAGCTTTCCCACCATTTGCGGTAGTTGAAGCTCGTGGAGTTGAATCACGGAGGCCACTGCCTGATTTCGCGACCAATCTAGGTTTTGGTGTAGTTGAGGTTGAAGCTGTCAGAGTTGTTGGCGCAGTACTAGAAACTGCAGGACCTTTATCTCCAGCCTTCGATGGGACTGCAGCCGTGGAAGCTTTCGATGCCAAAAATGTCTTGTTTACTGAAACTGCCTTGAAAGATGGAACTGGTTTCTTAAGGGTCGAGGTTGTTCGAATATGACTACCTTTGTCATCACCAATTTTCGAGGTTTCCGCTTTTGTAGCTTCAGTATCCGATCCTCCATTAACACTGACCTCCGCCGAGTTATTGTTGGTGACTTCGAGAGAATCTGAATCCTGTTTACTTTCATCTTTATCCGCAGTCGCTCCATCTACAGAGAGAAATTTGTCGGAGGGGACATCTTGACTCTTAGTTTCAGTAGTGTTCTAGGCGCATGTCAGCATTTTTCGATTAACTTCAAGGGATCGTTCAATATTTAGACTAACTAGCTCATGATCAGAAGTTTTAGATGACGTCGCGAAGTTCTGAGGAGTGGCTTCAGTTGCCATCATACGTCTTCAAAATGTTTATTTGGTATCAAAGTAACTGCGCATACGTTGACCCGATCGTATTCCGTGAATGTACAAGCTTTCTAAACCTTGAAGATGTGAATATGGTGGGGGGAATTCGCTTTCGTAAATGTGAGGTTGGCTTGCGACAAATTAGGTAGGATATCCTCAATAAAGGCGGTCGCAATATCTTATATCTTGGGTAACTGAAATCCGGAGAAGTAGAAGGAGTCAATGGGAGGAAATAGGGAAGCTGATTTATCTTCTTGCGGGAGACTTTCATACGATACGGACACTATTATGTATCATGTCGAAGTTTAAGGTACGGGCCATTCAAAATATAATTCTAACCTATTTAGGCAGTAGCGTGATAATGCTAAGCGTTAGTGTTTGAATCTCCTCGAGGCTGAAGTGAATTTTAATATGTACAAAAAAAAGGTCAGTGTGTGTGTGCACCCTTGATAATGATATGTTGTGAATCAGTCATATATCACTTCTTTATCTTTGTTATGATAAATTTCTATAAAATTCCAATTCGAATCAATGCAATATAAAACAACACACAGAGGTACTTCGAATGAAATATACTCACCTCATTGTTTTGATATCGAACGAAAGTCAGGTGGTAAGGTTCTCTGTATTCACAACTCCAATAAGGTTATCTTACGGTTTTGGAGTCACAGCTACATCGGCTGCTTTATCCATGAGATAACCCAAAACATAAAGGTAGGACAAACTCGGGGTGACACATGCGACTGTTACATTGCGAAAAGCGATGGGCCAGTCAATTTTCGTGATGTGGTAATGAGATTTTAAATGGTTTTGAGCTCATTTCTTCCCAGGGCACAGTTCCTTCAAATTTTAGTACATTGAAGACTGTTCATGGGTATAGCTGTGATAGTAAAGGCAATGATATGGAATGAAGGTGCAGTCTAACATCTTCTGGCGGGATTATTGCCTGTTATCCGTAAAAAGCTTCGACGTAAGGAATGCAAATATGTACCTAATGAATCTCAAGAGGTTCTGAATTGGGCACGTGTGGTAGCCATCGCCTTGCCTATGTAATTGTGCTATTTAAGTGTAGGCTTGTCGAGTTGGAATGGACTTCCACCACCACACGGGCTCGAGCCAGGGTAATCATTGCTAGGGTTATTTGAGGGCACAAATTGCGTCACACCCATTATAATGACCATAACGCATGAGATCCAACTAACGGCTTGTCTGGTATTCATCTAATCCTTTCCTTATTTACACCCAAGTAACACAATGCCCGCGTATGTTCTCCATCGACCTTCTCTCCTTAATCAACCATCTAGTGAGCATTGTTCTTGTGGTGACCTGCCCCGTATTGTTAGTTGTCTAGTAATTCACAAAGATTCAAAGATGTAAAGGCTTACGCAAGTGGAAGTAGTAGTTTTGAGCATAACCAATACCAACCAAAAAGATCAAGGCGTGAATGATAGGTGTGGCAGAAGGATTCTTTCCAAAGTACTTGGCTTGGTATCTACCCAACAATCCCTTGGCCTTAACCTCTGGTGCTGGTCCACGGGGAAGTTTCTCGTAGAAGCTAACTACACGTTGCATACGGGCAGCATCTTTAGCAGCTCCGAGTCCCTGGTCCATCGTTAGACATGATATTTATGCGGCTAATATTTCGGGGGTTGTGGTGGTCGATGGAAAGCCCAAAAGATAGGGAACAAAAACGGCAGCGGAGAAATCTAACTTACAGATGGAGAGGCAACCTAGTCTCGAGTTAGTTCGGCTCATCAGTGAGAAGTGTGGAGGGGTCTAGAGGACATACCTTGGGGGGGATGAGGGTGGAAAGAGCTCTGCGTGTAACGAAACTCATCTTGGAGACTACCACAAAAAATCAGCCCAATTGATCTTTGCGCAATAAGCAATGCCATTAATTATATGCTCTGCAATAAAACGTACCTTTTCTGACGTCGTGATGAAATCTAGGAACGGTGAATTGATGTTGTCTTCAACCTTCCCTCAAATCTCGTTCCGAAAGCCTCCACTAGTGCGCTTATGTAAGCACATCCCGGAGCCTCAAGGAACCTCGAAATCAAACATCCAATAATCTTCCCCTCAATTGCGACTTACTATACACAATATGTCACTTCTTCGTCCTTCAATCGCAGGGCGATTACTGCGCGCAACAGCTCCCACTGGGCTGCGCTCCATACCAAATGGAGTGAGATGCGAATCTGGTGTTCCTCTCACACCTACGAACATGCCAAACCCTAAACGTAAAGAAGGAGAATCATCGCTGATCAACCACCCACAATCAAAGGATACACTGGTTAAGCATAACCAACCAGACTACGGAGTGGAGGTTGACCAAGCTGCTTCGTGAGTCTTCCATGGAGAATGCAACGGTAAACCGTGTACTGGAAGGAAGGACAGTTACTGATGGTATACTGGCAGATTGTTCACGCCAATTCCAAAGCGTGTTATGAATGGTAGCGAAGAGGGAGATGTTCTGCCAGCTGCAGTCTTATCTGGTGCTCCTATTGAGTTGCAAGCTCGAACAGTTCGGTATGTTCGCCATCAACATCAAGCCTTACATGACGATCACACCAATGTCCAAATTCCCGAGTAAATAACTGATACAAACTTATCTAGCATCTATCGACCTGCTAAAACCGCCACACAATCCGGCGATTGGCATGGTCACCACTGGCGTATGGATTGGGACATTTTGTCCAAGGGCCACCGCTGGGAAAATCCTCTTATGGGTTGGCAATCATCGGCCGATTTCATGCAAGGCACACATGTCAATTTCAAAACCAAAGAGGACGCTATTAGGTTTGCAGAGAAGCAGGGTTATGAGTATTTCGTTCAAGAGCCAAATGTTAGGAAGGTTGCGCCAAAGGCATATGCAAACAATTTCTTATGGAGTGATAAGAAGTTGAAGCATATCAGGACAAAGTAGAGGATGCATGGGCATGGGCAGAATAAATGAGAAAATTTGGGCAGGGGGGCAGGAGACTGTAAATATCCGGATGAGCGAGGCAGACATGTTTAGCTGCTTGAATTGGAGATGCATTTATGATTGAATTCTTATTCGTTTAGCGAAAATGATGAAAGCATTGGCCTCTCCTACGCTCCCTCTAAACGGCGACGACAAAAAACATCAGATTGGCCAAGGCGCACACCTAGTTGCAAGTACATGAGTGGCGTAAAGTTGGTAGCCAGGACTTCCGTTCAGTTCTACTGTTTCTAGAGCTTGATGTCCTGGATATCGCGCGTTATCCCGCAGTTCTTTGCCACAGATATCATTCCTCGGTATATTGCATTCTTCGATAACTTCTTCTCTACTCATACATAACCTTCTTCCCTTCTCCTACTACTAGGAAGTGTTCAAGAGAGAAGTGATTCAAGACCACCTTCTCATCTGGTCAACATGGTTCTTCTCACTTTGCACTCCCTAGAAGATATTAATTTGCCGCCGCCAAAGACAGCCTGGAAAGAAGTTTAACGAAGCTCTAACTCCTTCATGGCAATAAGTTTTGTTGCATATCGCATGTCCCAAGGTAGGCCCCCTTTCGACCGCCAACTTCAGAATCGCAAAAATTATTTGCAAAGCCAAACGATATACTCGTCAATGAAAAACGCAAAATATATTTACAACATAAAACCTACAGGTATGGAATACTCGTTTCATGTGTAACAGATTTTGAAAGACAAAACATGATTTGCCCTTCAAATGGAAATAGAGTTTCCTCGAGCGATGAAATGTCTGTCTTGTTGCATATCGCACATTAAATGAAATCTGATTTTCGAATCCATATAGAATATTCTACAGACGTTCAGTCCTCTTGACAATCAAATCTACGGTATGAGCAAAAGCCAAATTACATGATTCTGTATCAACCAAACCGCCATATTGAGTATGGTCTTCACAATTTATGCCCAGAGTGAAACATTGCGGTTTGACAGATGTGGAATAAGGTTTTCACTGAAAAGGTAAAAAGAACGCCAGCTACATTGAATTAGTTTTGTTGCACGTCGCACCTTGAAAAGTGACTTCTTCAAATTCATATACCGTCACTCCCAAGCAATCTGGCAATCACAAATCCTATAGGTTGATTAACCATAAGCAAAACTAGGATTCTAATCTAAAATCATCCCGAACAGATCAGCAAGAAAGAAGATACTCGTCCTTAACGGCAAATGATAGAAACCTCAGGTCAATAAATGAAGCCAAAAAGCGAAGAACGTTAATGAGCGCTAGTGATATCAGAAAGTGGTATGTTGCACATCGCAAATTTTCATAAATACCATTTTCAATAATGCAAATCACGTTTCCTACGGTTCAAGTCAATGCTGAATTTGCTGTACTTTCATTGTCATGATTAAGTCAAGTTTGGAAACTACAACAATTGGTAATGAAATTATGGTAGGATCTTTTGTGGCCGAATATGAAAGTCGAGCAGAAGAAATGAAATTGCAGGCTTGATGGATGGGAATTGGTTCCGATGGTTCGAAAGGGTGAACATTGACTGGTAGATTGTGCAAACATATTTAATATTTATGCGTTCGGCGTTTTCAGCTTGGTGTATCGGAATTATTATTATGAGTATGATGTAACTTGAGGAAGGTATGGCCGTCGTTTCTATAGTGTCTGGAATGAGGTAGGTAGATTATCCAAACATTAGCCGCATTTGTTGCACCTTCCAAGTTTTGAATATTATCCTGAGTATTGACATATAGCAGCAAGAACACATGATCATCCTCAAACTGTACCGGATAGTCGAAGAAAGGTCGATTCCCATCTGTTATTTACAATTGACACGTTAATGACATGGAAAGATCTTTCTAATTTTCAAAAATTATAGACGATATCGTTCACGGAGAGGGTGTTCTTGAAAGGTAACATATTCGTCAACCCCGCATTCAATCTCTCGCTCACAAATCCTAAGATTTCTTCCATCACATCACTTTCCGGGACATTCGTCTCACCTTGACCATTGGATGTTGTTTTCATTGCTTACCCCGGTTCCCAAAGAGGTACAGCCGTTCGAACTCAAAAATAACCACTATTGAAATCCATGCTGGAAGGGAGTCATGGGCAGTGAGAAATGGTGTGGGCTGGCTGTGAAAGTGTGGCCACAATTCATCGTCAAGTTTTTATATATTGGCGAGATGAAGGAAAAGAGAACTGGTGGTATTGACAGGTTTGTGGCAAATCAATGAACAACCAGCGAAGGCAGTAAAGATCAAAGTGTTATTCTTGCAAGTTGGTAGAGGAGCATACTTCGGGCATAATCATTCGTGTACGTACAATAGTAATTCTGAGTTCATATACAAGTCCCGGGCTCGGATGAAAGAAATTGCTAGAACTCATCGAAAGCCGTTGAAAAAATGTCATGGGTAAAACAGCCAGACAGGGCAGCTGATAGGTGAACGTAGGGCACGAACTGATTTGACCTTTCTGGCGAGATCCCATCAATACTAGTAGGAATTGGCATGTATTGCGATCAAGCGTCAACTGAAGCCTCTGACATAAAGTCTTCGAACAAGACTTTCTCATCCATTCTTGCTGGTGTGAAGGGATCATTTTTTTGCTGCCGGACGATCAAGCTAGAGTTAAGATTATGCTAGCTGTGGTACAAAATTATTCTCTTTGAAGGTCGTACTGTCAACTTGAATTTCGGACGTGCTCGTAATTTGATTCATGAAAATATAGATATTCTTGAACTTCGCCCTTTAATTTCAAGTATTAATGAATAGGCACTACCTAGTCGTCTCAAATACTTTTTTCCCTAGACGGATGCTACTCCATGCTTCCAATTCGAGTTCGCCTCTTGGAACTTCCAAGAATCGAGGTAAAAATATGACTTTATAAAAAGCTATTCTTTTCGGTCCACGCACTTTGTGTTACCTTTACATCTCGATTACGGCTCATAGATGACTTAAAAACCTTTCTGTAACACAAATACTTTATACTTTTTATACTCATGAATATCCATAAAAAAAGTCCCCTCAAGGCACGCTCGATTTGTTACATCATACATATTAATTGACAGGGGTAAAAGTTGAGGTTTGGCGCTTGTTACACTAGCGAGATAAGTTTAAGCGCGCCTCGGCGTCTTATTGATTGTTGAACCTCAAAAGTTTATCGACAAGCAGCAATACCTACTTTGCCATCTTCGAAATGGACGACCTCGAATCTCTCGAAATCCTTTCTTTGGTCCAGAGAGTGGCCTCTGAACTGCATAATCATCTTGGAATAAGTGATAAAACCCTCGCCGAATTCGTTATTGCGCAACGTACAGAATGCAGTTCTCTCGAAGAATTCCAGAAGAAGCTCGAAGCAATTGGCGGAGACTTTCCTCAAAGTTTAGTCGAGAGTGTGGATCGCCTGGTTTCGACGATGCATCCGAAGTTCAAAGGTAGCAAAGGTAGAAATGGCGCATCAGCTGAAAATGGAAACCTCAAAGTTGAAGAGAAAACGAAGGTCTTTAAAGGTCTGGCATTACCCGACAAGAAACCGGCATGGCAAGACGAAGACGAATACTCGAAAGACCACCCAATGAATGGAACTGATGCAATTGACGATACCCTTGCATTATTGGAAGGTCTGGCACCCAAGGCGCAACCTGTTGATGATACACTTGCCTTACTAGAAGGTTTAGCACCCAAGGCGCAACCGGTGAAGCTTGAAAGAGAAAACAGAAAACGAAGTAGGAGTCCAGATCAAGATTATGACAGAGGACGAAGTCGCAGAGATAGGCATAGATCTAGATCACGGTCCGGAGATGAACCAAGGAGGCCTCGAAAGCACGAATACGAAGAAGACGAATTTGGGAGGACGCGAAAGAGTCATAAAAGTAGCCGGAGGAAAAGAGAAGACAATGATTACAAACGACCACGTTCTCCCGAAATTGATGATGAAGTTATTTTACAGAAAATTTATGACGGCCATGTCACTAGTGTCAAGGATTTCGGTGCTTTTGTTAATATACACGGTGTGAAGGGTAAGGTTGATGGACTTGTGCATGTTTCGGCATTAGTGGAAGGGCAACGAGTAAATCACCCATCGGATCTTGTTTCGCGAAACCAACCTGTCAAAGTCAAAGTCATTAAAGTAGAGGGCAACAGAATCGGACTTTCAATGAAGGAGGTTGACCAAGAAACTGGGATGGATTTGGCTCCCCAAGAGAAATTTCATTCTGGGGCTAACAGTGCTCCTCTTGGTAGCAAGAACGAGTATGGTTTAATTGATGAGCCTGTGCCGGTATTCGAAGGACAAATGTCGCGAAATTCGAGGAAGAACAAGAAGAGAATGACATCTCCCGAAAGATGGGAGATTCGACAACTGATCGCATCCGGTGTGGTAAAAGCATCGGATTACCCAGATCTAGACGAAGACTATAATGCGACACTGAATGGTGAGGGTGAAATGGAGCTCGAAGAAGATGTTGATATTGAGATTCGAGAAGAAGAGCCTCCTTTCTTGACCGGACAAACGAAACAGTCTTTGGAGTTGTCTCCAATCAGAGTCGTAAAAGCTCCTGATGGCTCACTTAATCGCGCTGCTATGGCAGGTACGACTCTAGCTAAAGACCGTAGGGAATTGAAACAACAAGAAGCTCAAGATAAAGCTACGGAAGATGGAGCGAAGGTTGATCTTTCCGCCCAATGGAATGATCCGATGGCGAATCCAGATCAAAGACAGTTTGCTAGTGATCTTAGAACTGCAAAACAACAAGCACCCAGTAGTGAAGTCGTACCTGCTTGGAAGAAGGCTACTCAGAATAAGAATGAACCTCTAGGTCGCCGTACGGATATGTCCATCAAAGATCAAAGAGAGTCACTCCCAGTGTTCAGGTTCCGCTCCGAGTTAATCAAGGCTGTTCATGAAAATCAACTTCTGATCGTCGTTGGTGATACTGGTTCAGGAAAGACGACTCAATTAACCCAATATTTAGCAGAGGCTGGCTTTGCTAACAATGGCATAATTGGTTGTACCCAACCACGTCGTGTTGCTGCAATGTCTGTTGCAAAGCGTGTCTCGGAAGAAGTTGGTTGTGAGCTCGGTCAAGAGGTTGGATATACTATTCGATTCGAAGATTGTACTAGTCCAGCCACGAAGATCAAGTACATGACAGACGGAATGTTACAGAGAGAAGTATTGATGGATCCTGATTTAAAACGATATTCAGTCATCATGCTGGACGAAGCTCACGAACGTACCATCTCTACAGATGTTCTCTTTGCATTGCTGAAGAAAACTATCAAACGTCGACCAGATCTAAAAATCATCATTACATCTGCGACTCTTGATGCTGACAAATTTTCGTCATACTTCAATGAGTGTCCTATTTTCTCTATTCCTGGTCGAACTTTCCCTGTAGAGGTCATGTACTCCAGGGAGCCTGAATCTGATTATCTTGATGCTGCTCTGGTTACGGTTATGCAAATTCATTTGACAGAACCTCCTGGAGATATTTTACTCTTCTTAACTGGTAGTGAGGAAATTGACACGTCTTGTGAAATTCTTTACGAGCGTATGAAAGCACTTGGACCTAGTGTTCCGGAGTTAATTATTCTTCCTGTCTATGCCTCACTTCCTACAGAGTTGCAGAGTAAGATCTTTGACCCCGCACCTCCTGGAGCTCGAAAGGTGGTGATTGCTACCAATATCGCCGAAACTTCTATTACTATCGATCATATTTATTACGTTATTGATCCTGGATTTGTCAAGCAGAATGCTTACGATCCAAAACTCGGTATGGACTCGTTGATAGTTACCCCAATTTCTCAAGCACAGGCCAAACAGCGTGCAGGACGTGCTGGAAGAACAGGCCCAGGAAAATGTTTCCGTCTTTACACAGAAGCAGCTTTCCAATCTGAGATGTTACCTACTAGTATACCGGAAATCCAGAGACAAAACTTATCCACGACTATTTTGATGTTGAAGGCTATGGGCATTAATGATTTGCTTCATTTCGACTTCATGGATCCACCTCCAACAAATACCATGTTGACAGCCCTGGAAGAATTATATGCTCTTTCGGCATTGGACGACGAAGGACTTCTTACTCGTTTGGGTCGCAAGATGGCAGATTTCCCTATGGAACCATCTCTTTCAAAAGTTCTCATTGCAGCTGTTGACCTCGGTTGCTCTGATGAATTGCTTAGTATTGTTGCTATGATCTCTATTCCAACTATCTTCTATCGACCCAAGGAAAAACAAGCTCAGGCCGATCAGAAGAAAGCTAAATTTCACGATCCTCATGGTGACCATCTCACACTTTTGAATGTTTACAACAGTTGGAAGCAGAATAAATTTGCAAGCCCATGGTGTTTCGAAAATTTCATTCAAGCACGAAGTATGAAACGCGCAAAAGATGTCCGCGATCAATTACTAAAAATCATGGAACGATACAAGCATCCTATTGTATCTTGTGGTCGTAACACAGATAAAGTTCGACAAGCACTGTGCTCTGGATTCTTCCGAAATTCTGCTCGAAAGGATCCTCAGGAAGGATACAAAACTTTAATTGAAAGCACGCCTGTATACTTACATCCTTCATCAGCTCTTTTCGGTAAACAAGCCGAATGGGTTATTTATCATACCCTTGTAATGACGACGAAAGAATACATGCATTGCACAACAACTATTGATCCTAAGTGGTTGGTGAGTGCGGCACCAAGTTTCTTCAAGGTGGCGGATGCAGGGAAATTGTCAAAGAGAAAGAAGGCAGAGAGGATTCAACCTCTTCATAATAAGTTTGCGGCAGAGGATGATTGGAGATTGAGTGCGCAAAAGAGGCAGGGTAGGAGCGGTGGAGGTGGGACCTGGGGTTAAGCGTGGGCTTATCTATTGATTGTACAACACGGAGACTTTGGGGGTTCATTAGCTTAGATAGAAATGCGGTGATATAATAAAATAATTTTGATACCTCCAGGGGATATGTCATGATGTTGTGTTTGAGCTTTGAAAGACGATTGACATGTTTACTATGCATTATCAGTAGGAGAAATAAGTGCTTGGTGAGAGACTCCTTGGTTTTGCAAGTCTACTTTTGTTCTTCATTCATTGCGACGTCTGCAAGAGGGTTTATAGAAGGTGAACTTAGATTTGTATTGGCAGCAAGTGTAATTAAGATACATCTAGTGTGTTATGTCCTTGCCCACAAAGCTCTGTACATCAATGTCAATTCCATCTCCTCAACCCACATTCTCCTCAACTTCATCAGAGATTTCCTTGGCCGCAGGTTGCGTGATCGGTTCGGGAGACTTGGCAGCGGAATCGACAACTTTGGATGAAGGTTTAACGGCTTCGGAATGAGGATTGGCAGCTTGTGTTGTTTGTTTGACAGCATTTTCGGCAGCAGCAGCAGCAGCAGCAGCAGCAAGCTTGGCCATGGCAGCGGCCTTGCGTCTTTGACGGCGATTCTGAATGGTCTGTTAGTATGAAACGAATCAAAATGAACTTGAAGGATTTTCAGCTTACAGGACCACGTCGAATGGGGGTGGCAGTGATGTTTATAGTTGTACCAGGGCCAGCATATATCCACAAGACAAACCGTTAGTGGCGAATGTAGTTATAAAAAAAGGTCAAACTGACAATTCGTTGGTCAGTACCATATCGGCGAGACATGATGCTTGTATTGAAGACGAGGACTTGAAAAGGAGAAATCTGGCAAAGAAGTTTGTTGGATAGGCAGCATGGAGAAGAGAAAAAGAAAGGAATGGAAGAAATAAATGGAGGAGAAGTGCTCTATTTAAGAATTCCTAGTCCTGAGCTAGTCGAATGCGCTGACCCTGAGATATCGTAGGTTTCGCCAAGTGAAGAAGTCGCATTCTGTGATCCTTCCAAACAACACCTCAAATTGAACATAGAAAGTCATGTGATTGATCATACGACGAAAAATAAGGGATTTCTAACTAGTGAGTGGAATCTGGCTGCGAAGTAAAACTTCATGTCTTCTAGGTATTACCAGTAAGGTCGACCGGATTGGTCACATCTTAATTGTTCAAAAAAGTTTTTGGGAAAGCAGTACCTTGGCTTCATGCAAAGAACCGCCGATGTCGAAAATGCCTTAACCCTTGGGACAGTAAGTAACACCTCGATCTTTAACACTTGCTAAATATATTATTGTTTATGTAACGTAAGCGATTCTTGAATATCTCAACTACAGCAAGATTTCCTACTTAGGAAATCGTTCAAAGCTCGATTTGGGCCTGAGAATGCACCTTCCCCCGCTTCACTTAAAGGAGGATGAGGTTGAAGATGAAAATGAGGTTGAACAAGGACCATATTCAAAGATCGTACTTGCTACTCGTAGTACACTCGATTATGTTTCGCAGCACTTGTCCCAGATCTTATGTTCACAAGGAAAAGCTTGGTGTAGAGCAGTATTATTCCACTACATCCTGCTCACTACATCCTGCTCTAGAATGGGCAGAACTCCGACCAAAGCATAGTTTGGACGCACGTCTGAAAGGAACTCAGTATATTGCTCAAGAGACCAAATGACGGAAATCCACGGGAGCTCGAAGCGAAACCTTGGGTCTGGTTGGTATGTCTGCTGAGGTCAACGATTGAGACATCTACCAAATTTTATCTAAAAAATACATGACCATTCAAATTAACGTAAGATTACCGATATCTCATAGCAGATGAACCGTTTCCACCTATTGTCATTTTAAGCATAGCCATATACGGTTTATCTTAAACTCAAATTATCAGAACAACCATGCACTACTACACTTTCTCTCCACCACTTTCCGACTTGAATTGCACCGCTCCTTCTACTGCTGGTAGCCATGGGTGTCTATCCTTCACGAAACTTTCCCATTCTGGCGTCATGACTTTCTCAAAGATTCCCATCTTCAAAATGGTCTTACCAGGATATGCTTCAGCGATTGATTGAATTGGACTGTGGATCTTGTTAACAATTTCACGTAACTTTAAGGAATAAATATCAGGAGGCATGAACTGGAAAATGAAATGGTAAACCCACTTTCCACATGTTTTACAAAAGTGCCTCCTAACACATTTTCCGCTCGATGTATCATAGTCTTCATATACATTCATATTTTCCGCCCCTTTAATCGTTACTTTTTCACTCTCGATTGCCAAATTACTCCCAAATGCTAGTCTCATTGTTAATCGCTTTCTCATGAGTTGAGATAGTTCCACATACCCGATGAAGCTGTCTTTTTACAATTCAGACGATGACATAGATGACCTCTTGGGCGTGAGAAGAGTTCCGAGTCATTGATTGTTACGGTTATGGCGCCGCAGAGACATTTACCTTCCATCTTGTCAAGGATAGCTTCTGGGATGTTATATATGAGATTCGGATAGTATAGGGGCTTGAGACGTGGTTGATATTAGAGGAATAGGGCAGAGTATGTAATTCTGTCAGCAAGCTTGGTATACCAATTGAACTGGTTTATAGATACCTAGGTATCTACTGTGTACATGTATTTAAAGTAAATACGTGCGGAATGAGGGCGGAATAGTGTGCGGGGCAAGCGACGCACCATATAGCGATAATGACAAAAGGGACAAGTCTCGATTGTAGAATATTAGGAGGAGGCTCCAGCTGGACGGGAGAAACAAACGGTACATTCCAAAGGTACTGTCTTTCAGTTTTTGATATCGAATCAGACAATTATCATTTTAATCCGAGATTGAACATCAAACTTTGGGAGCTCTTGACTTGTTCTCCTTGGCCGATTTTTTCATAATCGAAAGATAGTGATGTATCTTGTATAAAATTTCCATGTTTTCAATATACAGTTTTATTTGGATGATTAAGTGGCTCAGGTGGATAGCTTCTTTTCGTTGTTGTGGCGGCAGGTTCATTATTCTGAGTGTATGCGATGCTTGAAACACGAATTCATGGCCGTAATTGTAATTACACATTTAGCAGCATGTAAGAGTCAAAACATCTTAGGGCAAGTATTTCCGTAGTCTTAGATAGGCAGGAACGTGTTGACGAGACTAAGATTACCCGAGAAGATCAAGGGGGAATGATCAGTCGCGAATTTATTTTATCACTTCCAATTTTGCAATATGCAATGTGTAAACTTTTGTGTAAAAATGATATTCATTACTTTCATTAAATTGGTCATCCCCTAAAGTTATATATACATGTGAAAGAAGTCAGACGACGACTTGTTGTATCAATCGTCCATCGACCACGAGATACCCAGAGTTTAACAATAAGATCCATTGATTGTGGGTGTAATAACACCTTGATCAACTAAAAGCTCCCATGACCAGTAGTCTGAAGTGATGCCCTCCCCATCCACAGCAGCAGTGTTGTTGACCATCTTGACGTTCCAGAATGCGCTACCGGAAACATACTTTTGGTAAGCATAAACTTGAGCAATGTTCGACATCAAATCAAAGAATTATTCGGAATCAAAAACGAAACAACTACATCTGAAGACCTTCAGTTCGTTATGAAGACTATATGAACTATGTTTTCGAATGAATCAATATCATCAGATGTTATTGAAACGTGAGTGTTCTTCATATACGATACGATTTGAGTGATTTAGTAAATCGATTGTTTCGTCCAAATGCCGTGAAGTTATACAAGAGTCGGGAGACAGATACCATACGCGATTTGCTTTTTTTTAAATTTTCAGAAGCGACTAGTGTTATATGTACTAATTCTGGAGCTATTGATCTACTCAGTTCCACGGTGGAATATGACAAAGCTCATTCAAGTCAAATATCAGTCAAAATGTGTCAGCTAAGCTTGATGGCCTCATGGATCGAGATTATGAGATTCATGGGTCGATCCAGCCGTAAGTGAGAATGTGAAAACCATACACATACAAGATCGACAAGAGATAGCTGTGGATGAACCTTAAAAGTCCACCTATACGAGAATAAGGGTAAGTTCAAGCTATTACATGGAGTTCGCAGTTTTCCCATGCTTGAAAAGTGCAGTTCTTATTACTCCGGAGTCCGTGTATAAGCTTCAAAAGAAGCTTCAACTTGAATCAATCACTAATTTTGATAGTAACCCATTTTCCCTGCATAAGTCGAATCGGCAATTCCATGATATTTAAACTTATCTAGAATTTCGCGATCGTGGGGCCAGAAATTATGTAACAGTCGCAACTCCGAAGCTTTGTGTATCAAGCACTGTGCCGAGATAGTAAATTACATAGTATAAGGGGACGAACCTGGTTTCCTTAGCAGTGGAGTTGCACACTTTCTAGTGGCATGAGTAAGTGTCCAGTCAGATTTTTGATTTTGTCAGGTTTATATGGGTTGGACCAATGAATAACATCGTAACCAGGGGAATCTAGACCGTCAGGCTCTTCTATGTAAGCGGAAAAAAACAGGCAGAATTTCAATACCTTTTTCAAGGACTTCGTTAATTGAATTGCAAATCAATTTCGAATTAAATACCAAGATATGAAGAAACCAACTAAAATTTAAGCCTTATTCGTATCAGAAGTGAGAATCATATATACATAATACAATGTTGAAGATAAACCGGAATTATTAAAGTTCTCCCTAGGGGTACTCAATTTCCGCCTGTTTTTTTCGATTGCGTGAAGACAGGGCTATCCATTTCCATTCCGACATTTTTAGCAGATAACTGTTGGAACGTGCCAGATCCGCATTTTTATGAACAATCTGAAGACGATATGGTTACATTTTATAATGATCTGGAAGGCTCGATAAGATAGGAAAGCCACATTGCCTCGTCGAAATTGTCTTTGGGTGTGTTGACTTGAGTTTTGTTCACAGATAGTTACTGTGATCGTGTCCCCTCCAGTGCACTTAGTGAGACCACGATATCCTCAAATCATCATTGGCGCTTAAAGAATAACTTTGTACGTACATTTGAAGTACTTACAACGCATCATCTCCAGCCACTCCGTCAGCTCCCATTCAATTGTCTCATTCAGCATCTTTTCAAGCATCTCCAAGTACCAAATCCAGAAGTTCCAGATTGATTGCATTCTCTCGGGAGAAAACATAATCATGGGCTTCATATGGACTACGGTTTTGCTATCTTTTCTTACTCTCCTACTATGGCTTTCACCTAAGCTATATACCGCGCGGAATTTTTTCACAAAATTATCAGCTCGTGGCTTGGTAAGTTACTCCCCTTGTCAAACGTGATTTGTTACACTAATATTCTCCTCTCAGCCAATGCCACCTCATAATTTCCTAGCTGGCCATCTTATCGAGCTAGGCAATGTCATTAAAAGTTTCCCAGCAGATGCACTAAAAGTATACCTTTTTGCTGCTCTCGCCCGCAAATACTCCCGCAATGGCATTTTCTACCTTGATCTATATCCCTTTGCTGCCCCATTCCTGATTATCACTTCTCCGTTTCTCGCAAATCAAGCTGTACAATCTACTCCGATAGCATATCGCAAGCCTGATGCTCTGAGAACTTGGGTTTGGAGCATCGCAGGTGGTATCAGTATGTTTGATGCGGAATATGACGAGTGGAAGAATCTACGAGGTCTTTTCGCCAGGGGGTTCAGCAACAAGTATCTAATGAATTTGGTTCCCGGTATCACAGATGAGGTTGAAATCTACACGGAAGGATTAAGAGAAAAGGCAAGAAATGGGGAGATAATTGAGCTAGATGGGATCAATTTGAGATTTATGATTGATTTGATTGGGAATACTGCTCTGTGAGTCAATTAATTTCACTACATTCACTGCATATAAATGTGGTATGCGTAGAATAGGAGAGTCAAAATAGGCGAAGTAAGAAATACTCACACAACTAGGAACGCAAAGCTCAACGCTCAGAGAGGGTATAATCCTCTTGCAGATACCATGTTGAATCAAATCAAAAGTAAACTAGCAAATCAAGAAGTAAACCCTCTCCAATGGCTCAATTTCGTACGTCCAATTAAAGAGTGGCGCAATGGTCGGAAAATGGATGCATATATCAACGTAGAACTTGACAAGCGCTTTGAGGCTTACAAAGTATCTAAGAATTCCGAAACAAACGGCCATCTGGAAGACAAAGCAGAACCCTTCAAATCAATCATTGATTTAGTTATCGAGGACTACATAGCTGATCCTGCTCGAATCGATGCAACCAGTCTTGACCAAGAATTCCGCACCATCGCTACTCGTAACATCCGACTCCTTCTCTTCGCCGGACATGATTCAACAGGTAGTGCCATATCCTGGTGTTACTATCTTCTTTCCAAAAATCCCTCCGCCCTCGAAAAACTCACCCAAGAACACGATTCAGTATTCGGAACTGACATTCCCGCTGTTCCAAAACTTATTAAAGAGGACTCGACTATCATCAATCAATTGCCATATACAACCGCCGTTATCAAAGAAACTCTTCGTCTCTTTCCACCCGCATCTAGTATTAGACAAGGACTCAAAGGTGTGGACTTGGTTGATGAAGAGGGAAACATTTATCCAACTGAGAATTGCATGTTATACACGCTCCACTTGCCAATTCAACATGATTCAAAATATTGGGCACGTCCTAAAGAATTTCTTCCTGAGAGATGGCTTGCACAACCAGGCGATGAATTGTATTGTGATACAAAGGGAGCTTGGAGGCCATTTGAGTTGGGACCAAGGAATTGTATCGGGCAGGCTTTGGTGATGATGGAATTGAAAATTATATTGTCCATGGTCGTCAGGGAGTTGGATGTACAGGATGCTTATGAAGAATGGGATAAGAAATTTGGGGATAAAAAGGGGATGAAAGAAATAGACGGAGAAAGATCATATCAAGTTGATGGAGGAGCTGCCCATCCTGCAGATGGATTTCCTTGCAGGGTATCGTTCAGGAAGGGTGAGGCATCGACATAATAATTTTCTTGTAAGATGCTGTTCTGAGCATCTAATACATTCTATCATTCTCTACATCTAGAGTCTTAAATGAACCGGGTCTCTGTTCGACAATCAGAAGCCTTATATTACCGTATAAAATTAGACTGTTTTCAAGTGAATGAAATACCGAATTTCACTTTGTGGAATAGCTTGCTTTTATGAGATGTTAAGAATTTATATATAATATTTCAGTCTTAATTTTTGAATGCCTTGTCCGCGTTGTCCAAGAAGTTAGTTACGCATATATTTGTCTCGCATTCTTCAATCTGACGGAAGAATTGTCTTTGATTCTGAGGCGAAAACAATGTGCCCTCTATTCAGACTTGATGATCACTACACGATACTGTAAGTCAAGAAATTACATTAAACATTTTGTTATTGGTACTATCATAGAATGACAGCTTTTGTCACTATGCTTATCCATCCTGAAAATCCAAAAATCCAAAAATATCTGATTCATACGCCATGCTCCGCGTCCAAATGTCCCAAACAAACCTAAATACGATAAGGTAGAGATATCTGACACCAAACGCCTAATACATTTTTTCATCTGAAGACGTAGCGCCGTCAACTTGTGCTTGATACATCCTCTCCTTATTCTCCGATGAAAGCAAGCTAACCTCTCCATCATCCTCAATCTGGAAAGCAGACCAGTGGCTCTGATGTGAGGAGTCATAGCAAATTCTACCTCGACTCAAGCTACGCTTATTTGCAGCATGTGGCTCAACATGTCTCATTAGATACCTCCAATCATCAGGCCCACTTCCTAGATTGGCCCAAGTAGTCACTGTTGCAAAAACTCCTCGGCTGTCATTAAAGTCAAGCTCGAGGCAGTATTCAGTGGGACAATCATCGCATTTCAAAGGTTCCCTTGTGCTGTGAACGGGCCAATTGAAATCAGAGTTATTATTGACCCGACCAGCCCCCGCATGAAATCTGACGCATGTTGGTCTTGCTGGTAGGGGAGTTTGTGGTCCTCGAATCCGAACTGGGAGCTGTGAACGTGGCAGTGGTAACACTTCTGAGAAGGAATTTAATAATCTCTTATTGCCTAAGTCCATAAGCCGTGCACGCTCTGGGTTCAAAGTTATAGTTAGGTGCGCGCAAACCTCAATATCTACGTGCCAAGACCTTTTGTCGACCATGAAATTTGAGAAAAGGACTGATTCCTGTCTACGATAGATCATCAAGCCTTGTGTAATCTTACAATCTGTCCGAATTTGCCAAGAGACACCATCACTGTTATCTATCTCTGGAGTTCGTGAGTTCCCTGACAATATTTTCAACAGCTCATCGCATCCCGGCGTGAACTGATGACGTTTCATGGCCATTTTGAAGATAACACCAGAAATTTTGGCAGGCCTATGATTTAGAGATTTGAAGGAAGATAGAACGCATAGTGTCAATTCCTGGAATTGACGTCCCTTCTCCACCGATCCCAAGCTATATCTTGCTGCATTTGACATACTATGTAGACGAAGACAGTATGGGCAGCCGATTTCATCCTCAGTAGCCAATACATCCAGTAATGCTAACTTATCTTCTTCATTCAAATTTCTGGTAAAACAATCATTCAACTTATGATACAATGTTTTTGAAGATATGGAGAAAGCAGCTGCTGATACAGGAGATAAGTAATCGCATATTGACAACAGGATCTCCACCGGAAGATTAAAACTCATTTTGAAATTTCCTGATCATATTTCATTATAACGATACTACTTTTAAATGCCCGCTTATTTTGGTACTATTTGAATGTTTGTGATAGACAAGAGAAATATAATGATGAGAATAGTGAGAATAGTGAGAATAGTGAGAATAGTGAGAATAGTGAGAATAGTGAGAATAGTGAGAATAGTGAGAATAGTGAGAATAGTGAGAATAGTGAGAATAGTGAGAATAGTGAGAATAGTGAGAATAGTGAGAATGATTATGATTAAATGAATACAAATATTGAAGAGAAATAGATCCAATTAATCACCCAGTGATATATTTGGAGAGAAATTTTTTGTGATGAGATTGATCATGTGTAGGTCAAAGAATGATATTAGTGTATCAAAAGTTAGAGAAAAATGTATATAAAAGGAAAATCAAGAACGAATGAAGGATGAAGGAAGAATGTTGAAGGGAGAAGGGAAATGTATGCGTGTGATGATATTCCCAATATATGAAATGTAAGTAGAAGTAGAATTGACCCAGAGGATTTGGAGAATTTGATTTGTGCGCCAGGCTAATGACATTAGCTCAGTAGACTTGAAAGTGTACTACCTACCTAGTGGTATCTAGTAGTATCCGGTAATTACTAAGTCAGAACCTAAGTACTCATGTTTTAACAAGAATAATTATTACGTTCACCCCCACAGATCTTAGGCGTCAGGGAATATTTCACATCTTCGAATGATACTTACACATACACACAGAGAAAGAGGAAGATGAAGAGAGAGGGGAAGGGAAGAGAAGGAGGAAGAGGAAGAGAGAGGAGAAAGGAAGACGAAGAAAAGAGAGAGGGAAAAGAAAGAGAAAGAGGGAGAGGGGAGGGAGACAGAGAGACAATAATGAATTATCTTTGAAAGACTTGTATGATGGGATTGAAAGATATCAGCTCCTTGCCACAGGATTAAAGTTGACTTTAGACTGTGCATGAGCGTATCTCCTTTCAATCCCAAGTAGAATCTACTCGACCAGAATCTGATTCTCCTATTTCTATAGATTGAAATGCTCTCATGTTCTCACTGGAATGACATGAATTTCCACTTCAAACACAAATCCCAAAAGAAACTTACTGGTGAAGTCTTGGAAAAGAATGGTATCTGAGAGGGTTCAGAATCTTTATCAGTATGAGCATATTAGCCAAATGTCATGATTGGGTGTAACACAACGATCTTGTCATCCATCTCAAGGCATTTCTGTATGGTTCTCTCTTCGTCACCAGAATGAATCCCAAACGCCCTAGACTATACTTTCTCTGTTGCATCGTGAACCTAATGTAGCCCCACCTGTGTATGCGTGTTTATCATCTATCATATCTGCCATGTAATACCCGATTCCGTGTGTGCCAATTTTCTCCCAATTTATAATTCTAACCAGTTATCGATCGAGTCCATTTAGAATGTTCAAATTCCACCACCTTCACCATCAGTTAGCAAACAATCACCAATTCAGGGTTATTGCAAAGTCTCACCGCTTCTACCAGCAGCAACAGCAAAATTTTGTTTTGATCCAGCAATCTTCGCGGCCTCACTTCTTTGCATAACGGCTTTCCATTTCATACTGACAAAAAGAGCTCCGCCACCAAGAAAGGTACCAAGAATCAATCTTTGACGTCTGCGCATGTAAAGTTAGGACAAGTGAATATTCGCAGCACTCGCCAATAAAGACGACCGAGTTAAAGACAACAAGTCTCGAGTACATAACAAGGCAGAGAAGAATTGAAGGGAGACTTGGGGAGATAAACATACGAGAGGAGGGCTCGAGCCGGTGGCGCCATTTTGTTGCTTTCTCGTTGTTTTATGTTGTGTTGTACTATTCTTTACAATTCTATTCTTGTGGTTTTGATCTTGAGTTGAATGTAAACAACGAGCAGGAAGATGGTTACACAAATGAGTTGCGGGTGAGCGGATTGATGGTTGTTGATACTTGGAATCACGGATGAAGGAGACCTCGGAAGATGTGAAAGTTAAATGCTTCGATGTTGACCTCATAAGTTTAGAAGCTCGTACCATGATTAAAAAAGCACGCGAGCTATCACCAATTCGAGCTAGTATCTTTCCTGGGCCCGTACTTACCCCAGAATCGAGAAAATTGACAAATAAGAGGATGTGAAGCGTGAGAGATAAAGGATAAGGGATAGATAAAAGATACTTGTCAGATCACGTGCGGATCTATTTCCGATTTACCAATTTTGAATCTACTTTATATTCATCATAATCAACAGAGTGTGTATTTATGTAAGTAGGTAGGTAGATAGGCAACGTTTAATTCTTCATATCTCTTTCTAAATCGTCTGCCTCCACGGCAGTGGCCCTCGGAGAGCCAGCGGAGCGTCATCTCATTTTGCAGCATTGATAGATTCTACACATTATGTAGCGTATAATGAATGGTTAACCACAATTCATATGTTGTGAGATATATTAATGTTTAGTACTTTACAAGACATTAGGTAGCATTCAACTATGAAATATCGACATAGATCTGTTCAATAGATAACTCGCTCTAGTCCTTCTTTCTTTCCTCCCTCATTGAAGTGATTATCAAATCCTGACATCCTTTGACCAACTTCGCTTCTCTAAAATCATATACTAAATGCACAGCGGCATTCACGATACTAAGAAGTTTTGAGAACAGAAAAGCGATGAAATGCGTAGAAACGTTGCAGTGTAATGTCTCTTTTAGAGTTCGCTGACGTGGTACAGACTAAGGATAGACATTGATTGTGTTGATGTCGCACTCATGATCGAAATCATTGGACTTGACATTTCACGCGAATGATGACATCTACAGACTAATCTGATAGACTTTCAAGCAGTTGAAAAATTGACAACTAGGATCTTAATCCATTCAGGGGTAGGTCGAAGATCTCAAGGCTGGCTACAGGAATCTCGTATGGGCGGATTAATCAAATAGCTTGACCGTTTTGATTCGAAGTACAGCCGATGCATGGATATATTGTTACAATCATGTGCTTACCCTGCTGCGCCTATTCGTGGTGGGGCTGGCGAAGAGTACAATATACGAAGTACGATAAAGCTTCCCTCGGCTTCCTTTAGTTAGGTTAAGGATCAAGAAGCGAGATTAGGTACTGTGCCGCAGAATCTACATTCAGTCTTATTTTGGAGGCAACAGTGAAATTCACATTGAGTTCAGTCTTCAGGTTTTCTTTCACTTGGAATGGAATGACCTGACCGAGTTTGGGTGTCAACAAAAGTACTTGTTGGTATTTCTTCTTGAACCGAAAAGTTCAGGATGAAGCAGCGCCTAATTCAATTCCAATATGGATAATAACCCTGAGTCAGTCCAGATTCGTATTACAAAAGCAACAAGACAGGATGCACAGCTTGTCACATATCCACTTAAATCTCCCAATTTGCTTTTACTTTTAAGCAAATCAAGAAAGCATTGGAGTCTAGACAGCCAATCGATTTTTCCCCTATCACTTAGCAAGATCCAATCTCCAAAAACACTCGATTAGAACTTGAAAGGTACAGTCCACAAAAATTATATGCAGGTACCAACGATGAGATGAATTAAGGAGACCCAACGTTGAAATATCTGGTTAAATATTACTGGGTCGGTTAAAATAAATTCATCATATCCGAATGAACCGAACAAACGATCATATAATTCCTTGTCTGTCATCAAGGATTGAGATCAGGGGTATATTTATTTTGGCCGTCATTCAATTGGTTTTCATTTGAAGTTCAAGACGCTTACCGTTCCTTTCATACGCCACTGTTTCCAATATACAATCGGAGAGATGAATAAATTAATTGGAAAACCTTCTAGACAATTTAATGGAGTATGCCTATATGTTTATAAGGAATAATCCCTCTGCATCATGAGCGCTTCTTCTCTTCTTCCTTCAAGCACCTTTGCTCCTTACGTTCACTGTTGAATATCACGCTCTTTTCGAAAGCCTTTCGCATCTTTCACACACAACTCCAAGTCGAGTTTATTCACTCTTTTCAAGTACATATCTAAGTTTCCGGTCCGAGACCAAATTCAACTAAGAATTCTTCCATCTGCCCCTTCAATCACACAACCAAATTCAAAATGCAGCTCCCAATCAAGACTCTCGTCGCTCTCCTCCCTTTCTTCCTCCAAGTTAGTGCTCAAGCTTCTGGTTCCGGTACCACCACTCGTTACTGGGATTGCTGCAAGCCATCTTGCGCTTGGTCTGGCAAAGCTGCTCTCGCATCTGGCTCTGGACCAGTCGGAACCTGCGATGTTAAGGACTCACCTCTTTCAGACCCTACCGCAGTTGCTGTTTCTGGATGCGACGGTGGAAACTCTTACATGTGCTCAGACCAATCTCCTTGGGCAGTCAGCGATGATTTGGCATATGGTTATGCCGCTGTTAACATCGCTGGTGGAAGCGAGGCTTCATGGTGTTGTGCTTGTTATGAATTGACTTTCACCAGCACTGCTCTTGCTGGCAAGAAGATGATTGTTCAAGCTACGTACGTTAAATATTTTTTCTATTCATATCACCTCCTTTTCCCCCGAATGCGTCTTCTAACATTACTTTCAATGTAGTAACACCGGTGGTGATCTTGGCTCAAACCAATTTGATTTGGCTATCCCAGGTGGAGGCGTTGGAATCTTCAATGGTTGCACAACCGAATTCGGTGCTCCTTCCTCAGGATGGGGTGCACAATATGGTGGTGTCTCCGCCGTCTCTTCCTGCTCAACCTTCCCAGCTGCCCTTCAACCAGGTTGCAACTTCAGATTCAACTGGTTCGAAAGCGCCGACAACCCAACTGTCGATTTCAAACAAGTCGAATGTCCAGCAGCATTGACCAAGAGCACCGGATGCAAGAGAGCTGATGACTCAAGCATGCCAGCTCCAGATGCTTCGGGAAGTGGATCCGCCTCCCCAGAAGAGCTTGTAGCAACATCTGCCAAGACCTCTTCTGTTACCCCAACTTCAGTTAGCTCTTCATCTGTTGTCGTAGCACCAAGTTCCGCAAAATCCAGCCCAGCCTCTGTTGTGCCAGCTTCCGCAGCTTCTTCCAAGGCATCTTCTGCAGCAGTTGTCTCTCACATAGCTGTTCCTTCTTCCAAGGCTTCCTCTGCACCAGCAGTTACTTCCCACTCTTCCGCCACCAAATCCGCAAAGACCAGTGTCGCCGCTCCTCATTCCACCTCTGCTTCGACTGACGATGATGATACTTGCGATGCCGAGTAAATTACAAAAACCAGGAGTTTCAACATTGAATGGAGTTTGATGGACCGTAGAGGTAGAGGTGGAGATAGATGATACGAATAAGATGGCTGGGTGATGGCTGGGTAAAGAGCCTGGCTAGAGATGATGAAAGATACCTTTTTGTAATTATTTTCCCAATCGCGAAATTCAAATATGAATTGAACCGACTTTTTTACAACATCATTCTACCTCTATTGCTTGTGATTTGTCGCATGTTGTGAAATACGTCAGAGAGGGAAAAAGGTCAAAATACTCAGATTGCCAACTCATTCTCATGACTGCAACTTTCCTCCACTAATGTGGTTTATTAGTGAGTGGGTTATATCAGTGAATGAGTTACTTTCACTTCAATTTATTCTCTTCTCTTTCAATATATATTTTATTAATAATTCACAATAAATTCGAATAATTAAAAAGCTTGTATATTCCTTATTATTAAAACTATTTAAAAAGATAAAAAAATAAGTATTCGAAAAATTACAAAGTTATATAATATTCCGAATACAATATTATAATATAGAATTAAAGATTTTACTTTTTACTCCAAATATCAATCTAAATTTTATAATCTTTTCAAATTAAAAGAAAATATTATTTCTAAATATATAATTGATATAAATTTGAAAGGTTTTTTATTTAAACTTAAAAATATAAAAGATATAATAAATCATATTCTCGAATTGAGGGGTACAAAATATATTAAAAAACTTTGAATATATCGATTTATAAAACATTGAATTGAATTGAAGATATATTTTAATTGTATTTATAACTTTCAAATTTTTTTTATAAAAATTTCAAGTTTTTTGAAAAATAGTTTCGATTAATTATAAATATATAAACAAAATATAGCATTTTAAATAAAGATTTCTATAATTTCAATAAAATAAATTTTATAATAGGAATTATATATACAATAATAATAATTATTAATATTAAGAGATATAGTAAAAGCACATCAATATAATTAGATAATCGAGAATAAGTTATTGTTACAGATATATATATAGTAGTAAGCTGTCAGTATATCGATCCCTGATACTGTGCCTTTTGGACAGATTGCGTGTGTGGCGTAGTGGTAAAGCTTACAACTTCTATGTGTGTGTAACCATGCACGTGATAGTTATAGTAATAATATATGAAAATAAAGAAGATAAAATTATTCCTCTATTTCTAATAATCCAGAAATAAATCTATTTTTTTAATTAATATATCAAAACTAATTTTTTTATAGAATAAACTATTAAATTTATATCTAATAGATAAATAAATAATAAAATAAATTTAGAATAATTAAAATATTTTAATAAATATATCAAGAATCAAAGAAAAAGCAAATATCAAATATTAATATTAAATAAATATAAAAGTCATAAATCAATAATTTTTCAAATATATTATAAAAAGAATAATATTATATATTTATATTTATTATTATATTTAAATTGTTTAATTTAATTATTCGATATTGATTGTTTTAGTAATTTAAAATATTTATATAATAATTAAATTGATAAATTTATTAAAATATAAATTAATTATATTTCAAAAATTGAATTCTTTATAGTTTTTAAAATTATATATAAGAAATTAATTATTTCTTAGAATATAAAATCAGAATTTCAAGGAATAAATTCAATATTATTTAATTCTGAAATTGTATTTTCAAAATTAGATATTCAAATTTATATATCTACCCCTTTCTTTTTTAATCTAAATCAATAAATCTCTTAAACCTCTTGTAATCCAATTAAAACTCTTTTTCAATCAATATTAATTAAATCTTAAATGATTTATTATCAATTAAACTTTCTTATACTTATATTTAAAATTATATTAATTCTAATCAAAAGTATAGAAAGATTAATTTATAAAAATATACTTTTGAATATAAAAATTTATATATTTCGAAAAACAAATGAAATATTAAGCAAATATTAATATATATAAAAAATCTAATTACATTAAAAAGAAATACTTATTAAATAAAAGGCTTTTGACATATTATTTCAATAAAAGATTGATATTCAGATTTAATACAATAAATATCAAAAAGAGAATAAATCTAATAAAGAAGTATTTTCTATTCAATATTATAATAAATATAAAAAAACAGATTATAATATAAAAATTTATTAAAATAATATAATAGATTCTAAATTATTAAATTCTAAATAGTTTTAATCAATTGATTCAATTATTATTGAATAATATAGGTTTGAAAGAATGAATTGAGATAAAAATGACTCATTTATTGATATAATCCATTCACTAATAAACTACGTTATACCTAACCCACCGGTATATCAATGTGAAATTCTAGCATCATCCCATCTCCTAAAAGCTCATTTCTTATCTTCGTACCAATCATTCATTCATATTCACCACATGGTCAAAGTAACATTGTAAATAAAGTTCGTTCATCAAACATACCCAGGTCAATTGATCCATAACACTTTATTTTATGGAGATGTCATTTCATGGATTAGGACCCGCATTTGGATTTTTTGGGAATTGTCTGTGAGAACCTTGTCGTCGTTCATCGATACGATATCTGAGATATTTTTTTACCTTGTTGACTTTGGAGCCGTTATACACATGTGATTCCTTTAAATAATCAGTGTCATGGAATGGGGTAAGTTTCGTGCACTTCGAAGTGATTTGTCTCACGCATGGTTGCAGATATGTCGCAAGATCCTAAATCCAACGATTAACGTATTAATTCTCCAATAACCGCACGCTAAATACCATACATGACAGATTTTTAACGCCATTTTTCCACAGAGAGCCAGAAGTTTTTCCATCGAGTGTCCATCAGCCCCTTTACGCACCTTACCAACCCCACGTTCTATCCACCAACTTGAACGGTTTCCAAACAATCCTTGAAGGATCAATCACTCTCTTCGGCTTTAACTTCTGCTTTTCCCTCATCGCCTCATGTCTCTTGATCAATGCAGTCGGCAAAACCATCTTGTGTTCCCCCTTATGATAAACCTGCATCTTTAGCGCCTGTAACGTATGTTCTACATCGGCACTCGTCATATTGAGCTTTTGCGATAAACCTTCTATACTGATTCTCTCGTCCTTTTCATTGTGAATCAAAAGCTCTTCAACGATTCGTTCGGTCCAATATTGCCGATATGAGAGGAGACCAAGATCAGACAAGGGTTTTTCGGGCGAGCCGAGCTTTCCTTCGATTTTTGAGAGCTCATAGGAGAAATTGATTAGAAGTCGTCCATAACCTTTACGTTGATATTGCGGAAGTGTCAGAATACAAGCTACGTTATAACCATCCGCACTTTCTTTCTCTTTGGAGAAATATCCCACTAGATGAAATCCCTTTTCATCTCGTGAACACATGACATAAAACAAGAAAGGATCCACGTCGTAGTAAAGAGTTTTGTGATCCAGAAACATCTTGGATATGAGACATAAGTTTCGGCACCAAGTTCGTTGACGTCGACCATCGATTTCGAAGAAAGAGACGTAATCATCCCGATAAATTTCATTTCCAGGAGGATGCTGTAATGTACACTTGCCTCGATGACGAGTGAACGCTTTGAGATCTCCGTAATAAGACAAACAAAATTCACAAATGTACATGAGGTCCTCTTGAGTGAATGCCTCCGGGTAAGGAGAGAAATACCAGGGGTAAAGTTCGAATTTGCCGAATTGAACTTTGGAAATATTTCGAATACGTGATATTTCGGCTTGGTTTTGAGTCATTGAGCCACTGGTCCGTAATTTTTCGATTTCTTCTTTTGGACTGAAATGTTGAGCAGGTTCATTCTTTGCATTTGCTGCTTCACTTGCAGCTTCATCAACATCCATGGGATCATTGGCTTCAGGAGTAGCATCAAGATCTAACGCCATAGTAAGTTTAGCATCTCCATCAGCATCTGGAGTCTGCCTCTGAGACTCCGCAAATTCAGACCATGGGGGAGCATTTGAACCTGATTCCGAGACTACAGAATCTTCTCTCTTGCTTGCTTGAGTTGGACGTTTTTGATTCTTCTTGTTGGCAACGATTGTCTTTTTCCCAGCTGGAGGAGCTTTTGACTTTTCCTTTGGCTTCTCTGGAGCTGGCCATTCAACATCTTGAGTAAAATCGATTCTTATAGCTGGAACCCATTCATCTAGACGTTTGTTGAAATTATCGAAATTGCAATAAAATTGACGACCACTTTTCGTCTCTTTTATACTTAGAATTTCTGCTCTTCTAAGTGCACCATCCTGGTAAGGAATTAGTATAACGATTTTTGGGTAGAGCAAATAAATAAGTTCATTTCCTTAAAAAGATGGAGAAATGGAAGGAATGGCAAAAAAAGCATGATTGATGCTCGAGTGGTGAAGCAAATACATGTATGTGGTTACTAACCTTCTGTACCATCGCTATACATCCTACCCTACAGGCATTAGTTAGCACCATCAATCTTGCGACCGTGGAATTGTATTGGAACTGACCCCAATGTATCAATTGTCGCCTTACTCTTCTGCTTAGGTACTGGAGTTCCTACAGAACTATCTTTATCTTGCGACGGACCTGTCATGATGTGACTTTATAATTATTTTGATGGTTGTGAATTGATTTTTGATTGATTTTGATTGATTTATCACTATGTAGTTGCTTGTTGATTCTTCTTTTTGGAGCACCGTGGAGGGGCAAAATTGATAAAACAAGGCTGTAAAAATAATGTTCTCGCATTTTCTCTAGCCTTCGATAACCTTACCAGATACCCAGTAGGAGGAGTAGGTAGTTTTATCAGTCAGAGCCTTGCCTTATCGATATACATTTTATTTTATTTACTATGTGAAAACCCAACCCTCAAATTTTATTTCTTTGGCGATCATATTGACAATATCAACAACGGAATATGCAAAGAAAAAGTCATGGCACCTGTTTTATCAAGTAATTGGAAGAATCTTCAAGCAGCATTAAAGAAGGCGCCCAAACCAGAATCGGATGCGAAGAAACGAAAAGCTGCAGAACCTTCGGAAAGAACGAAAGATAGTATCGCAAAGCGCAGAAGATTAGAAGGCATCGCAGTAAAATCTCGACCAGTTGCAGACGCTAAAACTTCGAGGAAGGGAAAGATGGGAGCAATGGGAAGTTCGCCAGCTTTGGATTCAACAGAAGATGATACACCACTTCCAAAGAATGCACCGTCTGCTTCTTTAGCACTTTGGGCGGAAGATAATGATATATCGGCGAAAGATCTCGCGGAAGCTTATGGAGGGAGTCTAAAAGATACTACCATTCAAGGTGCTCGAGCCGACAAAATTAATGGCGGGCTTTCAGAAGACGTTGATATAGGGAAATACATTGGAATTGATTGTGAGATGGTAGGTGTAGGAGGTTCCGAAGATAGATCGGTATTGGCTCGAGTTAGTATTGTCAATTTTCATGGCACGCAGATATACGATTCTTTTGTGCGACCCAAAGAGTTTGTTACGGATTGGAGAACTCATGTTTCTGGTGTATCGACGAAAAATATGGCGACGGCGAGGGAATTCGGTGAGGTGCAGAGAGATGTGGCCGAGATTTTGAAGGGAAGGATATTGGTGGGACATGCGATAAAGAATGATTTGGAAGCCATGATACTGAGCCACCCGAAGAGAGACATACGAGATACATCGAAATTTTCAGGCTTCAGAAAATACAGTAATGGGAGGACACCCAGTCTGAAGAAGTTGGCAAAGGAGATTCTGGGTGTGGATATACAAGGTGGTGAACATTCTAGTATTGAGGATGCAAGGGCAACTATACTTTTGTTTAGGAAACACAAATCGGCTTTTGATATTGAACATGCAAAGCATCATCCTCCGCACTCGGGTGTATCTTCGAAGTCCAAGCCCAATAAGAAGAAGAAGAAAGGGAAGCGTTGAAGATTTTTAGGGCCACCACGATTTGATTGGTGATGGTGTAGGAACGTTACTTTATTGTAAAAAAAAAAGTTGACAAGAATACTGTTCAAGCAAATATTGACATTCAATGGAGTTGGGAGTTTGGCTGGCGTTAAGAAAGAGACGCATTGACTCGAGCGATGGTTTCAAAAACCAAAGATACTTTTACGAGCATCAACAAAACAATTCCATTCCAGCTAGGCACCATTGATTAGCAAGCACAAGAAAAGCCAGCACTAATAATATACTACGAGTTGTCCATGAAAAAAAAAGTCAAGTCTATATGGTCTAACACACTGCCACTCTAATGTAGTGGCAATTTTTCTATGACTTTTGAAAATTAGAGGGAAGAGAAATTTATTACCCCTCCCATGCACCGACTCCAAGCGCTCCGAGAAAATTACCGCAACATAAACCCATATCTCGAAACTATAGGGGAATACCATCCATCAATTCCAATGCTCCTTCTCTGCCCACTGTGATTATTGCATCTCCAAGGGTCTTTGTTGCAAAACCTGCCTCGCAATATGTGAAATAGTACTGTGTGAGCATGTTAGCGCATGCGATATTGGGATAATTTGTATGGTGGATGTGGAAATACGTACCTCCCACTTCTTTTTGAATACTTCTACCTCTCTCTCACCCATCTCCTTGTGCTCCGCCATTAAGGCAGGTCTAATCCTTGACTCGAAATTTGCCAAGAACTTTTCTTTCCATAATCGCAACGTCTTCGCATAATGACCTCCGATATTCTCCACCTTTTCAACAACCAATGTTCCTTCTGAGGCTTTGGTGATATTATCAATCAATTGTGTAATAGAAGGAAGATGGCCACCCGGGAAGATATATTTTCGAATGAAATCCTCCCCCTTTGCATAAGCCTCATATCGACCCTCCGGCATGGTAATGCATTGGAACACAGCAATTCCATCTGGTTTCAGTAATCGATGGATGCAGGAGAAATACGTTTCCAGATATTCTGCCCCAACAGCTTCGAGCATCTCAATGGAAATTATCTTATCGTAAGGTTGTTTTGGGATGGGTAGTGCTCGATAGTCCATGAGTTTCACTTCAATCCTATCCGCAAAGCCGGCTGCGAAAATGCGCTTTTCGGCTAAGGCTTTTTGTTCAACGGACAAGGTCAAACTTGTCACACGACATCCTGTTCGTTTAACGGCTTGAATGGCAAATGAGCCCCATCCAGTACCAATCTCTAATACATGATCCGAGGGTTTTATTTTTGCCCCGCCTATAAACCGATCGAGTTTCGTTCTCTGCGCTTCTTCAAGTGTTTCCTCTTCAAATCCGGATGAAGCGCTGGAAATCGATTTCCATATTGGGCATGAATATGTCATATCTTCGGAAAGGAATGCAGCGAACATTTCATTGGAAATATCGTAATGCGCGGAGACGTTGAGGAGAGAATTGGACAGGGTGTTAGTACTCCTGGCGAGTCCTGTAATAGTGGCGGCGATGGAGGAGGTTAGAGTTGTGGCATTTGCCAGTTGATTACGATTTTGGATAAAAAGCTAGAAATGGCTCTTAGTATGAGATCGCGTGGCATGGGGGAAGCTTGAAATACCTCGAAGAATCCAGTCAAGTCGTCACACTCGACTTCTCCCAGCATATATGCCTCCGCGAAACCCATGTCGGCAAACAGAAAGAGGCGCACCCAAAATGCTTGATTGGTAACTCTCAATTCTATCTTTCTTGCTGCACCAGCTTTGCGCGAGTTATGATGTCCGTTCACGCCATTTACTCCATTGGCCTTATTTTCCTTTGCAATCTTGGCCCCATAACATATTGTTTTTCCAGTTTCGGCATCGGTAACGAGAAGTGTACCACGCTCAATTCGTCCGAACAATGAAGTGACAGCAGCTTTTGAGACAGAAAGAGCTGGGCCCCAAGTCAAACCACCGATTGTACTCTTGAGATAGTCGGTACTCCTCATTATGGGCGCAGTGATGGTGTCGGGGAGGTAGGAAGCCATTATGGTGATAGGAAAGCTTGTTTGGGAAGATTCAAATGGAAAACTTCGGAAATTATTGTATTAACGACCTGCGCGTGTAGAGGGGAAGGTATGAAAACATCAATTGAAAGGACAGTAAGGTGAAGAGAGAGAAAACTATTTACTCGGTCGAGGTACTAGATGGGTAGTGCCGTGGGTGGGAACCTTTCCTGCTGTGGAGACTAAGCTATCACCACGCTAGATGTTGAGCTTGAGCTGTGCACAACCACTGGTTTGTTTGATTGGGGTTACTTTGAAGAAGGAATGAAAAGGAAACCGAGGAATTGGTATTGATCTTTCTGTCACTGTTACGGTATCAGCGTAAGGCAACACAATACAAAGCCGAGGAGAGAGATATAAAGAAAGAGGCAATACTCACACTGTGAATCTAGATCAAAACGAAAAAAAAGAGAGCGAAGCATGAAAGACCCGGATGACGATGTTTCCCGAAGACCGCCAAACATTCAATGCTTGAGTACATGGAAAGGAAACAAGGGCTAGTAAGAATATGGTTTAGGCAGGGGTGAAAATAGTTCATGCAGATGGGGAGCCCCGCTATTAGTGTATCTTGTCGGGAGATCTCTGTGGAATGTATCGATATTTGGATGTGCTTGGACTTTGAACACAGACGTTAATTGATCAAGCTTTTGGCTGTGAAGGGAGGGAAGTAAGTGGGAAGGACAATAGGTGAGATAGTAAGATGTACCATAGGTAAATATAAATATAAATGTAAATATAAAATTGCTTTGCGTGTTTTTTAGTTTAGGATATTCTGACGGAGAGAATGTCCACAGTGAGATATACCTGGTTCGTAGATACCTTTCCTCTCACAGCTTGTATATAGCAGGTATGTACATACATACATAACTTTCTACATACTAGGTAATCCTGCCGAGGTAGGTATCCGATTAATAGGAATTTAAATCCTATTTTATTTTGCACATACCATACTTGTACTTCTACCTAGCACGTAGCTAACCCCAAGTATGTATGAATATGAGTACCTAGTATGGCTATGGCTATAGCTATGAACTTGTACCCTTCGTGTAATAATTAACGTGTTCGTATAAGGCTCAGCGCAGGGAGACAAAGCGAAAAGTAGCTAGTAGGAAAAAGAAGAGATGCAGTGAATGGATATGAGTGGTGCACCTACTATCCATCTGATTAAGATATCAAAGTCTTGACATCATCAATTGATCCTTTCTCGCATCTTAAATCGATGGTCCTATGTTATATGTAACAAGGTATGAACTTCCCCAAAGGATCTCTCCCAATGAAACTTATCAAACGGAATCTTCGGAGTCCGTACATTCCCGGCGTGAACGATTAGAATACATCTTTCCCACTCTTCCCAAAAAAAAAGTCCGAATCGTGTTTAAGAGTGAGTGTCAAGAGTGGAAGGCATGGGAAATGGGAAACGTACCTAAGCTTGGGATATAGCATTTGGAAGAAAATGTAGGTGATTATGTAATATGCCAGGGGTAAATTCCGATGGACAACGTCCCGAGCCACTCTTTACGGATCGGATTACATTCAATTGGCCAGGAAAGGAAAGTCTTTGTCTTTTGGTAGGGAAGAAGACATGAGGCATTCGATCGTGGTACGGAGGATATCCCGTAAACAAATTAGTAGAAGGCATAGAAGGCGTAGAAGGCGTAGAAGGTTTGGATTGGTAAGATAATGTTGCATGTTGCAACATGCATGTGCAAAGGGTGGAGTGTATCATGACTCTTTACCCATACCTACCCCGTTATTAGAGGATGATTAAACCATAGAGATGAGTAGAATCAATGAGGAAGAAGGAAAGATACTATAATATATGCTTATATACCCGTGTACCGGTATACGTATATACATCGTGTGTTCTCATTGGTATTGGGTACTGAGAATAAAACATCACATGATTCAAAACGGATCTAGTAAACCAAAAGAAGAGTGTAGATGAGATGGTGGCATCCGTATGAGTGATCAATTGGATTACGGTACTAGGTAATTTCCTTTGGTTCGAATGGAATGCTAATAAGAATCAGAGGATGGAGAAGATAACAGGAATCAGAGTATGTATTTTCAAGAACTTCGATAATCTTCATCGATTTAATGACAGAAAAGTAGTTTGGCAGTATTGGTGAGCCGGTTGCCTTCGTCTGTGTTTGGGCGTTTGTTACCGAGTGATGCCCTGTCAGACGAGTTTGATAGAGAGTTGTAACATTAGGGTCTCGACCTGAAGTTTTGTATTTTTTGTCTCCCTTGCCCTTGAGTCCTGACTCTGTACACTGAAAAAGCATTATAGACTACGAAGGTTGGAAGAGTATAAGTCTTATAAGCCCCGCTTTTCCTAGAATCTTGCTATTTTTAGAAATCTTGTCACTACCTACGTTGAACGATTCGAATGGATACTGGATTATTCCTTTTCAAAATTCAATATTGGAAACTTTTGTTTTTGCTTTTCATTAACTTCAAATTCCAAGACCTAAAGTGAGAACACATTTAGATGTATTTTGCTTCGTTCAATACAAATCAAATCTGGATACAATTCAGACGAATACTGCTGACCTACGAGCCTACTTGGTAGCTCGATCTGTAACATGATGTTAGCTTAAGTGGGGCGAGGCAGTCTGAGGTCCAAGCGCAAGTACTTTATCGCAGACGCGTCAAAGTCGCGTCTCTCACGATCATACTCATATGGATTACCAAAAACTTTAATGTCGATTGCAAATATACATCAATTCAATTCATTCAACCTGACTTTGCACAATTCAATCACAAGAAACTATCCTCGCATACATATCGCAAAAGATAAAGGAACCTAAACATCATGCTCGCGATCCGTCCATCTAATCAACCTTCCTCGAAATCCTCGAAAAAATACACACCCAATCTCATCCCATGTCGCATAAATCACACGGCCCCAATTAAGATCGAAAAGAGATATTGGGACCCAAAAATTACAAAGAATCAAAGGGGAAAGGAAGAATTAGTGTCATATTTCAGAGGCAGAAGATTGATTGGCAGGAAGGTAAAGGTTCCGGAAGGATGGAGGGGGGTTGTTTTGAGAGTGGGCGAAGAAACTATGCCACGAGAATCGACTGCTGATGATGAGAGACGAGAAGACGAGGAGGACGAGGATGCACTGGCAGAAAAGGAAGTCGAAACGAAGATAGTTGATGAAGAAGGCGCTTTTGACGACTTGACGGTATGGGGGCATGAGTGTTTGGTTGATGCGAGTGGTGATATGGTCGTCAGAGGAATAGAGGAATGGATGGCATGGGCGAGTGCAGTATGTTTCTCCCATTTGATTTTTTTGGTAGTGGAATTGCAGTAGAAGAAGAGTGATCAAATTGGGCTCGGGAGTTAAGTTGAATGAATTGTGCTAACTTGGGTTTTGCCCATAGATCCACAGCTGCGAGGACGAGATCAGCAAGGAAGTCGAAAAGTCGAATCAATAAAAGAATCTCCAAATTTTGCATATTGGGATACAGGGGAGTTCTATGGCGTTAGCAAGTGATGCATCGGTAGTTTCTCTGTGTGGGATCCAATATCATACTTGACACACAAATTTGTATTGGATGATGATTGCCCAAAAAACATCAAGTCGATTGGATCTTCATTACTGGAGTACAATGTAAAGGGTTGATGGGCTCCCCGTCACTTAAAATATTGAATGGGAATATGTTGTGAGATTTACAATCAAATCAAAGGGTGTACATATAGCGCCAGATCAAAGATCGTTTCGTTTCCGCTTCGTTCTTGGGTCGCTCGACGTTTCCTCTACGCTATCGTCCTTCTTGATCTTTTGTTCCTTTTTTATTTCACTCCATGGCCTCTTTGCTGTCTACGCCCCCTCAGGTTACTGACCTCTTCGCCCTCTTATTTTATATATTTTGCTTCTCCACTTTCTTCCTGCCCCTTTACTTCCAAACTCTCTTCATCATTCCGTGTCTTCTCTCCGTGGACACTTATCCGATCCTTCAACTCCTTTTGAAACTTTTCCTTCAAAACTTTGTATCCTTCATGCCCCCGGCACCTTTCCCACATTTCTTTAAATATGCCACTAGCGATCAGTTTGTCTTCCTGTCCTTTGTGCCCTTGACTCTTTTGTATTTCCACTTTTACCCCATCTTTTCCAATATCGTATTTTCGTCCCCCTTTATGATTCGCATAACGTTTCGATCGCGTCATACCCATTTGTATAAATTTTCTACTCATATCCATACCTACAAAATCATCTTCCTTATAAAAACGTAAAAATTCTCCATATAAGGCGTTCGATGACTTTTCTGCAATCGAGGGAGTTCGGAATCGCCAAAGAGGTAGGAGATAGGATTTGTAAGGCTCATATGTTAGAACTCCCTGTTCGCCTCGTTGAATGCGATAGGTATAATATTGAGATGGTGGAGGACGGGTCAATTGACCGGGAGAAAGCAGGAAATCGTCGGTAGATTTGGAGGAACGTGGTGGCATTGTTATGGCGGTCACTTTACCAGATGCTGAAAATTGTGCCTGTGAACTGTGTAATGTCCTGTGGATAGTTAATTTCTTCCTGGATGCTATGTGGCATACAGTAAATGAGTTAAGTAGCAGGTCGTGCAGGTTCCGGTGGTTTTAGATTTTGATAATAGTCTGGAGGCGGAGTACATGATTGTGATACAACATTGCCCTTGCCTTGGAAAGAGGTGGCGATGAAGCTACCAAGCTTAGGTATGACGTATCGTAAGTCTCAGTTGGCTTTATGTTATTGAAGTTGAACTGATCGACCCAAGAATCTATGCATAGAATTCAATACTAGAGAACTGTTGAATTCTTGACAGTGTCAAGTCATATTGAATAGTAGAATATTTGATGACGTGACTGCTTAGTTTCCACACAGCATTTTGATATGCAAGGCCAAGCTGTAGTTTTTGCATCTCCCCGCATTTCCCCGCATCACGCTTCAATTTTTATACAGATGCTTCTTTGAAGTATGAAGTCCCTCAAAAGTCTTCGATTAATACATTCAAATGACATGTCTGATTCTAGATCCGGAATCATCTTTATCATTTGGGAAGAACCAGCATTTTTACACGTCATGGTCCGTAATTGTTACCCCCCAGATGATGTATGGTGAAGTAGCACTGTTTTAAGTTGACCACATCCATTTACATAAATTAAGCTACCCTTCTCTGTTGAAAATCTTTCATCGTACTTCCCCCAATTATTTCATCTCACATCTATCTTGTTATACCTAGTCAAAGCAATCCTTTCTCATCTTCATCATGGCAATTCTCGTCACCGGTGGTACAGGCAAAACATCTCTTCAGTTGGCCCACCGTCTTAAATCCGCCTCCATCCCTGTCCTTCTCGCTTCTCGAAAAGCCAAATTGACTGCTCCTGACGGAATGCAAGCCATAAACTTTGATTACACAGATTCATCAACTTACCAGGCTATCTCTACTCATTCCTTTCCACACGATGAAGTCATCAAAGCCGTGTATCTAGTGGCTCCAGAAGTTCCGGACCCAGTGCCTGTCATGAATGCCTTTATTGATTTCGCAATCAGGAATGGTATTAACAGATTTGTCTTATTAAGTGGTAGCGGCACAGAGAAAGGTGGAGATGATACTGGAGGTGTTTGGCAGCACTTGGATGATACTGGCGTGGAATACTCGGTTTTGAAGGCCAGTTGGTTCATGGGTACGTGATCCACCATGTAGAACGATGATCTAGTGTTGTTAATTAGCCACAAAGACAATTTCATCACCTGGCCATATATTCAGAGCATTAAAGAAGAAAATAAATTCGTCTCCGCAATGAGCGATGGCCAAGCTCCATTTGTATCAGCGAGTGACATTGCCAGAGTAGCAATGGTTGCACTTACCAGCAAGAACCCTCCAGATCACGACTACAGAGTTCTTGGTCCTGAATTGCTCAATTATGATGAGGTATCTATGTACTCTCCCACCCAATAATACGTTGGCTTATCAATTATAGATTGCTGCAAAGTTGAGCAAAGTTCTCGGACGAACAATTACTCACGTCAAAGTAACAGGTGAGGAGAGAATACAGACGCATGTTAGTATGGGGTTGCCTGAAGATCTTGCATGTTATTTGACTTCGTTGGAAGTTATGACTGCAAACGGCGGGGAAGCGAGACGAAATGATGTGGTAGAGAAGATTGGAGGCCACAAACCTAAAACCTTTGACGAGTTTGCAGAGGAGAATAAGAATCTCTGGATGTAGGCCAATCTCTCACTGTCTGGTTGAAAAAAGAGGGTGCTTATTTAATTGAAACATTTTGTGATAATGCTCGGGGTTTAAAACCCAGATTCAACTTGAACCGCGTTGTTTTTATGTATTGAAAGCGATCGAACATCATTCCTTGGGATTTCCTATCCCGCACCATAAATCCATCGCCACTTGAAGACCGGAATATTATGTGGATTTTGGGAAGAATGGAATGATGGGAACTTCGATGAAGTATTCACATATTCTGATTTCCAGTTTTGAAAGCTATTAGATTCGCAAGAAGTCTAGCTATAAGCTTCGCGAACAAGACTCAAATGAGGTGTCTTCTTTACTGAAAAATTTATTTTCCTTACGCTGAAACATTTCCGATAAGTTTCAAAAGCTTCTATTCTCTTACATTACGATATACCAACATCACTTCCTATAAAATACTGCATTTAGCATGTCTCACAATGGCACCGAGCTATGGGACGTCCCTTTGCACCTGTTTACTTTGACTTTCTACACAAACTCAGCCTTGAGCTACTCCCAGATTGTCATATCACGCCTGATCTCAGAACTTTATCATGGTGAAGAGTGATGGGCGTGGAACAAGTTTAATATGCTTAATGGTCGAACGCCGATTCGTTTGCTCACATGTATCAAACCCTGAGCCGAATACGGCTGCTCCATCTGGTTTCTCGTAGAAGTCCTGTGCTGACCAATTCGTGATATGAGCCTTTCCAAGCGGTCGGGATGATTATTCCTCGTGCTTCCATACACATGAGACAACATTGAAGCGCGCGTGGATTAGGCTCGTGAGATTCTTCCATAAATCTAGGCTTACGACGGATAGTTAAATGACTTTGAGATGTGGCAGAAGCTGTGAAGCGGGAGTGTTGCCTCCGACCGTCAAAAGTGACAGCTGTGAATTCGACTTCATCTTTACACAGAACCTGCAGTGAATATAGTTAACGAGACTCACTCTTACTGATCGATCACAAACCTTGAGGTACAATCGAGACCCTCGAGCTCTTCATTTCCTTTACAATCCATTCTCTTTCAATGTTGACCCAAAGACCTCAACATTAATTCAATCAATAAACTCAAACAGCCTCTCTTTTCTTTGATAGATCCACAAGAAATGATGACTTCAGGCAAAGCAGACGGTGCACACTTGGCGGATGATCCCCAAGTCCAAATTGATCAAAGTGTTGTTGTAAGAATATCCCTCCTATTGCGTATGCAAACTTTGTTTAACTGTGGTATAATTCTAGTCATCCGAAATAGCAACTTTGGAACTCGCTGATGCAGCGGATCAATCTACTGAGAAGCGCAAAGCTGAACGTAGTCGACGAAAGAAATTGAATGCTAGGAAGAACAAGGCGGAGAAAGCCCGGCAAGAATTCGAAGAACGACAAATTTTGGGAAGTGCGAGTCAAGATACTAAAATTACACTATCAGTTGGCAGTGGAAAGACCTCCAAGTCACTTGCAAGTGATTGTTTCGACGGAACTAGTGGCATTGATTGTGTTGTTGGAAGCTCCGCTTTGGCGCAGGAAAAAACCGCAAGTAATATATGCCATTTGTTTCTAATCACGCAGCAAATACTGACATTGATTCAGTATACTTTTCAAACGCAATGTTCGAAATCAAGACAAGCCCTGGAAAAGGTCTTGGGGTTTTCGCCGAACAAGATATCAAAAAAGAAACAAAGATTTGAGGGAAGCGCCTTTGATGAAATGTGGTGTAAACTGGCTCCTAAAAGAGGCCATTTTCATGTCTCTCAATGAGGAGAAGAAGAATGTTTTTAGGTCTCTTCATAGTCATTGTAGCTGCAACGATACCCCATGCAGAGAAACAACACTCATCAAGATTTACGAAACTAATAGCTTCTATATCGTCGGCGACAAACAGGAACGCACAAATTACATTTACCACTTCGCATCACGCATTAACCACGATTGTCTCCCTAACATGGCTCGAGGAAACACAAGAATGGAGATTTTGGTCTTTAGTGCTGTGCGGAACATCAAGCGGGGGGAAGAATTGACTACACTCTACCAAGCACCTCTTGGTGCCACCCTCGCTCGCAGAAAGTTTTTATCATCTAAATATGGATTTATATGTATGTTCAGGGCTTGTATAAACAATAAAGTCCTCAACCTACATAGTGAGAGTTTGAAATATGCTCCTTGGATTGTTGCCAAAGAAAGTGGCTCTGAGATTCTCAATAAGCCAACTTTGGAGGAGATTCAAACTTTGAAGCAGGTCGAAGGCTGGTATGAGAGTGTCTCTCAAGCAGCAGGAAAGGCCGGACAATGTATGACGATTGCTATCGGGAATGATCTTCTGCAAAGCTAAAGCACCCAGGAACGACGACATCATATTGTTGAAAATACAGTGCACATATTTGACGATTTTTTGCGAAAGAACAATCCTCATGGATTGAGCGATGAAGTTGTTTCTGCCTACCAACACCGAGCAAATGTCGCAACTTTCAGAGCTGCAAAGCAAGTTTTCGACAACATGGGGAGGGAGATGGGAATTTTTTCGGAAGATTTCTGAGCGCAGAAGAGAAACTTTCGGGGATTAATATTAATCGTGATCTGCCATGATGAAAATGGGTTTGTCGAAGGAGATATCTTTGATGTGAGAGATGGTGACTTTTATAGTTAGGAAAGGGCTTCTGCAACAGCTATGGAAGTTATCACAATCTCCTAGGAACATAGTCGAAATTTGAAGCATAACCACATACCTTATTTGACTTAGAATACCTACAAGTTGCGTGTGACCATAGGAAATGAAGATGCTGCCATAGTTTTTATCGGCGCATTAACGTGATGATAGAGTTGTTAGAATATCGAGAATTTTAACTTTTGATAGGTTAATTGCTGATTAATTACGGAGTACACAGGAACAGTAACACAAACAGGAATTTGTCGATAACGTTCTTGGATCACAACTTTGAGAAGTATTGCTACCATCAACACATCAATAGTCATGATGATTAATTGTTCAATTCCTTTCCTTCTGGGAAGTTTACATCTCATTCCATTTGTGAAGAGCTCTTCATTTAGTCCTTCCCAAATACTCATGAGCGCGAACGCAGAACATTCCCGCCTCACCGAAATTGAATCAACCCTCATCGGGCTTCACAAAGATCTCATTTCTATCGAATCCATTACTGGCAATGAGTATGAAATTGGTCAACATCTATATTCTTATCTTTCATCCCGCAATTTTACGGTTGAAACTCAACATGTCTCTCCCATCCAGTCAGCATCCAATGTCCAGACCATGTATGACAAACCACGACTCAATATCTTCGCATACAAAGGGATAACGCGGAATACTAGACTTATAATCACAAGTCATATGGATACAGTCGGACCATACATTCCATATTCACATTCTTCAAATGGAAACGAGGATATGATTTGTGGTCGAGGAAGTACTGACGCCAAGGGATGTATGGCTTCTCAAATCATGGCTGTTGAAGAATTGATAGCCGAGGATTTAATTCATGAGGGCGATATTGGGTTACTCTTTGTAGTTGGGGAGGAAACAGACGGTGCTGGTATGAAAGGAGCCAGTGAAAAATTCCAGCAAGATGGCATTACATGGGAGAGTGTCATTTTCGGGGAACCATCGGAGCACAAACTCGTTCTTGGACACAAAGGTGCGCTAGCGTTTGAGATAATTGCTCATGGAAAGGACGCTCATAGCTCCTATCCAGAATTGGGAATAAACGCAATTAGTATTCTGATAAAGGCACTAACGGAGATTGATGGAATGAGACTACCTAGAAGTGACAAGTTGGGTGAAACGACCACAAGTATTGGGATGATACAAGGCGGTGTGGCATTGGACGTCATTCCGGCAATAGCATCAGCTTCCGTCTTGACAAGGTTGGCAACCGGAACACCGGAACAAGCTATGAAAAGGGTCGAATCGATCATCGCGAGTCTCGATATAGATGAGGGGAGTGTGGAGGTGAAACTTGGTCGGAATTTCGGTCCTGTGGGCTGTGACGTTGATATAGATGGTTCGTTGCCAAAAATTCCCAAGACGTGGACGGTACTGAAATACTGAATTTTAGGTTTCGAGACGGATGTAAAGCGAGGAGGAACTGATGTTCCAAATCTGAAAGGAAATCATAAGCGTTATTTAATCAGACCCGGATCTGTAATTTCGGCACATTCGGATCATGAATGTATAATTGCTGATGGGCTTGCTAAGGGTGTAGAAGATTATAAGAGAATCATCAAAAGCCTCGTAGCAAGATAATACAGGATATTCAATAGTTTACAGTTCATCATTTGAGAGCCTCTAAGAACCCCAAATTCTATTAGACATTAAAATGATTCATGAAGTTTATAACCCTATTGTCGGAACCTCAAAGGCAACGAGTTGAAGTCGAGTGGAGTCCGGACCACTGAAGACAACAAGATCAATCTGCTCAAAGGAATCATACAAGCAGTGTTATCCCATGATTTTCTTTGACTGTAACCTCGGACTAGATTCTCGATTCTTTTTTTACTTAGCCATCATCACCCAGACCAAGACTTTCCCGTCAAGTTATCTATACTGAGATATAAAGATTCATTCTATTGATCCTGCTTGATATTAATTATCAGCTTAGTATTCTGGCTTCGGTATGTAGCGGAATTCAATGAAAGAGTGTTTCGGTGGAATTGTCACTCTGTTTGTTCTCAAATTTTGGACCAAACAAAGAGGAACGGACTAGCAAATATCTTTTTCCTCAACTTGAAATCCTTTATTCCGATCAACGATTGACTGATCTTACTGCTAACATTGCAAGACAAAGGAAGATAGCCTGTCACAGCAATATCCTCAGTGACTGTTCAACAACTCCGTTTTTTTTACGATTTCATACGATTTGATACGATTTCATATTACCTGTTGAGAGTTGAAAACCGACTTCCACTTCAAGCATTCACGGAATTTATCTTTTATTGCAACATGTGCTTACGAACGATGTGCCATTACACTTTCTGTGATCAAACGCCATACTCCTGGATTATACAATCATGCCAGCCTCTTGGAATTTGCGAAAGGATACTCACTGAGGGATTTTCTCTTCCCGACTTCTGCCCCGAATGTTACATGGTGGCAGATCCCATGACATCCCTTCCCAATCAAGTTACAGTTAAAAAGCTCGGCACAGAGTATGAGTTTGATCAACGTTATTTCGAAGACTCCAACTTACGGGAGAAAGCTAGTGCTGCGTTGAATCGAGCGCATGCCTTCATACACATGAACTTTGAGCCAAATGTCAGAGACGATCTTGATATCTTTTGTTCCAACAAGCGACTCAACCTCGACGTTTATAATCATCTTTACCTCCTCGTTTTCCAACAACTTTTACCTCATCTTTGGCTCACTGTTAGAGCTGGTCGTGCACAGGAAATACCCCGAGAGCATAGAATTATAATATTGCAGCTAAGGCAGGCTGTACTTCGGGATCTTGCGTTTAACTATGCAGAGAGCACCTACAAGGAGAACAAAGAGGAAGGAAAATGGAGACAAGCGATGGGTGCGGATGCCCCACTCATTGCAGAAGTTTGCGTTAATCCTTCAACTGATAGATGCATGATATGCCTGGAATCGCTGAATAGCGAGCCGTGTCTAAAATTGAAGTGTAACCACACGTACCACGAAGCTTGTCTTGTACAGATGGTCGAGTTCAAGGGATGCGCCATCTGCAGAGATGAATGCCGTGGTCCATTGCCTGATATATCAGTAGAGAATGATGGCCCATGGCCTGAGTGGTTACAAGCGATCGCTCCTTTTCAACGCCCACGAGTAGAGGAAGAGCTTCTTGCGCAACCTCCTCTTACAGACATTGAAATAAGTGGATTAGAGGCAGCTCTCATACAGACTCAAGAAAGAACTGCAGAGTTGTACGAGAGTGTGTTGCGTAATCAACAAGATCTTTCGAATGCCAGATTCAAAGCGGAAAGAATTGAGTACGAAATGACAGAAGGAGCGTCGAATATAAGTGGGCGTGAGTGGGACACACACAATAGTCGAATGATTGCTGGATTTGGCACGGGAAGGGAATCGCCAAGGGACGCATACAAGCGCTATTCCCAAATGCTCTACTCGAAAAGGTTGGAGGTAATGGATTGGGAGTTCGATCATATAAAAAGCCTTATGGAATACAACAAGCTACCTTCTGATCCCACCGAAGAGCTCAATCATAGGATATATCGACAGAAAGAGTGGGTAGGTGCGCGATTTCTATATTATACTCAGCAAAGAAAACAGTTAATAGGACAGGCATTGGAAAGTGTTTACTTCAATATTCTTCCCCATAAAGACACGTGGAATCATCGCCATCGGAGGGAGGAGGAAGGCGAAGCAGAGGAAAAGTTGAGTCAATCTGAACACCTCTGGAGACAAAGCATAGTTGCGCGGGATGACGCTAAAGATAGATTGGACTTTGCTCTATATCACAAGTCTTTGTATGAATCCAATAACTAATGCGATCAATCTATGTCGAACAATAAGAGAGATTTAACATGTTGTATTTAATCAAAGATAGGGAATAGCAGGGTGCATTTGGAAGGGTTAATTTCTCGTACCATTTCACGTAAACAATATTTTGGTTCCTTTCTGGTTGGGATTCTGTTGGTGCGATCTTTTGTTTGAATTGAATACATTGGGGTTTGACGACATTAAAAATTTGTATATTAAAGGTGTTATTGATCTTTCATTACTTTGTATCATTGAATTATTATTTGACATCAATTGTAGAGTGATATGGTGATGCCTCCTAAATAAGTTATTCGACTTCAAGGAAAGGTACTTTCCATCAACAGATTTGAAAATTCAAGAAAATACAGAATGCTGAGAAGTAATGACAATAGGATTTTGGCGTACAAGACTAGAAAACTATCCAGGCCTATATGTGTTTCATTTTAAACCAGATTAGATTCCCACAAGACATTTACTTGACGTAGCACAAATGCAACGTTGAGGGCGTGGAAGTCGCTATGCTTCTCAGACCAGTACCATATATCACTTGATATAAGATGGGAGGTTTATCAAAAAGATCTTATCAATGAAAAGAAGCGGTGTTGAAGAAGATGTTCACAGTTGCTATCATGAACGAGGAAGGAGAGTAACTTCAAAGAAGAAGGTATCGCAGACATTAGAACGATACATTGTATCGAAATGAGAATTCATTGGGCCTCCATGTGCAAAAGCAGATATACTCCGACCCGGATTGATGGAAATATGTGAAGATTTAGAATAAATGATTTGGCTGCTGTGATCTTCCAGAATTTTAGTGACATGATAAGATTCATGGATGCTGGTGGTGCGAAGCTTGGGGTGCCAAGCTGAGTAAAATGAATGACACCGCCCCGCCCAAAAGACAATTATAAGGTAGTAAGTAGTTAACCTTATAACCTCACTATCCCATATGTATACCTCGTATCCTCTGAATATCAACAATCAAACGAGCTCGAATTCCTAAACTCATTGTTATCAATAATTCATCATCCAATTCTTAATCTTCTCTCACGCCCAAGTCTTTGCCATTGCCCACTATTGATTTGCAATCATCTCAGACACATGACAACCCAGCTCCCTAGCTATGTTCATAGCACAACACATCCCACCACCTTCCTACTTGGCACCGGTACTTCAATATGGTCTTCTCTCCTCCCACAACTCCTTTCCACAAACCACGAACTCATTCTCGTGACCTGCTTTTGGGCTTCGTCCTCTAGCCAGCGCGATATTTGTCAACTCCTCCTGAGACTGTCGGAACGGGCGGTTTCAGATCAAAAAACCATCCATATCCGCATTTGTTTTTCATCTCTTTCAATATCGCAAAAGATATTTCACACCCCTTCCCCCGACGGATATTTGTACCCATCGTCTCAGTATCCTTCACTTGGACTTCCATCTGAGTCGGATATACCGGGGTTAAATCTACGTGTCAAGTCGATATTTTTCCGTCCATGTCATGTTTTGCATGGGAAATATCTCATACAAGATACTCGACGCATTTGGTTTCCAAGTTGTAATGTGAGTTGGGAGCCATGGGGAGAAGGATGTATTGGATTTGAACGTGGGGAATTGGTAGAAGATTTGCGGAGTTATTGGAGTAGGATCTGGAACGGCGATGGTCAGATGACAATTCCCGAAATGTCGTGGACGTCGACTCAGCTAGCAAAGAGAAGTCCATCGATACATGCCGACCTATGGAATCCAGATTCATCGTTGTTAAGTGTCGTCGACTTATCAAACCTTCCACAAAATACCGAAACACTTCTTCTTCCACATACTCACTCTGCGTATAATCCATTCTCTGTTGTTTTTAGACCAAATGCAAAAACGCCTTCAACACCACTCAATAAATTCTTGCTATCACAAATTTCAACAGCCAAAACATCAATAACAATCTACACTCCAAATATTACATACACACCAGTCATAAATTCAATATTCGAAGCATTAGATAAAGGTGTTGATGTCCGAATTGTAGTCTCTCGAAAGCTGATGATCCTGGAGCAATTAGTAACAGCCGGCACGATCACTGAATGGGAGGTATGGAAGATGAAACGTCGATATCGTAAGCTTGTATATCGTTCACCACGGAGGGTCGATGACATTGAAGCCGGCAATCCTAGAATAGGAGCTTTAGAAATTGTGTATTTCAATCCCGCTCTCGTTCGTATGAGTGATTCCCATAACCGGAATACGATGACTGATGGAACACTGGCGAGAGGATCCGAAAGCATAGGGAAGGAGAGCAAACCAGCCAAGCTTCATCTCAAAATGACGATAATTGACAATGAAATAACGATTCTTGGGAGTGGCAATCTGGATCGGGCGAGTTGGGTGACTAGCCAGGAGTTGGGCGTTGCAATTTTTTCTGAGGAAGTTTCTAATAAATTGGTCGAAGTTGCAAGGGAGGTTTATGGATGAGTGGGTAGTTGCATGATAGGTCTTGTGGTGTATATTGAACTGAACCACCACAGAATAGTGTATTGATGGATTAGAAAATGGCAAACATTGCACATGCCATGGCACTAGGATACGAATAGCAAATAGAATGGATAATCACTGGTACAAAAACGGGCACATTATTACCGCGTGTAATCTTTCCTGAATGTTACAATTCATTTGCTGATAAACTATCCTCACCTTGAGGTATTCTTCCTAACGCCTTCATATATGCATCATCACATAGTATGACATGCTCCTTAAACACAGAGTCGAAAGTTAAAATTCTTCCACCGCACAATTAGGATGTAATACATAAACAACTGAATCCTCTGGCCTCGAACAGCCTTCCCCATTTGTGTCATCCTGATCAATCAATCCTTGCCCACGAATTGCCATCAAAATATTTTCCTGTAGAATCAAATGTTAGTCCAAAATCCATAGAGCCTTACATGTACAACGAGCTGAAGTGACGAAGAGGAGTAGAAAAGGAAGAAAATAGTAACGAACTTTGAGCATCCTCTTGATAATCTTTTTGCACAATTTCATCTCTTCATGATATGCCTCTTCATCAGCTAGATCACCTTCGATCTGCTCCAAATACCACTCTACCAACTTCTCTCCCTCCACTCCTTCACCGTTACCCAACTCATCTTCATTGATCCTCCTAACCAACAGGTTGACCACTCCAATGTATTTGTCATAAGTAATCTTTGTCTTTTGTCTTCCATCTCCTTCAGCTGGCGGTACACTTCCATTGACGTCCTGGGTATCTTCATCCATGGCGTCATCTGCATCATCATTCGCAGCTGGAGCTGGTACTTCCTCATCATCGTCATCAACCTCAACATCATCCTTTTCAACACTGATAATACTCTGTCTCAAAAGATTAAAGGCTTCAACAACCATCGGCTCGGTAATTTCCTCAACACAATTCGCCTTTGCAATAGCCTCACTTAATCGAATCATACTCTCCAATTGTCTAACCGTAATGCGATAGCTGTTTCTACCAACGCCTCCTTGAGCATCATCATTCCTCAGTTCTTTGTATTTTTGTACCAGTAATTCTTTAGCTTCATCCGTGAACTCTGGCTTAAAGGTTTTGGCAAAACGGATGTAGCGCTGGAGTTGCTCGGTCGTGAATTCGGGTTGCACTGCTTCGTCACGAAGTTGATGGATTCCTACAATATGTTCCGCTAAATGGCGATCCACAGTTTCGTTGCACTCATCCAGAATAACAAAGAACAAATCGAAACGCGACATAATAGGAGCGCTCATGTTAATGTTAGCTCTCAATGTCGTCTTTCGGTTGTACCTTCCTCCTACTGGATTTGCAGCTGCGAGGATCGAGGTTCGAGCATTCAACGTGGCTTGGATACCTGCTTTGGCAATGGAAATGGTCTGTTGTTCCATAGCTTCGTGGATGGCGACTTGATCACTGATATCCATTTTATCGAACTCGTCAATAGCACAAATACCATTATCTGCTAGCATCAGTGCTCCAGCTTCAATAGTGAATTCTCCTGTCTCCTCGTCCTTGACTACAGCAGCTGTGAGACCTGCAGCCGAGGAGGCTTTTCCGGATGTGTAGACAGCTCGAGGAAGAAAAGAGCAAATATATTTGAGGAATTGAGATTTCGAGGTGGAGGGATCACCAACTATGCAAATATTGATATCACCCCTAAGTTGCATTCCTTCTGGGGTAACTTTGGAGACACCGGACATAAGTTGAAGGAGAAGACCTTTTTTAACAATTTCATGTCCGTAGACCATGGGGGCGAGTGAATTGACGAGACGTGAGTAGATGTGATCTGAATGAACCATTTCTTTGAGATCCTCAATTTCGGCATGTGTCATGGATGCAAGAACAGCTTCTTGGGCATGATCTCCAGGCTCGTTGGGGTCAATAGGAGCCGTTTGATTGAGGGATGCGAGAATATTATTGGATTGTCCGTTGAGTTGTTGATTTGCTGCTGCTCCCTGGGTGGAAGTATCGGGTGTAACCATACATGACAAGAAAGCGAGTCTGTATGTAAGATCTCTTACACCGAGCGCTTTCAATCCAGTCACACCGCTTGCATCTCCACTTCGATTCTGTGTATCTCTAATCGCCATTGGTCGAACACCAGGTAAACCAAGTTGACTTACATCAGGAACCACAATCAGCGCTCCCGTGAAAATACATTTCTCTCCAGCCTTCGCACGATCGACAATTTCTCCACGCAGAATAACATCCATAGTTCTTGGCATACTTCCAGTAGGGATTTCCGAACTATTCTCCTGCACACGAACTTTCTGCCAATCCACAAATGTACTTTGTCTGATATCCAGTCTCCATGCTTGACGATTGTTACACTCCAAATTCGGACATTGTGTAGGTTCGGTATACCTGAAGGTTTGTTCGACATTTGGTACAACATTTTTGCAGTTTTCGCATATGAACGTGGCTAGAGAGAGTTCAGGTCGGACTTCCGAAGTTCTCGTAACGGTACCAGAGATAGATAGAAGTTGTCCAATATTTGCTGTTCTCAAATGACGTACTCGAGTAACTAAAGGCAAGTTGTAAAAAGCCAATGCAAACAATTTATCGGTTTGTTGATTGGTAGTCTTGTCTCCTTGGAAATCGGATTGACTTGCAGATGCGGCATTGCTCGCCCCAGATGAAGTTTGATTACTCGATGCAGTGGGCTGACGATGATCTCTGAAATATCTAGGTTCATATTTGGCGATCATATTGTGTAAAGCCTTCGTAAGGAATGGTAGGAATCTGTAGTATTCTTCAACGATACCCTCTGCCAATGCGCCACCTTTGTATGAAGAGAGATGTGTATAATCGACATATAAAGTAGACAATTGATATGTTCTCAGCCCATGGATTTGCGCAATATAGTATTTATCGGTAGTCATCGCAGATGAAGGAGTGGTGCCGGACAGTATTGGATCTTCAATATATCTGCAAAGGCATTAGATGTGCGATGGTTAATATAAGGGCAAAACTCACGACTCGAGAAATTCCTCAAATGTGAGTTGTACATATTGCCCAATCGCATCCTCCACTCTTGGTATTGACCTATCACTCTTTCTCGGACGGTTAGTATTTTGTGGAATAGCATCATCTGCGAAACCTTCATCATCACTCATAGCACCAGCGCTCTCGGATGGGGGACCTCTTGGTCTACCAGATGCTGAAGACCCCCTATGTCTACGAGCCTTGGGAGTTCCAGCTCTTGAAGAATTTCCAAAGTCTGGTGTTGGCGCATCGGACATCATTACAGATGCCATATTGTGCTAAAATCGAAGGAATGGCGAGTGAGTTGGTTGCTTAATGAATTGTTTGTTGTTGTTTACTCTGGAGGGGCATAAATTCAGGAGTCGTCAAAAATTCCACGTCGCGTTGCCAAAAACGCGGAGATTTCTATTTTAGCGCGACTAAGTTACCGTAATAGATTGATTTCTGCATCACTAGTGGGTGCACGGACTCACGGGACAGTCTATATAGTTTCAAAAAACCCAAAATGAGATAATATTATGATTAAATAGCTAATAACTATTACAATTTTGATTGTATATAGTTTCTATTTGTATTAATTATAATTCTATATTTACTAAGTAATTCTATATATCTTTTTTGAATTTTCTTTTATATAATCTTATTCTATTTATTCTATATAATCTTTTTTAATTTATTCAATATTTTTCATTGTTTTTTTCAAACTTATTATTTTAATATATTCCAAATACTCTTTATTGGATTTAGATTGAATAAATTAGAGGGATAAAATAGATTTTCGATATTATATATATCTCTAAGCTTTTATATAAAATTATATTTAATAAAATTATAGAAACTATTATTATTTTTTATTAAAAACTATTTATATATAAAATCTTTTGTTTATAATCTTTTAATCATTTTTATATAAATTAAAAATAATTATTTAATATAGTATTCCTAAATTATAATATTATTTTAAGAGTTGATATTCTTGAGATACAACTTTTTAGCTTCCCATATATAAATATACTCCTTATAGGAATTATAACTTTCAATTTTGGAATATATTCTAAATTTAGATTTAAACTTAAATTCATTTATATATTCCTTTTTGTTATAATAGAATTCAAGATTTTCAGCTTTTTTTTCAAAAGTGATTTATATTTTATAATGAATTTTATTACTCTTTAATAAAAAGTATTTTATTATATTTTCTAGCTTATATCAAATTCCAGTTTTTCTTAAAATCTCTTTTTTTTTAAAGAAATAGAATTCATATATATTTCGTTTATATATATAATATATTTCCAAAATCCTTTTATAATATTATATTTATATATATTATTAAATATAATGTGTTTTTTATACTATTAATTATTAATATACTTTTCTGAATAAGTAGCTTTATAATATTAATCTTGATTTATAAATCTCTTCAAATTCTTCTATAAAGAATATTATTTAATCCTTAATTTGAAATATTTAATTATTATTTTATAAGATTTGATTTATAGCTTATTTTGGAAAAACAAAACAAATATCTTGTAAATAACCTTATCAATTAATATAGATCCCCCTAGATTTTTTAAAAGCTTATAAATCTGTTTATAAACTTGCCTTCCTAATATATTTCTTTCTTAAAACTATTAATGACTTATAAAGCTTAGTATACCTAACTAGGTGGAAATAGAGTGTACACTTTTTTTTATATAGTATTAATCGAATTCATTAAAAAAATATAATTTTTTTAGTAAATTATATTCTTTATATAATTCTTTATTAGTAGAAGTAGTTTCACATTTAATTAATTATGTATTAAATGGCATTTTGAAGTTGAATTGATTGTGTATATTTTGAATTGTTTATTTTGAGACTATTTTCAAAAAACGCGTGTCCCGTGAGTCCGTGCACCCACTGGTGCATCTATTAAATAGAGTACGGTACGCGTGATGTATACTTTACACGCAATGTAAGTCTTACTAGTACTTTCCACTTCTGCATCACACTGTCTTATCAATTGCAATTGCCAGGTCCTCTCTTCATTCCAAGCCATCGTACATGTGCAGTATTACGAATCGTGCTGTTCCTTTAAAGCATTGAAAAGCCTTAACCTTACCGAGCCCACCATTTAGTATCTCGAAAACTATCAATTATGAGTTCGTGGACAGATGAGCTGGTCTTGACTCTCACGACCAGAATTCCGGAATTGTTCTTTAAGGGAAGGTCCTCACAAGAAAGATTACAACGACAGAATAGGGACGAGGATGTTTGTTTCAATCCCTGTGATCGCGGAAACGAAATGGTCAAGATTGTAAAGCCTTCCTTCGGCATTGATTGCTTGCTTATTGCTCATGTTGCCCTATCGTGAATTTTTGAGGGGATGCGAAGAATTTGGACCGTCTTCACTTGGCCCATCAATGCTACCAAGAATTGGCCGCAACAACCTCGACGTTGACAAGCGCGTACTATCTCTGAGCTCCTAGTATCAAATGCGATATTGATAGGTCGATGAATTGTGATTCGTCTGCTCGCCCTTGGCAGGACTTGGGAGCCTTGGAGCGCAGCCATCAATGTGCTGTACCAATCACAAGTGTGAAAAATTGTACCACAAATAGTTCTGATTTGATCATTTTGAATTGCAACAAGAAATCGGCGTAAAGATCCAAGACTACAAAAACTTCGAGAACCGCCTCTCATCTCTTAACCACCTTCCTCATCAAGAAGGGCGAATACTCCCAGTGATCATGAGGCACGGCATGCATCTCGAGAGTATGTTAATTTTCCGAATTCAGGTACAGGCCCGAGAAAGCTCTTGGGGCTCTGAACTGAGCTTGTCGTATATCGCATTATGAAGGGCAGGATGTCGAGACTCTATCAAAAACCATGATGGGTAGGCTATCATCGGGATCCAAGAAACAGGAAATGTAACCTTTTTGGATGCTGCATGTGAATACGACTTCAAATACCAAGGAATGGGAATAAATGTTTTATGATGCCAAGTGTTGCACTGGGTGACATGAAAATGGTTAGTGAATTTTGACACCATGTCGTGCTACCCATCATATATTCTCCTGTTTCCCCTCAACATCATCCCATTTTTATTCATTCTTATCATACTTGTGATTCATTCAAGCTTTTTCACTGCGAAATCTACCCTCAGTTGGATGAACTCAAGAATTACTTGTTGATGGTACTTTTGATCCTACTGCATGCTGGCTTTCATGAACCTCATTTTTACACCCAGCTCGAATTGTACTGCGAAACACTTTACCTAAGGCATAAAACATGAGTACTTATTCCTCATTATGTCAAATCCATTGATGAGGCGCCATATACTAACACAAAATCTGTTAGCTTCCATGGCTACTACTACTGATGCACTCACCAGTGCCCCAGTATATCAGACCGGCCTGTTGGCAAATGCGCCAGATAACCTTGACGCCAAAATCTCAAGTGAAATTCATGCGTTCGATCATGAACCTTCCCTCGATGAGGATGGTCTATCACGTCCCACTGAAGAAGAGAGAACTACACTCCGCAGAATTTCTGGTTCAATTCCATGGACTGCTTATATGATCTGTCTCATCGAATTTGCAGAGCGCGCAAGCTATTATGGTTGCCAATTTGTCTTCTCGAATTTTGTTCAATTCCCACTCCCGTATGTCTCCATATCTCCACGAGAATTTTTTTAATCTTTCGTCCACTGCTGATGAAATTAATAGCAAAGGAGGAAGTGGGGCTGGCGCAACCCCCAAAGGTACTCAGCTTACACCAGGCGCTTTGGGTAAAGGCCTTACTGTTTCATCTGCCCTTGGTCTCTTGTTCAAATTTTTAGCATATACAGTACCTGTCTTTGGGTTCGTTCAGCACTTCTTCGTCTTTGGTTATCTCTTGCTTACTTAGACCTACAGAGGGTGGCTCGCAGACACAAAATTAGGACGTTTCAAAACTATCTGTATCGGAGTTTTCGTCTTCGGAGTTGCGCATCTTGTTTTGGTTCTTGGAGCCTTACCTAGTGTATTACAAGCTGGTCATGGCATGGCACCATTTGTTATTGGAATTTTGATCTTGGCTTTGGGAGCTGGTATGTCTTATGAGATGCATCTAAAAGTACAATGCTGAGTGAAACCTCAGGTCTATTTAAGAGTAACGTTTCTCCCATGCTTCTCGACCAGGACACACAAAAGGGACTCATAGTCAAGACTCTCCCCGATGGGGAACGTGTTATTCTTGACCCTGAAGTCACTGCTCAGAGACTCGCTCTAGCCTTCTATGGTATGGTTAATGTTGGCGCATTTTTTGGTCTTGCTACAACATATTCTGAAAAGAGAGTTGGGTTCTGGCTGGCTTATGGACTACCAATGGTTCTTTACCTCTTACTTCCGATACTGCTATGGGCAATAAATAAACGACTAGTCAAATATCCACCGCAAGGAAGCGATCTCGGAAAGTTTTTCAGAGTTATCCGTACCTCCCTGAGAAGAAATGATCTGAAAAAATTTGGTCGCAAGGGTTATCTCGATGCTGCAAAACCTTCCGTTCTCGCTGCAGAAGGTATCACTGGTGAACATAATGGTAAGCCAGTAGACTGGGATGACAATTTTGTCGAGGATGTCAAAAGATCTTTGGAAGCCTGCACTATCTTCTTGTTCTTCCCAATCTACATCTTGAATGATGGAGGTATAGGAAACATTACGACATCCCAAGGCTCAGCAATGGTGACCAATGATGCACCCAATGATATTCTCAACAATTTCAATGCTCTTACTGTTATCGTTACCATCCCCATTCTTTCTTACGGAGTTTATCCACTTCTCCGTCGCCATAAGATTCATTTCGGTCCCATCAAGAGAATAACATTTGGCTTTTTTATTGCCGCGGTTTCATCTGCCATTGGCGCGATCACTCAATGGAGAATCTACGAAACGTCTCCATGTGGATATTATGCCACTGGTTGCGAAATAGGAACCGGTGTTGCTCCACTTAGTATCTGGTGGCAACTTCCTCAATGGATGATTGGAGGTATATCGGAATGTTTTTGCAATGTCACTGCCCTTGAACTCGCGTATTCAAGAGCTCCTGCAAACATGAAAGGTCTTGTCACTTCCATGTACTTGTTTGCTACAGCCCTCTCTGCTGCAATTGCACAAGCTTGTACTCCGAGTTTAGTGGATCCGTATTTGATTTGGCCTTATGTTGCACCAGCGGTATTGGGAACTTTGATGGCGATCTGGTTCTACTTTTTGTATAGGCACCTTGATGACGATGAGTATGTTAGAGGTGGCGTCGGTGATACTTTGGGCGAGGAACCGACGGTGGAGCGTAGGGAGTCAATTAGGACTGGTAGTGCTATTTAAGAAGTTAGACCAAACGAAAAGGTTTGATTGTGGCTCATTGTCGGTCGAATCAATTTTCAATATAAAGGACTTCAGATGGTGCCTTTATCTGAAATTTGCTCGCATTCCTTTGGTAACGGTGGCCGGTCAGGGTTTTCACTATTTAAGTAGTTTTTGAGGAATGAAACAAGGTTACTGAGATAGTATGATTAATGATTGAGAATGAAAGTTAGTTGTCAAATGCTCAACATGGGCGCAGATTCTGTCATTTTGGACCATCATGTACCACATTGCAGTCATTCCCGATCGTTGCTGAATGGAAATTATTCTATTTGAACATCTTCCAACGCAGGAAAGTCTGCTATCTTGAGTGCGCAATAGAATACGCTCTACGACTCACTCCACTACACCTACCTGTATGCTGATATGTTCTGGAATCTGGAGAAACATCAAGTCGTATCGAAGAGTAGTAATGCAGTAGTCTCATCGCGGTAGGAAGCTACTAAACGGACCTGCATTCGCGGTATAAGGAGTAGATTTGAATGGCATGGTTCCCTGTGGATCAAACCAGCAGATTCTGCCTCCTGGATCAATCGATCATGGGGCTTACCGGAATTTAGCTGTATTAATTCGTGTCAATGTTCGTTCTGAGACATAGGTCCATGATCAATTGAGCATTGAGACATGTACGTACAATCAACTCCTTCCATTTTGTTTGTTTTAAGACGAGATTTATGAGGCAATAGGACTCTTGTATTCTATCATATATCGCAATAAGCGACATTACATTTATGGACTTTGCAAGAAGTAAACGGGGGATGCAATGATAAAATGTTGAATTAAGCAGTGACGAAGTACATGATTAAAGAATTCCATAATACAAGACAAGTCCCTAAAATAATAAAAGATTACAACTGAAAGTCCAGTATTGCTTCCCCCACCGCCGTCTATCACTTGTATACTAAACACATGCAAATCAAACATCTTTTGCCAACAAATACAACTCCGAACACCTAAATGGGTATTCGATCAACCGCTGTGGCTCTAATGTACCCATTTAGGCTTTAAAAGCTTCGCATTGAGCAGGATGGCAAATGTTTATCGGGGCAGTATCCCCTACGCAACGTGTGCAGATACGGCCATCGCAGCACTTGACGGTGTCTGAGCAATATCCTGTTCAAACCCCCCATTATCAGTCTCGTTTATCATAATATGCAAATAAAAGCTGTGAAAGAAGCCGTATGATTCTGAGACTTACCAAGATATCCTGAACAGAATTCATTCGCTGCCTCTCTACTCTCTTTCACGAGGTCTCTCTTGCTCACGTCATTTTGAGGCCCGCTTTGAGCTCCTTGAACATCTGCAACTGTATCAGCTGGATTACCGGAAAAGGGGTGAGATTAAATCAAACATACATCCTATCTCAGTAGTAGCATCAGGCGCGGCTGCAAGTTGACTGGGCATGGCCATGACCGAAGCCAAGAATAGTGTAGTTGCAAAGATGAGCTTCATGGTGGTGAGGTTTTGGTGGTTGGTAGGCTTGCACTGTTATATTATTTGTAAAGAAAGCTTGATGGTATGTATAAACGACTTGAATGATTGAAAAAATAAGGAATGTGAGCACCTTCTTATACACATCAACTTGAAGGTAATCATGACTGAGCCTCACTTTGTTCGATTTCGTTTCGGCACTAGTGTTTTCTTAATTGAGGTGAAGATAATCGGGTGTAAATCATACACAGATAATTTCAGTATAAGCTTTCTGACATTTTGAGACACGGGTGGTGATCGTCCAACGACTATACACAAGGCGGAAATAGACGAGATAAAAATCAGCTTTAGTGTACCGTGTTTCATATTTTATTTAAGAATACCTCCATCAAGAGAGTATCATAATGCTGGAATTTATGATTATCATGAATTATGCATCACGCACGGAGGTATATACTACCAATCTTGTCTCACTGCGTTCGAATTAAATGTTGATTTGTATACGCAGAATGGTTTGATTGATGGTAAATTGAAGGCGGTGAGACTGAAATTAGAGAGTTCACCTCCTTCTTAGAACCATGCTTTAGTACTTCGCGAGTACTTCTTTATAAATCAATGATCAATATATATATATTAACCTTAAGATTGGTATCAGCCAGATATAGTACAATTCATAATGATACAGTCTTGATGGGGGTTTGTCGGGATTATTTGGTAGACAATTTTCTTCAGTGAGAATCTTAATCAGTACAATGACAAGAGGATGTAATAGAGTTGTGATCTAGACTCGAAATTCCCTGATCATAGACAATCAGTGCAAATATGATGGGTATCAATTCTCCGACTGCAAGGAAAATAAATTTTGAGATGTTGTTTCCCCAGACTACTGGTCTCAGATTGAATCTTGATCGACCAACCTCACATTCACGTTAAAACGGTAGTTAAGTTCAAATGTCTTCAATTTCGATAATCGACGTAGATCATAATTAAACTACTTATGAAGCTTTTCTATACTACTTAGTTATGAAAATGAAGACAATTCCTAGTACGATTTAGGTATTTCTAGTATTATTGAATTAAAACACTAGATTAAAGTTTAACCTGCATGTTTGCAATTTTAATACTCACTATCGTTTTGTCTTAATTATATAGTAGAAAGGGATTAGGTAATTTTTTTAAGACTCATATTCCAATAGAAGGCTATATAGAGGTCAAAGGGTAGTTTTGGCAGTTAGCTAGCGAATATAGTACACTCGGTACAATATAATATCATACAACTACTACACCGGTACCATTATACCGACATCTACTTCCTTTCTTTCTTTCTACATAAGCGTTGCTTGAGATTCAATTTTCTTCGACGTTAAGTTTGTTATGTGCCGACAATCAATTTACGAATCAAAAAGCACACCATTTCCCCAATGTCTCTTTCCCTTCTCTTTCTTTCATGATGTATGAACTTCTGAATCTCTGTGTCAAGATTCTAACACCGAATTATCTAAAACCATGAGCATAACTTGGTATCTATAGCCAGTACTTGTGCGCCAATCCTTATCCTCCCGTCCACAGGTACATTCGACGCCCCACGTGTAGTAACATACAAGATATGACTATCCCAAGGCGTGCGTCCAGAAGCGGCAGCTGTTGGTCCTGCTACAATCGTAGAATTGAGACTACCTGCCACAATCTCGGAAGTAATCGCACCCCGTGAATCAACGGCAGGCGCAACCACGCGCTCGATAGAATTTCCAGAGCCGGTCGTAACATAAGCAATGGTGCCGCGGAGTGCAAAATCATCGTAGAACCAAGTAGAGTTCGCCTCATGGGACAGGATCTCAACTGCTCCACCTGTAACTTCCGTGCCGTTTTCGTGGATGGGAAAACGTACAAGCATGCCTAGACCTGTATTGGTGAGGTAAGCCATCCCGTCTCCAATCTTGATTCCGTTAACACCTACGGCCCCAAGGTTGGTGTGTTGATGTACCTGTGTGTAGGTGTTGTTGATGGCAATGAAATATTTTCCGGAGATTGAGTCTAGATTGTAGACCACGCCAGCGGCGACATCGTTGACGAGCACATTAGACGGTCCAACGCCCGACCGAGGCAGGGAAGTCATACCATCGAGAAATTGACCTGAAGAAATGTTTGCAATGGTGGACGACGTTGCTGTGGTCTGTGTTAAATCTAAAGAATCGACACGATAAGTGCCAGTGACTGGGCCTGTATTCGAAGAGAAGCTGCCACCATTTACGGCGTAGATATCACGGTCATACTCGGTGATGCCAAATATAGTGAGGCCATCGAAATTATGCACAACTGTGGGGGTATAGTTTGAGTGCAGGGGGTTGATGCTATGGACTGAGGAATTATAAGGCAGTGTGATGAGAAGCTCGCCGTTAGGGCGAACTGCGATAGCCTCGACGAATGTTCCGAGTGGGTATTCGTAAAGAAGGCGAACCGCTGCTTCGTTTCTAGAAGAAAGTGCTTTTGGTTTCTGGTGTGGTGGATTTGCAAGTGCTAAAGCAAGAGCAAAAGCACATGAGAGCAAAAGCGTAATGGTATTGAACAACATGATGTTGGCGCTCTCAAATTCTCTGGCCAATGAGGATAGGCAGATTGATTAGGAGGATTGCTTTGATCGAAGTCACTGACTGACGTATACATATATATACGTGCATACAGATAAATGGCAAAACATCGGATTTATCGGATTTATCGTATTTTATATTGGGATAGATGCAAATCAAGTCAGGAAAGCTGAAGAAAAGTTTGTCTCTCAAGTTTACGTAATAGCTTCAAAGTCACTTCACCCGAAATCCTCTCGCAAATGTGAATATTCAAACATTTCATAATGAGAAATAAAGTTTATATCTCTCGACGCTCTTTTTTTGCCCCTCTTTGGAAATGAAGTGAAGCAGATTTTTGGCAGTCATCGAACCTGCCCATGAATAGAATCTCATTTTTGAATAGACGACTGGCTATGCATGGTTTTCTATAGCAAAGACAGAATTATGCCAAATTTGTGAAATTTTTTGACATAATACTTGTCCGCAACACTTTCAACTGCAGTTTGGTTATCCCTGGAAACCAGGCATAAGAGAATTGAGAATTTGAAGTCCCATACCTAGATATAGAATTTCTTGATTTATGACCTATGATCCTTTGGATCTGGCGGAAGTGTCAGGGAATATATAGGGATCGAGTCGACTAGCTCGTCAACGGATGCAGCTAAATGTATGAATCAAATAACATGCAATAATGAATCTTATCTTTTAACTAGGAAATCAATAAACCTTAATGTTCGAAATTTCTTGAGAATGACACCCCCAGCGGATATAGCTTCGCGATGTAGCTTTGCAAGATTTATAAGAGGGCTTGTACAGTATATAATATTGTCTGAAATAGATTCGTTTTTATTACATTAATATACAACGCAAACCGGAACTGAAATGAGAAACTTGAAACGAGTAATAATAAACTCGAGTAGAGATTTAGATTGCTGACTTCTCCATCTCTTCTTCAAGGCGAGGGTTGTCTATATTTATAACTAATTTCTGAATACAGTAAATCAACTATTCTACTTTCCGATCACCCCCTCTTTTCAATTATTTCAAAAACCACATTACTTTGAGTAATTATAAAATTTACATTTTGAATAACTCAATAATATTTTAATTAATTAATTTAAAATTTTGATATTATTATAATTATAATATAAAGAATAAATATATCAAAAACAATATTATAAAAGTTTTTAAAATAATTATAAATAAAATAAATATATAAAAAGTTAATTTAAATTATAATATTCTATATATTATATTTTATAATTAAATATATAATAAAGTTTTATATCAAAAAAAAATTTAAATATTTTAAAAATTATTTTTAATTTAAAAGAATTGATTAATAAAATAAATATTAATATAGAAAACTCTTAATATTAATTTTATATATTATTAAATCAAAAAGATAATAAAGTATTTTTTTATTATATAAAAAAAAGATTTTTTATTTAAAAAAAAATGAATATATAACTTTTTTTAAAAATATTCTAATATTGAAATTAAAAAGTAATATTAAATCAATTTTATATAAATTTTGGATATTATATTTGATATTATTAAAAAGTAATTCTGGAATCTTATAATTTCTGAAATTAAAATTATTAAATTAATTAATAAATAAAATATAAATAAAATAAATATAATAAAGAATTAGAGTTTTAATAAATTAATAATAGGAAGTATTAATTAAAGATTTATTTAAAAAAAATAATCTGAATTTCGAATTTGAATTTTTTTATAAAATATATTTTAATTAATAAAAAAAGTATTATTCCTTTTATAATATATAAAGGAAAATTAATTTAATAATAATAATTTCTAATTAATTTTATTTTATTTAAAAATTAGAATTTTATTATTATAGAAAATAAATAGATTATAAATACTATAATTTTAAAATAATTAAAAAAGATTTATATCCCTTAAATTATTTCTATTCAACTAGAAAATTCAAATTTTTTTATTTTGAATAAATATAAAAGTTATAAAACTATAATATTTATATTAGAATATTTTAATAATAATATATATTTCTTATTTCTTTTATTATATATATTATATATACTATAATCATTGGATTTATTTATATTCTCACTTCTAAAAAGTATATATCAAATCAAATTTAATAAATTAAATCTATTATTCGATTCTTTATCAATTAAAAAGTATAATTTTCTTTCTTATTATTAAAAAATTAAAATAAAAGATTTAATTATTCAAAATATTAAGTTTGAATAATAAATTAATAATCTTTAATTCAAAAATATAATTAAATTTCTTATAAATCGATTTTTATTTGAAAATAATAATAAAGAGATTTTATTATTTAATTCTAAATCTAATAATAATTCTATTTTTTAATAAAATATATATTTATTATTTATTTAATAAAAAATCTCTTAAAAAAGAGTTAATATTAGAAAATATAGAAATATAATAATTCAAAAGAAGAAGATCAATTTGTTAATACAAAAATTATTATTTTATAAAATTATAAAAGAATTTGATATTAAGAATTATAAATTTTTAGAAATAAAGAATAAAATTAAAAAACTAAAATATTAATTAAATAAAATATTATTTAAAAAAAGGTAAAAGATTATAATATCTTTAAATTCGAAGTTTATAGAAATTAGAATTATAAAGTATATATAAATTGAAGTAAAAGATTATGAAATTAAGGGAGATAATAATTCTAATATTATAAAAAATAATTCTATAAATGATTTTATTGAAATTCAATAATTATTGAGTTATTAAAGTTTTAAGTATAGATAATATAATTTTTTTAGGTAGTTGGAAACAGGGGGTGGTTGGAAAGTGGGGTAGTTGACTTAATCAGTGATCTGTGTGCTCTTTTCCTCCACCTTACCCTTTAGTGGATAGTGCCAAACTCTTCTTCAATTTCGAAGTGAGAACTAAAAGCTGTTATGAATAAGGAATGAAACTATCATGCACTCATTCCCTAGTCTTATAATTTACCTCATTCTAACGCTCTGGGAAAGAATCTGACTTTATTCACAGGCCGGTATATGCTTGCCTATACATACATATACAGACGAAGTCTACCTCAACGTAATTCTTCTGAATATCTATTAAATTCACTTGTTGCTCCCTCCTCGCATATGCTCTTTTTTCCCCTTCACGTCAAGCAGCTATTAATTCAATAGTCGATGAAATTACTAAAATTAGTATCTTAAAATTTCATATTTACTTCTCTATAATATAGTGTACTCTTATTGAGTATAGGCAAGGTATATAATAAACTAGTACGCTAATAGAATATAAACTTACTTGAGTTTTCTAATCAAAAATTTAATAAATATTAGAAGTTGTAGTACGTATACTTAGGTACTATATATATCACTTCCGCTTCGTAGTTAGATATTTACCTTAATATAATCTATACAGTCAATGTTACATGCATTCCACTGGTATATTTCTTCATTATCAAGAATAAATATATTTTCAATTTTATAAATCGCTATAATAAGACCTTTCTAGAAGATTTCTTTTTAAACTCAATGGGAAACATAATACAATTAACGAGTTGAATTCGTTTAGAAATTAATAGTCTTATTAATACTCTTTAATAAACTGATATTTATCTTGAGTAAGATTTTAGAATTTGAATTAGATTCAAGGTATCTTTATAAGTAATTATATGTATTAATTCATTAAAGTCTTATTTTAAAAAGTAAAAGAAAAAGCTATTCAATTACATGAATAATAGAGGCTCTAGTATTGATTATAAGTTAACTACTCTACTTTCCGACTACCCCCTTTTTTTGATTACCTCAAAAACCATACCACTTTGAATAATTATAAAATTTATATTTTAAATAATTCAATAATATTTTAATCAATTGATTTGAAATTTTAATATTATTATAATTATAATATAAAGAATAAATATATCAAAAACAATATTACAAAAGTTTTTAAAATAATTATAAATAAAATAAATATATAAAAAGTTAATTTAAATTATAATATTTTATATATTATATTTTATAATTAAATATATAATAAAGTTTTATATTAAAAAAATATTCAAATATTTTAAAAATTATTTTTAATTCAAAAGAATTAATTAATAGAATAAATATTAGTATAAAAAGCTTTTAATATTAATTTTATATATTATTAAATTAAAGAAATAATAAAGTATTTTTTTGTTATATAAAAAAAGAATTTTTTATTTAAAAAGAAATAAATATATAACTTTTTTTGAAAATATTTTAATGTTAGAATTAAAAAATAATATTAAATTGATTTTATATAAGTTTTAAATATTATATTTAATATTATTAAGAAATAATTCTAAAATCTTATAATTTCTGAAATTAAGATTATTAAATTAATTAATAAATAAAATATAAATAAAATAAATATAATAAAGAATTAGAGTTTTAATAAATTAATAATAGGAAGTATTAATTAAAAATTTATTCAAAAAAAGTAATCTGAATTTCGAATTTGAATTTTTTTTATAAAATATATTTTAATTAATAAAAAAAGTATTATTCCTTTTATAATATATAAAGGAAAATTAATTTAATAATAATAATTTTTAATAAATTTAATTTTATTTAAAGATTGGAATTTTATTATTATAAAAAATAAATAGATTATAAATATTATAATTTTAAAATAATTAAAAAAGATTTATATTTTTCAAATTATTTTTATTCAATTAAAAAATTCAAAACTCTTCATTTTGAATAAATATAGAAATTATAAAATTATAATATTTATATTAGAATATTTTAATAATAATATATATCTTTTATTTTTTTATTATATATTATATATATTATAATTATTCAATTTATTTATATTTTTATTTTTAAAAAATGTATATTAAATCGAATTTAATAAATTAAATTTATTATCTAATTCCTTATTAATTAGAAAATACAATTTCCTTTTTTGTTATTAGAAAACTAAAATAGAAAATTTAATTATTTAAAATATTAAATTTGAATAATAAACTAATAATTTTTAATTCAAAAATATAATTAAATTTCTTATAAATCGATTTTTATTTAAAAATAATAATAAAAAAAAATTATTATTTAATTCTGAATTTAATAATAATTCTATTCTTTAATGGAATATATATTTATTATTTATTTAATAGAAAATCTTTTAAAAAGAAATTGATATTAGAAAATATAGAGATATAATAATTTAAGAAAAAATAATTAATTTATTAATATAAAAATTATTATTTTATAAGATTATAAAAGAATTTAATATTAAAAGTTATAAATTTTTAAAAATAAAGAATAAGATTAGAAAACTAAAATATTAATTAAATAAAATATTATTTAAAAAAAAACAAAAAATTATAATATTTTCAAATTCAAAATTTATAAGAATTAGAGTTATAAAATATATATAAATTAAAATAAGAGATTATGAAATTAAAATAAATAATAGTTTTAATATTATAGAAAGTGATTTTATAAGTGATTTTATTAAAGTTCAATAGTTATTAAGTTATTAAAGTTTTAAGTATAGATAATATGATTTTTTTAGATAATCGAAAACAGGGGGTGGTCGGAAAGTGGGGTAGTTGACTTATAACTAAGTTCAATAATTATAGTAGCTATGTATAGGTCTTCTGATCCTTCTATTACAAAGCAAAAAATGAATTAAGACGTGATTATAATGATAAAATGTTAGGTCAAGCTTATAATCCGATCTTCATGCTTTATTATTAGTAAGAAAAATCCTCTACCTGCAGAGGAAAGCTCAGCCAGTCATCTTGCCAATCCCTGCTACCTTCTTTAGCCGGCCAAATAGAACGGAGTACCTCCCAAATCTCAGGATCATGGCGGTAGGCCAAATAGCTTTGATTCTGTTGATCGTTGGCCTTCTTTCCATGCCCCAGTTCTCGAACAGTGAAGCTTTCTTCTTCATCGTTTCGTGGAACGCGCTCAAATAGCCATGATCGAGCCAGACTCTGAACCATTGCACTAAAGGTGCATCCCAGACTTCTGTTGACGCCGTATTCGCCCGCTCCTGTAGCCCACAACTTAAGCCGCTCCAGCCGTCTACCGGATTTGTTCTGGTTAATAGTCCCCCAGATTGAACGAGCCAGCAACTCGTCTACTGCGCAATTAATAAAGGTCTCCTTCAGTTCACCCCTCTTCAAAAAGGGGTGTGACCCATTGTCTAGAGGCTTTTGGTCCTCTGCATCGAATTTGGGGTTATATGTACTGTTCCGAGTAACCCGCCGATTCGAACAATCCAGGATAAGAAAGAGAGATCGTAAGCTTTTCATCCTACCGAAGCATCTGTATATTCTGGCTTCGGATGCACTGGACTTGTTGCGTTTGACTGGAACAGTGAGCTCTTCTAGTATCGGACACTGAGCTTCAATTTGTAAAACACGATCTTGGGTGAACTCTAAGGGCATATCCAGTCGATTATGACCACCAGAGGTTTCAAAATAGTTCTCAAAGGGATGAAAGCTGAGTTTTTTAAGTGTCTGTCCATGATGGGAGAGAACAGTGTCTAGGATTGGTGAGTCCATCGACCCATTGATGGATAGCTCCTCAAGGGCTTCGAAGACATGGAAAAAAGAAACTGCGTGCTCACAGTAGTTCGGTTTCTTGTGAAAATCATCGTCGCGGGTAAGATAAACATTGAGTGTTTTGACTCGGGGAAAGAAATGGTTCTGGGAAACCCATTCCATTGTCTCGCCACTGAGCCCAGACATCTTCGCGCCGTAACAACCTGTGTTGTAGCCACCTCCGAGGGTAAGGTGCTCCAGAAAAGCAAAGTCTGTATATCTGGCCCAATTCTGTAGCATTTTTGGGGAATTCAAACGTGAATATCCCTTGAGTGACAGTGATGTTAGGGTTCCTACCTTTCCACCAGTAAAGCCTGGAAGGCCTTGCCACAACCCTCGGGGACGGACTGATTTTAAAGAGCTTCCTGGAAGGAGATTTAAGAAAATGACCTCCTTCAAATTGGGAGCAAGCCCAGAAGTAAGCTCCATCATAGCCTCCAAGTTGAAATCATCGTCGCCATGACTATCGCGTAAAGCGCAAGTAACCTTTACTCTATGCAAAGATGGTGATGTAGCAAGCTCCATCTCGTAAGAATAGGGAATACCCCACAATAGAGTCTGGAATCGGAACGTGAGGTGATGAAGCCTGCATTGAGGATGCTGCTCGTGAAGTATTCTGAGAAGACTTGGCGGAAATTGGCTCTGGCAGTCATAGACCAAATCTTCCAGGTGGATTTTAGCTTGGAGCAAGTTCACAACGGGCGCCCACGCCATATCCTCCTCAGAAGACTTTTCAATAACGCCCCCATCATATACCGTATATAGGTCGTCATAATAGACTACTTCCTCATCCAGTAGTACCTCGGCAAGGCCAATATCATGCCACCAAGGCGTTTGTCGACCAAAACCTTCTGTCCTCTTGGCGCTGGGTCTTAAAGCTCCTTTGATAGTTATGCGTCGAATGTGCCGAAAGGAATCTGTACGAGAGAGAGTCTCAATCAGTCTATCAACATCGCGACGAAGTTCTTTACGATCGTCGACCGTGATAACGATTTTCCGAAAGACGAGAAAAATTGCAGCCGCATGGCAAGCCTTGTTTGTCAAGGTAAAAGCGTAGAGACTAGGCCGATGCGCTGTTACGAGAAAGGCTGCGATTTTTTGTAGTACTTCGAGTGGAAAGGAAAGAAAAGCCATCCTGGTCGCGCTTGTAATTGTTGGTCCTGTGTCTTATGAATGAAAATGATAATTGAGGAAATTAAGACTACCTAAATTCTCTAAATGCAACCTCTGTTGAAACAATGACACAGTAGGCCAAAAAGACCGATTTTTCTAAATCCAACGAGTAACTCTTTGAGTGTATGAAGGAAAGCTCATATGATATATCGGTACTCGACTGGGGCTTTTACCCAGGCAGCGCTTGGTCACATGCAGAGTAGCGCTTAGCCAACCGCAAAGCAACACGGTGCTGATGGCACGCTATCACTGTATCGATACTCAGCAATTCGTACTTCGGTACATGATTGGTACAGCGCCTCCCTATGTAGGATTGAAACCCTGTAGCGGTTTGGCTGTTAAGCCAATTATTTTCATTTCCAGATTGTAATATTAGCATTCTTAGTATTTGTATTACCTGAAATCAAATTTCGTATCCCAATTCATGTCAAAACTGCAGAAGTTTGTTTCCACAATCTGCTCAAGGAATATTATACCAGCTAAAAATGGCACAAGCCTTTTAGTCTAACTCTCTGATTGATGCAATTGTATCGTACCTTCCCACATGGTATCCTCTTGCATTGTGCCTTTCTACATCGCATCTTCCTATGTAGGATTGAAACCTCAGAACGGTTCATTATTAACCCAATTACTAATAACCCAATCATTATCAATCAACTAACTGTAAGCCTAGTAATAGAGATTGACGAGGCTTCAACAACTAGTAGCCTCGACAAATGCATTTTCGAGGTACACGCTTAGTTGCTCCAAATCTTGATCTTTATCATTTCAATAACTACTTGGAATCAAACTTCACATTCAAATCATCACGGGCTCAGTAGCATAGATGCCTCAAGTGTCCACGCCTTACATAGTCTCAAGATAGTCAGCATTCTCCTGAGAACTTCCTCCTCCTTGTGAAATATCACATATCTATCCTATATCCTATCCCTTGCGCCATGTTACAATTTTACGGAAGATGCAAATGTAGGCACTTCAGCGCCTACATCTGTCATCGTCGATTTTTACGGTCTACCTGTAAGATTCTTCGAGTGGATTAAGGTCGTATGAGAAGCCTCCAACTTGTTTCAATAGTAACAAAAAAAAGAATTCCATAATACCACACCACATTTTCTCATGTTCTATTTTTATAAGGTCGAGCCTCCAACGCCTCGAGACTTCGCTACGCTCGAAGAATTTCTGGTTCAATCAAATCTACAAAACTGTGTTTTAATAAACTGCTTCAGAAAATGATGTTAGCTTAGTACAGTATAGGCTTTCTTGGTTAGACTTGCTGATTCGTACAGAGGTATCGTGCTTAACGGAATGTTTTGATATAGCCTGCGTCATAAATTGTATTCCGTCGCTGCTTCTATCTTCTGAATATCCATCATAACAGTGACTTTTAAAAGTATTTGTACACTTTACAGGAACGTATCAGATTGAGCACCTAGCCCCTATGCCGTGCCACATGTAATTAAGCAGAAGACCCCACGGGATTGAAATAGTGTCATTCACGGCATATGTATAGCCGGGTGTTGAAGATAACATTAGTACAATCATCAAATCTCAGCTGTAGGATTGGTGGGGCGGAAGCTGGCCATTCGTACGAGTCGACGAGAACTGTGCCGTCGGCGCCGCCATCCTGACAATGAGCAAGCTCCAACGTTTCATTTGCGAATGGTAGATCTTGTAAACTATGGCACGACTTACAGATGCAGAGTGTAAAATTAGAAAGATTAGAAAGATGAATCTTAGGGCGTGTACAATCCAGACATGATGCTCACCAACATAACCATCACTATATGAGAATAGAAACTGGGATACTATCAATTTGTGAGTATATAAGTCGTGCAGTCTGCTTTCTTTCCAGTCTTCATCATCCTGTCCATCTCCATCAACAAAAAATCAAAATTTCTTCTCACGAGTGTCAGTTTTCTTTCGTCAGCTCATCTTCACTGAGTATCACATTCTTTTGCGCTTTTATTCGCTCATTATTTTTAACATATAAAAGTTGGAAAAACATTCACTATGGTATCTTTCGAGAAATTCTTCATTGCAATCTCCCTCCTCTTCAATGGGATTGCTGCATTCCCAACCCAAACTGGGACGCTGAGCATCGCCGCTACTGACGTCCGCGCCGTCAACGACTTCGCTATTGAGTCTCGGGACTTGAAACACGTAGATGCTCGCGCCAAGCCCAAGAAGAAGTGCGGCGCCACGAAACGTAACGGACTCGAGCCTAGAATACTGTACGCCGGCACTAATGCAAACCAAGTCCTGGAGAACGAGTATGTCGACGCAATGCAAATTAAGAGTAATGGCGGGAAAGCAACTGTCGCCGATCTGAGCGGCTGCACTGCTCTCTTCTTCTACATGGGTACAACACTCCGCCGCGCCGTCCTTATTCTGTGCGGTAACGAGGAAACAGATGCCAAAACTGCAATGCAGGCTGCTATTGGCGCTGACAGTATAACCATCGGGGCAAAAAATGATGAACTTTTTGAGGCAGTACAAAGAGGAATCCGTGCCATCAAGCCGAACTTCACATTCAATAGAGAGCTTATCTACAAGGTTAAGGAAGCTACAGATACGACTGCGATAACTCTCTCGAGTGTCACCGGAGCCACAACCCTTACCAAGGGCACTGGTCCGAGAATTTGCAGGCAGTCTCAATAAGTCGACCACCTTACTTTTGGGCCACCTCTGTTTTGGGTTATTCTTTTATACCAAAAATCACTTTTTTGATTTATTAATATTTTTATTAATATTGAATATAATTTAGTAAAAATTTCTATTTATATAATTCAAACTATTTTGAATCTATATTAGAATTTTTAAAATTTTGGGATTTTTCTGAATTAAAATCTAAAACTTTAAAATATCGATTTTCGAATTTATATAAAAATTATATATAAATTTAAAATTTTTATATAATTATTTATAACTTTTTAATAATAATAATTAAAAGTTATTATATATATTTTTGAAAATTTCAAATTTAAATATATATAAAAATTTAATTTCTTTTAAAAAGATAAATAAATATAGAAATATAATATATAATAAACTTAAAATAATATAAATAATCCTTATAATTTTGAAAATATTTATTTAAATATTTATTTATAAAAAGGTTTCTATTTTTTCACAATTTTTTGAAATCAATATAGTATAAATATATTATAAAACTTTATAATTTATTTTTAATGATTTTTCCTTAAAAGTTATTATAAATTTTATAAAATTTTAAATTTATATATAATATTTATATAAATTGAAAATCGATATTTTGAAATCTTAAAAATCAATTTATAAGAATCCTAAAAATTTGAAATCTTTAGAATAAAATTGTAATAATTTGAATTATATATATATAGATTTTTATTAAAATATATTTAATATTAATAGAAATATTAATAAATTAAAAAAATGATTTTCAATATAAAGAAATAATTCAAAATAGAAGTAATTCAAAAATGAGATATTTAACTTTTATAATTTTTTATAATATAAAAACTTAAATAAATTATTTAAATAGAATATTATTAATTAAATAACAAATTAATACAAATATAATTATTAAATAATATATTTTAAAATAAATTCTAATTTTTCAAGATTTTTTATATAAACAAAAAGTATTTACTTCAAAGAAATAACTTTAATATAATAACTATTATATCAAAAGAATTAAATAAATACCAAAAAAACTAGTTTTTTCAATAATATTTATATAAAGTCTATTATTTTCTTATTTAGCTAGTTCTTTAAATAAAATATAATTAGATATATAGGATCTATAATATATGAGTGCTACATTTTCTGTATTCTTCTCGAACTAACACTTAGATTAAAAATCCTTAATAATCTGATGTAATATTTAAAAAATTCGAATTTAGAATATTTAAAGGAAAGTATATTATAATTAAATTAAATGAGAATAATATTTATTATCTTCTGAATCTTTATATTAAAAATATCATTAAAATAGTTGATACTAATTTTAATAAATATAGATATTTTTTTAAAGAATTTTAGAAGAAGTCTATATTAAAACATTTTAGGATAGAGAGGAAGAGAAAATCATTTTTATATGATAAGTATATTATTACTATAAAAAAAAGGGTGTGACTACAAGTATAGAATATACATCAAAATATATATATTAGAGAGTAGTTAGATTTCTAGATTTTAGAGTAATAGATTTAAATCAATTCTTTGATATAGTAGATATCTTCGCAAATGCTATGATAGTAATAATTATAGGTTAGAGGGTTAGTATAGATTAGAGAATTAATAGATATATATATATATCTATATTTATAAAATAAAAAGTATAAATAATTACAAAGATTTTAAGAATGAGAATTGCTATAGTAGTTTTTTTAATTTGAAAAATTCCGAATTAAAATTATAATAAATAATTAAAGAAAATCTTCAATAATCAAATTATTTAATAAATTAAAGTATTAATTACTATTTCTATATATTCTAAGGGTTTTTTAATTAATAATTTTAAATTAATATTAATAAAGATAATAAAGCTCAAGAATGTTATATAAAAAAATGCTTAAGTATAAATAAATATAATTAAATTTAAATTATAAAATCTCAAGGATAATAATATTTTTGAAATTATAAATAAAGCTTTATCTATAGGCTAAAAGTTATTAAATAATAGATATATTCTAAGAAAAAACCTAAATTGGTTTAATAGATTAGTTAGAAGAAAAGCAAAACTAGTTATTAAGGAGTATTTTCAAAAATATAAAATAGATTTCTAAGAGATTTTTACTAATAAAGTAAGATATTCAATACTATAACGTAGTTTATCATCGAGTGGGTCATATCATCGAGTGGGTTATTTTTCCCTTAATTTATATCTTCAACTTCTATATGCAATTTATCAATCAATGATTATAGAATCAATTAATCAAAAAGCCTGAATCTTTTTTGTTATTAAAATTATTTATACAAATAAAAAACCAAGTATTTGAAAAGCTTTTAAACTTTATAATATCCTTTATATAATTCTTCAACACAGAATAAATGGTTCATTATTTTTGTTGAAAAACATATGATATGACACTTGATATGATACGTATACATTCTATAAAACTCCTCCGTCCAGGCTTTCCGGATAGACAGACCTAATCAATATCTTCAATATATTACTCTTTATGTATAACTTACTTTCTATTTCTAACAATTTTATATAGAAATTTGGATAAATTGTTATAACATTATAGAATTAGAAGAGAAAGTAATTGTTCAATATATTCTTAATATAAATTTGAGAGATTTTGATTTAAATTAAGAAATATAGAAAATATAATAAATTATATTTTCCAATTGAGGAATACAAAGTATATTAGGAAATTTTAAATATATCAATTTGTAAAGTATTAAATTGAATTAAAAATATGTTTTAATTATATCTATAATTTTTAAAAAGCTTTTTATAAAGATTCTAAGTTTATTAAAAAATGATTTTAATTAATTATGAATATATAAGCGAAATATAATATTTTGAATAGCGATTTCTATAATTTCAATGAAATAGGCTTTATAATGAGTATAATATACTCCGGAATAGTTGTAACTAGTACTGAACGAAATAATAGAAGTAAGAGGAAAATGAAATTATACCCTCATTTCTAATAGTTCAAGAACAGATTCATCTTTTCAATTAGTATATCGAAACCGATTTTCCTGTGAATTGGGCTATTAAATCTCTATCTGTTGGTTCGAGTAGGATACGGAAGACGTAGTACCCACGTGTTCATAGGTCCTGTATATCTAATTGTATTCTATTTAAAAAGCTAGCTATATAGGAAAGTAATAGACCTTATATAGATATTATTGAAAGAATTAATCTCTTTCATATTCGCTTAATCCCTTTGATATAATAGTTATTATATTAAAGTCATTTTTTGAAATTATTCCTTTAAAATAAATACTCTTATTTATATATTTGGAATTCTTTTTTATAATCTTTAATATATATAGCTAAAAAAGAAATTCATAAAGTTATAAAAATCCTTTATTTATTAATTAAAATTCCTAATCTTTTATTAATAAACTTATTCCCTTTTTTAATTTTTTTATTTATTTTATTATTTTATTATTAATTTTATTTATATTAATTAGATTAGTGAGAATTTGATATAGCTTTTTTATTATTATTGTATTAATTAGATTAATTGAATCATTAATTCATATAACTTTAATAATCTTATAATATAAATTATTACTCTTTTCTTATTAATCGTATTTAGTTTGATGAGTAAATTATATAATAACTTTGAATTAGTATATAAGATTAATAAAATCTTTTTACTGAGAATAATATTAATTATAGAAGTAATTATTATCTCAATATCAAATTCTTAGATTAATTTATATAACTTGAAGCTAAAATATAATATATAACTTTTTTATATTTAACAAATAATTAATAAATAATATTAATATCATTATATTTATTTATTATAATAATTACATAATCTATTTGGAATGAATAATCTTAAATGAATTTAAGTTTAATAGTATATAGTTAAATCTTTTAATAAAACTTTCTTTTTGCTATTTAATATATTTATTTAATACTATAATACTATTCTTATCGAATTGTATTATTTATACTATTATAAATAAATCAAAAAATATTTCAGATTAATATATAATTATAATATATATTTTAAAGATTTATTATATAATATATTAATTATATATAAGAATATTCTTTCAGACTTTGTTACATATTCCATAAATATTTATAGATTCTATAAAAACAAATTATAGATTTTTACATTATTTCTATTAATCAAAATAAATATTATTTTCTTCAAATATAAAAATAATACTACTAAATTTTAATAAATAATCAGAAATTAATTCCTCTCAATTTTTAATTATAAAACTAATTTATTTAAATTGCTTATTTTCAATCTATATAAATATATTATTCTTAATAATTATTAGAGTAGATACTAGTAATGAATTAACTAGATTTATTTATTTATTTATTTATTTATTTTAATTTACATCCAGAGGGCAAGCCGCAGGGGCTCGTCACGACCTCCCAGGGGGTACTAGGAATGGACTATACTAACAGAGGTGCCAGCATAGTCATGTATTCCATTCTTCTATGATTGTAATATAGATTAGGGGAAAGGCGACTAGGGATATTATATATATTCTTATTGCTTGTCTCCCACTTATAATATTAATATTATTCAATCCATTTTATACTAAATAGTTTAGATTTGTGGCTAATTATAAAGCCCTATATTATTAGTTTTTATATAATATAATTTATATATAGCAATAAAAAGAGAAAAATAATTCTAAAGGGGAATATAGCTTTAATTAATAATATGAAAGTGAGAGATTAAAGAATCTTTGAAGAAATTAAATATAATTACTCAAAATAATTAATAATTACTAGAAAGTTTATAAAGTTTATTAGAATTTTCAAAAAAAAAAAAGAAATAATTGATTATATTCTTTATATTTTATAGAATTAAACTAGATTTATTTAATTAGTTTTCAAATTGGATATAAAAATATTAATAAAATATTAGATATTTAAACTTTTTATTATATTTATAAAAGTATTTTGGGATAGTATTATTGTACTGAAAGTATCGGTAATAGGATGCAAAGTTTTTATATTCAATTCTAAATATCACTAATTATTAAAGAATAGAGTGGGGAAGGGCAAGTTCCTTTAATTCTTTAACTTGATAATTAAAGTGCTAGCAATAATATTAATTAACAAGAATAATCTCATTTTATTTCTATTATCTTTATTCTATCCTTTATCTAAGAATTCTAGTTATTGAGCTTATTCTATTAATAATAAAAAGTAATAAATTATTATTTTTAATACAATTACTATAAATACTTAGATCGACAAGTTAATCAGTCTTCTTGTTTTTAAGGATTTTAATATATTTAGGCAACTATCGGATTGTTATTTATTTGTTTTTTATAATCTTATAATAGTATAGAAACACTTATTAGAATAAATCAAAAATATTGTCTCTAATACTCTAAATAATTAAGATGCTATTAATATATATAATAATTTGTTTAGCCGATTCTAATCAAATAATATACTCCAAATCTTTTAGAGTATTTATTATCTTAGTATTAAAGATATATAAGAATAAATTAATTGCCTTATAATCAAATATTATTAGAAATTATTCTTAATAGATTGTATAACTATAGCCAATTATCTTTTGTTTTTGATAATATTATTTAATATTATTTAAAAAGATTATAATATAATTATTAGATAGATAATTTTATTATTATATAAATTTAAATACAACTACTTTTTTCTTTATATTTTTTATAGGATTAATATAGCTTTTTGTGAAAAAATATAATAAAAAAAGTATTGATTTTAATACTTTTGGGATTAATCCAATTAATCTATAGAGATTGATATTATTCATTTTGTATTAAAAGGTTTATACTAAATAAATTATTAATAAATAATTTTCGTTTATTTTGTAAAATTGGAATATAAATCTTATTTGTATTTATTCGAATGCTAGCTTACTAAATAATAATCCGAAATCTTTTAGGATTATAATAATCGAAGTTATATATCAAATAAATAAAACTTTTTTTACTACTAGAATAATTGTTTAATTAATCTTAGTAATATAATTGTTTAATTTTATATTTATTATTATATTATGGATAACTCTTTTAACCTGATTTAACTTTATTTGATTTATATATTATATCTTGAATTTATATAGAATAAAAGATAGGATATAAATAATCACCACTTTATATAACATTATAATTAATAGGTTATAACATATCTATACAAATCCTTTAATATACTTTGTAATCTTATAGACTTTTATTTTTCGTTTTACTATATATCTTTTAAAAAAAAGCTTTTAATTAAATCAAACTTCTAATTAACATAAAGCTAATTAAATAATTTCACTATCCGTTTTACTAATAAAACAAATTATTATCTTATTATTTATTTTTAAATATAAAATATATATTTCTTTTCTTTAGAAAAAATATATTATCTTTAGCTTTTTTAATATAAATATTATATAATTTTGTTTATCTTATTAGAAAATCTGATGAAAATTATATTTGAGAAAACTAATATTTTTATAAATATTCTTGATTATATAATAGATATAGATATTATTAATATATTCAAAATATAATTTAATATTTTGATTTAAAAGCTTAATAAGATATAGAATATATAGTATAAATGAGAGCGGAGAGCTTTATGAAATGCTATACTTAATATAGCTATATTCTATAGTTATATTTTTTAATTAAACTTTTATTAAATAATTATTCAAAAAGACTTAAATTAGTTATAGAAGAGAATGGGACTACTTTTATTAATATATACATTTCAATAGTCTATTTGGCAGAAGTGTATTAAATATACTTTATATATTCAGTATAACCATTGTGACTTCTTACTTATAGGCAAAGATTTTTTCAATATTATATACAAATGAAGTAATTAGGTCCATTACTACTTGCTTAGGGAATACTTTTTTATATTAGGGGCTGATTATGCCTACTATTATTGCAATTTATAAAATATATTAAGCGATTATGTGTTCTAAGTCCTTTGAGATATATAAGAATAGAGTTATTGGTTACTAGGATTATATTAATAATTTGTCTTTTTTTTTTTTAATCTTAGGGATTATTATTATCTCTATATGTTTTTATTTATTTGGGAAATAGCTTAATTATAGATATTAATTAAAGATCCCAGTAATTATTAGTTTAATAAAATCTTAATAAGCTTTTAGAAGGCGGATAATAATTTGGTTAGGCCTTAGTAAGATACTTGAAACTCCTATAACACTTTTTTCCATTTCTTTGAAAATTATTTCCATATATTATAAAAGTTTGTTAAATATATAGCCTAATTGGAATAGATTTGTTATAAGATTATTATTATTATTAAAGTGTTTAAGAACTTTTTTTTATAGAATCTAGACCTTTTTAATAATATCTTTAATTATTATATTATTAATAATTAGGGGTGGCGTTTTAAGGTTAATAGTGAGCTTATATTAACCAATTATTTTATATAGATTTTTATTATAGTTTACTTTATTAATAATCCTATATTAATACTAATATTTAGCTTTTCTGATTATAATTATCAGTTCTTGTCGCCAATGTTCCGTTTAATTAATGCCCTTAATTTTAGCTGTTTTATAGTTTTAATATACCATTCTATATTTGCTTGTTTATCAAGAAACAAAGCGATCAGAGGTGTTTTTTTTCTTTTTTATTAAGCGAATTATTAATTTAAATAAAGAATTTAGTATTCCTATTAATTTATTGATTTATTTGGTAAGTATATTTATTAGATTTGGAAAATAAGGAATCCTATTTTTTATAATCCCCTAAAAAATTGAAAAGTCTTTTTCACTAATTATATAATTAAAGAATTTAATAATAAATAAAATGAGATTTAGGATTATAATTATTTATATTTTATGATTGAAATTATTTCTTAGATTATTATTAATAATAATACTAATAAAAGAAATATTAGAGAAAATCAAATTAATTATATAATCTATTTTGTGAATAGAAATCCCTAGGGTTTTAATAAAATCTATTTTATTCGAAAGGGATTATTCTGTAAGGAGAGCTCCTTGGCTAACTAAAGCTATATCAAATTCGAATAGGTTATACTTAGTATTAAAATTACTATCTATTATTATATAATTAGGGAATATTATAGAAATTATTAAATCTATTATCTTTCTAATACCTAATTGCTAATATATATTAATAATTTATATATTATTTATTTTTATTTAAAAAAGATTTCGATATAATTAAATATATTTTTATTAAGTATATAACCACTTGCTTTTATATATATATATTATTATTTTTAATCTCTTTTTTTCTCTTTTGAGATTATTTAGGTTATTTTAATTATTTATTAGTGCAAAGAGGTTATATTTTGAATAATTCTAAATCCGAGATTTAGAGTATATAAAGAATTTCTATATATATAAAACCTTTAAATCTTATTTATACATTATTTATAATATTATAATATATACTTTTATTTTTTTCTAAATATTTGTTCAGTTAATTTATATAGATTGAGCTACAATTATTTAATAATTAATACTATAGTATTAAAAGGAGTAACTATTTATTCAGATTGATATTAATATTTATACTAATATACTATAATAGTATAGTATTGAAGAATATTTTTTTATTTAGGCTATTCTCATTTGAATATTTCCTTTTAAAATAATAAAAGTTCTTAAATAAGCTATTAGCCAAGGAAATATTTTGAGGGATATATTAAAAGCTATTTAGATTTTTATATATAGTAATATATTCTCTATGGATAGAGGAGGGTATTTTTACTATTATATTTTAGGGAGCTATTATAGCTGAAATAATTGTTTTATTTATTAGTACTTCAGTAACTAAATAAGTTTTTCGGCTATATTTTTTGATTTTATAGACTTTGGATTTTATAAGGTATATAATTTTTCTATTGATTTAATACAATATTGTAGAATAGTTATTATACTTAGTTAAAAATGATTCTATATAATTTATATATTTAGTCTTAGCCTTATATTTAGGCTTAAATAGGTTATTATAATTCGTTTATAAAATGCCGTAATTATTGTATCTTAGGGTGCTTTTATATATTATTAGGTTACAAAAACCCTGGCATTCTGAATTATGATAAATAATATACTATTTTGGCTTAATATATTAAGTTTATTTGAAACTATTAAAAAATCTAAAGAGAAAGACTTTTCTTAATAGACTAATAATTTAGATTTATTTATAGAAATCAATTATTCAAATAATAATTTAATAATTAATTAAGGGAGTGTCTATTTATATTAATATTTTTTTAATTATTATCTCCTTAATAATTAATATTCTATTTCTATTTAAATTATAGAAAAAGATTGGGATTCTTTTTAATATATAGTGATATTAGGTTATAGATTGTTTTAAATTATTATAATTCAGGATCTTCTTGATTTTTTCCATATTCTCGGCTTTAAGAAGTTTATTATATATAGTATTATTAGTAGTGTATATTATTTATTTAGTAGTTGTAGGGATAATAGTCGCAATATCAATATCTTTTAGATTAGGGATAGTCTTATCAATTGCTTTTTTTAATATATAGGTATTTAAACAGTTTATTATCAGTGCAGCAATTCCTACTATTAATAAATAAATATCCATTCTAATTTTCCAGGATTTAACTAATCTTTAATTAACCTACCCTTATATACACATAGTCGTATTTATAAATGTACTCGAGTTTTTTGGGGTTTTTATAATATCCGTATAAATATGGTTTAAATTATTATTATTCTTATTTTTAATTATAAATTATATTATAATTTATAATAATTTAGTTTTAATATTATTTATTATTATATTATATATTTTTTTATTAAAAGCTACTTTCTCTAATATACTATTAGTTTTGAATTAATAAAATATTATTTCAAATATTTTATAAACCTTATATTTGAGTTATACTTACTTATCAAAAGTATTAAATTGATTTATAATAGAGGATTCTCTCATTACCAATAAACTTAATACAATAGCTCTTATAGCTTCTACACTATAAATACTTATATTATTATAATCAAATAATAAAAATGAGGATAATAATTGATTATAAATAAACTAAGAATTAATTATAATTAATATTTTTATAAAAATAGTTATTATAATATTTACACTATTGGCGATAATTATAGTTATATCTAATACTAAAGTTTATATAATTAGAAGATACGGCTTAATGCAATCTAAGCTCGCAGATGTATCGTGTTGTAAGAATCGTTTTTTTAGTTGTGAATTAACTAGATGAAATGTAGTATAAAGACTTTTCATTAATTCTTCTAAACTTATAAAAACTATATAATTTATATATATGTACAGACTCTTTTTAATATATGATAGGTCTGAGGGCTTATTATCATATACCTAATAAAGCTTTATAATTCATAATTATAATAAAACTCCCTCTTTTTATACTTCATATTTCAAAAAGTATTTTATTTTTTAATTAGATTATCCTAATGATATATAATTATATTGTAATATATTTATATTATATTGTATTTCTAAAAGGAAATTCCTATATCTTTATATACTATAAATAATGGAAAATATAAATAAAATGATCTTTATATATTTCATTATCTTATTAATAAATTATTATATTTTTTATAAAATAATACTTTTTTTTATATAAATAGAATATTTTTGAATAATATAATCTCTTTTTTTTATTTTATTATTATTAAACTTTTTTCTATTCTTTTTATAATAATTGCCTCTTAACCTAATAATATTATTTCTATTACTTCGCATTCTATTATTGACCCAATTAAACTAATTATTCCATTTGTTTTTAATACTCTAAGTATATTACTGTATTAATTTTAATAATTTTTGTGAATTTGATTATGATTTACATATACTTTACAGCTTATTATTGGCCAAAAGAAAATCTATATTCTAATATCTTTTTAATATATTCCCTAATATTAATTTTATATATCAAATATATATTTATTATAATATGATTCTATATTATAATATTAGAAAGACTATAGTAATATAACTATAATTTGATAGAGGGAATATTATATAAAAAAATATAAGATCTTTTTATAAAAGAAGTTAAGTATAGGGATATTTATAAGTCTTAATTATCAAAGGAATTAGATCTTTTGGTTATAAATTAATTAGATTATATTAATAACTTAATAGAATATTTTATAAATTTTTATTGATTTATAATTAATTTATTATTACCTATATTTCAATTTTGAATAAACTAATTTATTATATATATAGAAGACTTTACTTTCATTAAATATTATTATATTAAATTTTATTATAAAGTTTATTTTTATTGCTAATTTTAATTACAAGGGGGAATTTATAGTTTCTATTATTTATAATTATGTAATTCTTATAGATATATTATTATTATCAAACTCAGTTTTTAAATTAATATTCTATATAGTACCTATATCTTAATTACTTTACTCATAGGTTTTCAATCTAGTGTACTATATATAATAACTGGCTTTAAGAATCAATTTTATTACTAATCCATTACCAAAATACTAAATATATTTTATTTATAAAAATTACATTAAGTCTAAATATCTTAGGATTTGATTTTTTAAAGAATCTCTTTTTCTTTTGTATTTAATAAATAATGAGTTGGATTATCATAATAATAATAAGAATATATAGATTTTCTATAAAACCTTTAGCATTTTATTGTATATTATTATTTCTAAAGTTTTAGTTGATATATATAATATATTATACTCAATATATTATAATATTGTTATTGATTTGTTATTTATTCTTCTTCACTTTTTTTCTCATATTCCCCTTTTTTCTATTTATAAAATATCTTAGAAGTTTATAGAAAAGAAGATCCCATTATTTATTTATAAAAATTGTCTTATAATAAATTATTAGATTATTAAATCGAAAAGGAATTTTATATTTATTTCGAAAATATTAGGATTAAATTAAAAAGCTTATATAAAAGAATCTAATAGTTAAATAGATTCCCTAAAAAAACCTTAATAATAAAATAAAAAGAATATTAATCAATTTTTTAAATAATAATAAAATATTATAAATAAATTACCAAAAAATCAATTACTTAATAATATTTTCGAAAAAAAAAGAATTAATTAATAAAAATAAGATTAATATATTAATAAATATAAAAAAATAAAAAAATAATAATATAAATAATATTTATTTTAGAAATCTTTTTTCCCTAAAAAACATTTTGGGAATATAATATTAAAAATCAAATTTTATTATAGAATTTTATTATTAAATTATTATAATTAATACTATATAATATTATAATTATATCAATTATAGATAAGTTTTTATATAAAATAAAGTTTTATAGAAAATTTAATATCAATTTTATTAATTTAATTTTAATAAAAATCTGATTAATATTAATCTCAAGATTTATAAATTGAAATTGAAAATTATTAAGAAATATTAAGAAAAAATGATTTATTTAATAATTATATATAATATACTAGTAAAACAAGATTTATAATCTTATTTTTATTAAAACAAAAAATAATAAAGAAAGAAAAAACTTAAATAATTATATAATAATAATAAATCCTAAGTGAATATATAATATAATCCTATTATTTTATAATTTTTCCTTTTTTTTTTCAATTTTTATATTAATAATCCTTCTTTTTTATTATATTCTTTTAATATTCACTTTATATTTTCAAAATTACAATAAATCTTTTATATACTTTTTATTAATTAATAATTCTTTTATTAAATCAAATATTGAATATTTCTTCCTTTTTTTTTTATATATTATAATTTTTTTTTTTTTATACTTTAAATCTTTATTTATTCCTTTTAATAATAATAGATTTGCAATACCCAATTATTTATATTATAATTTTAATAAAGAAATATAAAAGATATTATAAATTCTATAAATAAATTATAACTTGAATTTATATATTTAATTATTATTTTTTATATTTATTATTATAAAAGAACCTATAAATTAATCTGAAAATTTCTTTTTTAAATAAAATTATTTAATATTTCATATATTGAATATTATTTTTTCCCTAATATTATATTATTATAGAATCATATCTCTTGTTTTTAATGTTTCTGTTTAATAACAAATTATTAAAATTCTTTTAGCTTTTCTCATTTTTTATTAAGAGTAGAGATTTGCTTATATATTATTAACACCTTTCCTATAATATTAATATTCTTATTGATATAATAAAAGATAGATTAATATCTATATATTGTTTAAAAGAGAATGGTGCTTATTATATTATATCATATAGTATTATATGTAAATTCAATAAAAGAGAATAATAATATTTAATTGTTTTATTAATAATTTATATAATAAATGATATAATAAATCAGATTTTGGTTTTATTATTCTGTTTACCTATTAGTCTATAGATGAAATATTATTAAAAGTTTTTAATAGATATATAAATAAAATAGAAAGTTTTTCTAAAATTTATTTATGAATTATATTTCTCTATTAAAAATAATATTCTCTAATACCTCGAAATCTTTGAATATACTTTATATTAATCTTTATATAAATTTAAATAATATAATTATTTTATTTATGGAAATATATTAGATAAGCTTTATAAATCTATTAATAATAATTAAAATTATATTATAATTATATTTATTTAGTTTTAATAATAATAAATTTATAATAAAATCTATAATTATTTTTTTCCAAAATTTATAAGATATAGAAAAGATTTGTAATTTGTTATAAAGCTTATATCTTTTAATAATAATTTATTAATATATTATATAGATTTTGATATAATTTTTCACATCCTTTTTTATTAAAGATTAGAAATACTTTAATTTTAAAATCTCTAGGGTTTTTGTAATACCCTAATATCCATTTATAGAATTATTATAATAAACTTTTAGAATTTCTATTTTCAAAATAGAATCTGATAATATATAGGTATTCCTATTATATCTAAAAAGCCTATTGATATCTATTTATTATAATAAGATAACTTTAGTAGAATGCAATTTTTAATTTAAATATTCTTTATTTTTTATAAATTTATTATTTTATTGAAAATATAATAAAGCATTTTTTATTATTTTTAATATTGATTTATATATAGTTTTGTTTTTTATTGAAATACAAGCTATTTAATAAGATATTGATTATTTGTAACCAATTTCAATTAATAAAGCTGATTGTTTATAGAATAATAAGTTATACTCTTTTCATTATAAAAAGTCTATAATATTATATAAAGACTCTGTTTTCTTAATGAATATATTATAAAATAATTCTGTGATTATTAATCTATTCTTTAATTTATTCTATAAGATTAGGAATATATTATTGATATTCTTTGTTTTTATTATATAATTAGAATAGTATAATAATTTGTTAATAGAATTTAATTTTTCTAATCTATATATTATTTCGAAATTATATATAACTAGGATTTCTATCTATTTAATTTACCTACTATTTAAGCTTTTTTTTATTATAAAATATTAATAATTATTATAATTTAATATAACTATAATTATATATTAACTATTTATTATATAATAGTATTATTATATGAAAATATTATATTTATTTATTTATTTATTTATTTATTTATTTATTTATTTATTTATTTATTTATTTATTTATTTATTTATTTTAATTTATATTCAGAGGGCAAGCTGCAGGGGCTCGCCACGACCTCTCAGGGGGTACTAAGGATGGACTATGCTAGCGGGGGTGCCAGTATAGCCACGCGTTCCATTCTTCTATGGCTGTAATGCAGGCCAGAGGAAAAGCGGCCAGGGGCGCTATATGTGCTTCTGCTATTTGTATCCTGTTTATAATATTAATATTATTTAACCCATTTATACTAAATAGCTTAGGTTAAAGGCTAATTATAAGGTTCTATATTATTAGTTTTTATTTAATATAGTTTATATATAGTAATAAAGAAAAAAGGGGAATAACTCTAAAGGGGGGTGTAGTTTTAATTGATAATATGAAAATAGAAAATCAGAGGATCTCTAAGGAAACTAAGCTTAATTACTTAAAGTAATTAATAATCATTAGAAAGATTATAAAGTCTATTAGAGTTTTTAAAAAAAAAGGAAGATAGTCAATTATATTCTTTATATTTTATAGAATTGAGCCGAATTTATTTAACTAATTATCGAATTGAATACAAAAGTATTAATAAAATATAAAATATTTAGGCTTTTTATTATATCTATAGAAATATTCTGAAATAATATCATTATACTAAAAATATTAATAATAGAATGTAAAATCCCTATATTCAATTCTAAATATTATTAATCATTAAAGAATAAAATAAAAAAAAGCAAATTTTTTAGATTTCTTGATTTAATAGTTAAGGTATTAGTAATAATATTGATTAATAAGAATAATCTCATTTCGCTTTGATTATCTCTGTTTTATTCTTTATTTAAGAGTTTTGATTATTAAGCTTATACTATTAATAATAGAGAATAATAAATTATTATTTTTCATATAATTATTACAAATATCTAGATTGATAAGCTAATTAGTCTTTTTGTTTTCAAGGATTCCAGTATATTCAAATAATTATTAAATTATTATTTATTTATTTCTTATAATCTTATAATAATATAAAAACATCTATTAGAATAAGTTAAAGGTATTATTCCTAATATACTAGATAATTGAGGTATTATTAATATATATAGTAATCTATTTAGTTAGTTTCAATTAAATAATATACTCTAAACCTTTTAGAATATTTATTATTTCAATATCGAAAATATATAAAATAAAATTGATTGCTTTATAATCAAATACTATTGCAAATTATTCTTAGTAGATTATATAATTATAATCAATTATCTTTTGTTTTTAATAATATTATTCAATATTATTCAAAAAGATTGTAATATGACTATTAAGCAGATTATTTTATTATTATATAAATTCATATGTAGCTACTTTTTTCTTTATACTTCCTATAGGATTGATATAACTCTCTATAAAGAAATATAATAAAAAAAGTATTAATTTTAGTGCTTTTGGAATTAATTTGATTAGTTTATAGAGATTAATATTATTTATTCTATATTAAGATATTGATGCTAAATAAATTGTTAGTAAATGATTTTTGTTTATTTTATAAAATCAGAATATAAATCTTATTTATATTTATTCGAATATTAGCTTACTAGGTAATAATTCAGAATCTCTTAGAATCGCAATAATTGAAATTATATACTAAATAAATAGAACTTTTCTTATAATTAGAATAATCACTCAATTAATCTTAATAATATAATTACTAAATCTTATATTTATTATTATATTATAAATAATTTCTCTTATTTGATTTAGCTTTATTTGATTTATATATTATATTTTGAATTTATAAAGAATAAAGAATAAAATATAAATAATCACTATCTTATATAACACTATAGTTAGTAGATTGTAATATATTTGTATAAGCTTTTTGATATATTTTATAATCTTATAAGCTTTTGCTTTTTGTTTTACTATATATTTTTTAAAGAAGAATTTTTAATTAAATCAGATTCTTAATCAATATAGAACTAATTAAATAGCTTTATTATTTATCTTATTAATTAAATAAATCATTATCTTATTATTTATTTTTAAATATAAGATATATATTTCTCTCCTTTGGGAAAGATATATTATCTTTAGTTTTTTTGATATAAATATTATATAATTTTATTTATTTTATTAAAAAATCTAATAAAAATTATATTTGAAAAGATTAATATTTTTATATATATTTTTGAATATATAATAAATGCAAATATTATTAATATATTTGAAATATAATTTAATATTTTAATTTAAAAATTTAATAAGATATAGAATATATAGTATAAATAAAAACAAGGAATCTTATGGAATACTATATTTAATATAATTATATTTTATAATTATATTTTCTAGTTGAATTTTTATTAAGCAATTATTTAGAAAGACTTAAATTAATTATAAAATGAAATAAGACTATTCTTATTAGTGTATATATTCCAGTAATTTATTTAATAGGAGTGTATTAAATATATTTTATATATTCAGTATAATTATTATAACTTCTTATTTATAGGTAAAGATCTTTTTGATATTATATATAAATAAAGTAACTAGATTTATTATTATTTATTTAGGGAGTGCTTTTTTATATTAAAGATTGAATATATCTATTATTATTATAATTTATAAAATATATTAGGTAATTATATATTCTAAATCCTTTGAGATATATAAGAATAGAACTATTAATTACCAGAATTATATTAATAATTTATTTTTCTTTTTGATTTTAGAAATCATTATTATCTCTATATATTTCTATTTATTTAGGAAGTAGCTTAATTACAAATATTAATTGAAAATCCTAGTGATTATTAATTTAATAGAATCCCAGTAAACCTTTAGAAGGCGAACAATGATCTAATCAGATCCCAATAAAATACTTAAAATTCCTATAATACTTTTTTCCATTTTTTTTAAAAATACTTTTATATATTATAGAAGTTTATTAAATATATAATTTAATCGAAATAGGTTTATTATAAAATTATTATTATTATCAAAGTATTTGAGAATCTTCTTTTATAGAATCTAGGTCTTTCTAATAATATCTTTGATTACTATATTATTAATAATCAAAAGTAATATTTTAAGATTGGTAATAAGTTTATACTAGCTGATTACTTTATATAAATCTTTATTATAATTTATTCTATTAGTAATATTATATTAATATTAGTATTTCGCTTTTCTAATTATAATTATCAGTTTCTATTATTAGTGTTTCATTTAATTAATATTCTTAATTTTAGTTATTCTATAGTTTTGATATATCATTCTATATTTATTTATTTATTAAAAAACAAAATAATTAAAAGCATCTTTTTCCTTTTTATTAAACAAATTATTAATTCAAATAAAGAATTCAGTATTTCTATTAATTTATTAATTTATTTAATAAATATATTTACTGAATTTAGAAAATAAGAAATTTTATTCTTTATAATTCTTTGAAAAACTAAAAGGTTTTTCTTATTAATTATATAATTAAAGGATTTAGTAGTGAATAAAATAAAGTTTGGGATTATAATTATTTGTATTTTATAATCAAAATTGCTTTTTAGATTATTATTAATAACAATATTAGTAAAAAGGATATTAAAGAAGATTAAATTGGTTATATAATTTATTTTATAAATAGAGATTCCTAGGATCCCAATAAAGTCTATTTTATTAGAAAGGGACTATTCTGTAAGGAAAACTTTTTGATTAACTAAAGCTATATTAAGCTTGAATAGATTATACTTAGCATTAAAGTTGCTATCTATTATTATATAATTAGAAAATATTATAGAGATTATTAGATTTATTATTTCTCTAATATCTAATTATTAATATATATTAATAATCTATATATTATTTATTTGTATTTAAAGAAGATTCTAATATAATTAAATATATTTTTATTAAATATAAAATTATTTACTTTTATATATATATATTATTATTCTTAATCTTTTATTTTCTTTTTTGAAACTATTTAGACTATTTTAGTTATTTATTAATATAAAGAGATTATATTCTAGATAATTCTAAATCTGAGATTTAAAATATATAAAAGGTTTTTATATATATAGAATCTTTAAATCTTATTTATATATTATTTGTAATATTGTAATATACGCTTCTATTTTTTTTTGTACATTTGCCCAGCCGATTTGTATAGATCAGGCTATAGCTGTCTAATAGCTGACATCATAGAATCAAAGGGAGTAACTATTCATTCAGATTGGTATCAATATTCATACTGATATACTACAATAAAACAATATTGAAAAGCACTTTTTCATTTAAATTGCCTTTATTTGAGCACTTCCTTTTAAAGCGATTAGAGTTATTAAATGAATTATTAAACAAAAAGGAATTCTAAAAAGTGTGTTAAGAATTGTTTAGGTTTTTATAAATAATAATACACTTTTTATAAATAGAAAGGAATATTTCTATAATAATACTCTATTATATAATTGAAGTAGGAATAGTGATTTTATTAGCTATGGATTCAGCTATTAATCGAATTTTTCGATTATATTTCTTGATTTTGTAAACCTTAGGTTTTATAAAATATATAATTCTTTTATTAATTCGATATAGTGTTATAGAGTAATCGATATATCTAATCAAATATAATTCTATATAATTAATATATTCAATTCTAGTAATATACTTTAACTCAAAAGGACCTGTATAATTTGTTTATAGTATACTACAATTATTATATTTTAAAGTATTCTTATATATTACTAAATTACGAAAACCTTAGTATTTTAGATTATAAAAGGAAATATATTTCTTTAGTTTTATAAAATAAGTTATTTGGAATTATTAAAGAGTCTAAAGAGAAAGATCTTTTTTGACAAACTGATAATCTAGATCTGCTTATAAAAATTAGTTATTTAAATAATTATTTAATAGTTAATTGAGGTAGTTCCGATTTATATTATTATTTCCTTAGTTATTATTTCCTTAATAATTAATATTCTATTTTTATTTAGATTATAAAAAGAAATTAGAATCTTTTTAAGTATATAGTAATATTAGATTATAGATCATTTCAAGCTTTTATAATTCAGGATTTTCTTGAGTTTTTTTGTATTCCCTACTTTAAGAAGTTTATTGTATATAATATTATTAATAGTGTATATTATCCATCTAATAATTGTAGAGGTAATAATAATAATATTAGTGTTTTTGAGATTAGAAATAATCTTATCTATTGTTTTTATAATATATAAATATTAGAGTAATTTATTATTAATATAATAATTCCTAATATCAAGAATTGAATATCTAATTCGATTTTTCGAGATATAGTTGATTTTTATTTATTAATCTGTTTTTGTGTATATACGGTTGTGTTCAGAAATGTATTTGAGTTTTTTGGGGACTTTATAATATTCATATAAATACGATTTGGGTTTTTGTTATTCTTATTTCTAATTATAAAATTTATTATAAATTATAATAAACTAGTTTTGATATTATTTATTGTTTTATTATATATTTCTTTACTAAAAAATACTTTTTCTAATATATTTTTGATTTCAAATTAATAAAGTATTACTTTAAAAGCTTTATAGATCTTGTATCTAAATTATATCTATTTATTGAGAACATCAAATTAGATTATAATAAAGAATCTTTTTATTATTAATAAAATTGAAATAGTTGTTTTTATAGTTTTTATATTATAAATATTTATACTATTATTATTAAAAAATAAAAATAAAAATAATAATTAGTTACAAGTATATTAGAAATCAATTACAATTAGTATTCTTATAGACAGAATTGCTATAACATATACACTAATAGTAATAATAATGATTATATCTGATACTAGAGCTTATGTAATAGGAAGGTACGGCTTAGTGCGATCTAAGCTCGCAGTTAGTGATGTTGCGAAAATATTATATATTACTAGTAACTCTTAGTTATAAATAAAATACTATTATTTCATAGGATTTAGTTTTCTTGAATAGAATATAATAAAGTATTATTATTATATAATTAATACCTTTATATTTATAGGGAATAGTTATAATAATATATATTTTAATCTAAATATTAATATATTAGTTTCGATTATTATGTAAAATAAGGAATTAAAATATCAAAAGATTAATATTAAAATAAAAGCTTTTTTCAAAACTTTAAAAGCCTTTTGAACTTTATTAATCCATTTAAACTTAATTATATTCTCTCCCTTTTTCGCTTCCGTTATTAATATAATTATATTATAAACTATAATTGAGTAGATTCTAATAAAATATCAATAAAAGTTTGCGAAACTAAGAAATATCTATATCTTAAAAATTATTAAATATAAACTATTCTATTATAATCTGAATATATTTTAATTCTATTATAACCCCCATAATTAAAACAATAAAGCTCAAGAATTCAATTTTGTTTATATAAAAAACATATTTCTTTAGTTTTATATAAAATTTATATTTAATAAGACATTTGAGAATTCTTTAAATATCTATTATATATATAATTTTATTCTTTAAATAAATCAGAATATTATCTAAATATATTATATAGATATTATTCACTAAGCCTATTAATATTTAATTAATATATATCTGGAATATTATTAAGATATTAATAAAACCAAATAATATTACTTTATATTTGTATTAATCATATTATATATGAAATATCATTTTTTATTCATTTCTTATTCATATATAAATACTATAATATACATTTTTTAAGTCTAGTTTTATAAAGATAGTATCTTATTACAATTAGTTTAGGGATTTATTAATAAAAGATAATGGAGTTCTATTTTTCTTTATAAGTCGATTTAATTTATAATAATTAACATATAATTGATAGTCTTCTTCCTTTTTAAGTATAAACATAATTAAAGTACCCACTAAATTAATTAATCTTCTAATCCATTCTTTTTTCTAATATTTTTTGAGATATTTATATAATATTAAGAATTCCTTTTTTAATAAAAAATAAATAAAACCCTAAGAAGAAATTAAATCAAATTTGAGATTAATATAATATTTTATTAAATAATAATTGAATAAAAGATTGTTTTTATCTTTTAAAAATATTATTTTATATTATTTGAGTTTGTTTAATATAATAAGTAATTTCAATATAAATATTATATAATTTCATATTTTTGATTAATAAAATATACTATTATTTAAAAATATTATAAAGATTTGATTATTTTATTTTATTTTTTAATAAAATTTCTTTATTAGAATTATCTTAAGATTATTAAAATTAAAATAATATTAAAAGGATATTAATTTCTAATTAATATTTAGATTCATTAATTATAGTTAAGTTAAATTTAAAATAGTATTTATTTTTGATAAATTTAATACAATAAAGATAAAGTTATAAATATAAATTCTCTTCTCCCCTTTATCATTTTTTAGTTCTATAGCAAATTTATAATCCCTATATAAAATAATAATAATACTATTTATAAATATAAAATAGAATACCCTTCTTACTTAATATCTAATCCCATTCTATATTTTTATTTTATTGAATAATATTAATTTATATTTTCAAATTGATAAACTACTAAAGAATTATTAGCTTTTTATTTATATTGAAAAATATAATAATTATATAAATTACTTTCCCTTTCTGTAATAGGCTTAGTATTAGGGAAATACTTATTATAATAATTAAACCTAAATATTTTCTAAATATAAAATATTAAATATATTATTTGAATAAATAAAATCTTTATACTTTTCTTTATAATATTTATATATAATAAGGTTTTACCATATAATAATATAATATCTTTTTTACTAATATTTGTGGTAAATAATATTTTAAATATAATTTATATATAATATTTTAGTAAAAGATTTTTTAAATTTGATTATTAAGTTTTATATTAATTAATTTGATTTACAATTTTAAGAAATAGTATTTATAAATATATTATTTTATATATAGAAATGTTTTAAAAGAAAATTCAATTATAATAAGAAATAGATATATTTATAGATTTATTCTAATTTTTAGCATTTTCATTTCGATATAATTTATTAATATTTTCCAATTTATAAATATATTTAATGAGTTCAAAATGAAATTTAGATTATTAAAATAATTTAGATATTCTCTAAACTAAATTAAATAGAAGATCTATTAATGGTTTTTTTCTCTAAATATTATTTAATTTCTATTTAATATTTTCTTTAAGACTTTTTAAATATATTATAAAAATATTTATAATTTTGCTTTTTCTTTATTTCATATATATAGTTCTTTGAATTATTTATTATTATTAATTTTCTTTATTTATAGTTATATTATATATATATTCTTCAAAATTTCCTTATTTTATTATTTTATTAAATACCTCATTTTTATAATATTAAATTATTAATAATTATTTTTCAAAGTATTAAATAATATAATTTATTTTTTTCTTACTTATTAGAAAATAATATTTATTAATATTTCGAAATATAATTTTTATTTAAAAAAAAAGTCTTTAATTTTATTAATATTCTTTTTTTTATATTATTTTAATTTTTATAATTAAAAGGCTTTTTTTGATTTGAAATAATATTTTGGGAGTTATATATATTATAATACAAGAGTATTATAATTAATTAGAGTAATTATATATAATAATGATTTATTATTATTTTATAAGTTTTTTTATAATAATTATTTCTCCTTTTAGTTCTTGAAATTATTGAATTAATAATAGATTCTTATTGTTAGAAGATTATTATAATGGGTAGTTTACAAATCAATATTGATTTCCTTAAGAAATTATTTGATATTCCTATTTGATTGATTTGAAATTATATTGAAAATTATAATCTCTCCAATTTTTTTATAGAGTTATATTATACTTACTAGTTTTTTGATAATATTACTTGATAAATTATTTTTAAAAAATTTTTTATTAAAATAAATCGTAAATAAATCAATTAAATGAATCTAGTATCAGACTTTTTATAATCCTTTTAACTTATACAAACACTATTATTTAATCTATCATATAGGCTCCCTTTGGTATGTGGTAGGCCCAAGAGCTTATTATCACGTGCCTAATGGAGCCCTATAGTTCATGACCGTGATAATAATTAAATATATCACCTAACGTGGTTTATTAGTGAATAGATTATATTAATAAATGGATTACTTATTTTATATATAAAATTTGTTATATATAATATATACTTTTTTTATTTATAAATATTAATTTCTTGAAAATTTGATATAAAATATTTCAATATATAAGAATATCAAAAATCTATTAGTTTTGAAGAAATTTGAATTTATAAAATTATTATTATAAAAATAGATTTTTTGTAACAAAAATTATAACAATTTCCTTTTTTTTTCAGAATATAATAAAATTATTTTATAAAAATATTAAATTAATAAAAAAACCTAGATTTTAATTATTTTTAAAATCTTTTATTTGAGAAAATAATAATTAAGTATCTAAAATTTTAATATTTTAAAAAGCTTGATTTAAACAGTTTTCGAAATGATTTGTTTATTGATATAATTCCATTTCATGTGATAAAGCATTTTATTTGAAATTTTATAATATCAAATTTAATTCCTTTATTAGGAAGATATAAAAAACAAAGGTATATAACGTGGTTTTATTAGTGAATAGATGAAATCAATATACGAGTCAGTTCGAAAATCATTTAAATCAGCTTTTTAAAAATATTAATTTTTGAATAATTAATTAATTTTTTTTTTAAATAAAAGAGTTTAGAAAATAATTAAAATTTAAGGTTTTTTATTAATCTAATTTTTATAAATAATATTTATTATATTCTAAAAAGAAATGAAATTGTTATGAGTTTTGTGTATAAAAAATTATATTTTTATAGACAGCTTGTATTAAATTCAAATTCTTAAAACTAATAATATTTTTATATTCTTATATATTGAAATATTTACAATCAATTGTGCAGAAAACTATATCTATAATAAAGAAAGTGTATGGTTATGTATAACGAATTTTGTATATAAAATAAGTGATTTATTTATTGATATAATTCACTCACTGATAAATCACATTATAAGTTATTATATCTTAAGTTTTTTCATAATAATAAATATAATATATTCTCAATTAATAATTTTCTATCTTTGTAATACTATATAATAATTTAATAATAAATAGAATCATATTAATTAACAAATCTATTTCTTTTGGAATATAAGTATAAAAAATATAATATAAATTCAATATAAATTAAATCTATATCTCGAATATATATATCTATATTATCCTTTCGAATACTTATAATTAATAAAACTAAAATACATTAATATAATTATTAAATTATTAGTAATTATATTAAAATAATTATTTTATTAATATTATTATATACTTAAATAATTAGTTTTGATTTATAGAATTTCGCATTTATATTTTTGTTTTTGATTTTATTAATAAATCATAATTTAAAAATGCATATTCCTAAAGAAATATTTAATAGTAATATAATCTCGAATATATTTTTAGTTGTTAATTTATTAATCTCTTTCTTTTTAGATTCTTTATATATAATTAGATTTTTAAAATTAATAACAAAGTAATTAAAATATTGATTTTATATATAAACTCGAATTTAAGATATAATCATTTACAAAAAAGATATTAATATAAATATTTGATTATTCTTGAATAAATCCAAAAAAGGTTTTTTAGAGTTTGTAATATATATAACAAATATATTAAAAACAAATAATCTAATTTTATTAGATTTTAATATAATTATCTCATATTTATTAAAATAATTTAGAATATAATTGATTTAATAATAAAATTTTCATTAATATAAATCTGAATTTTATAGATTTATAAAATAAATCAAGTGTATAAGTCTTATTATTTATATTAAATAATAATAATATAAATGATAAGAATAATCCTTTTCATTTATTAAAAATTATTCTATTATTTTCTTTTCAAATTAAAACAATATTATTTAATAATAAATTATAAAGTATAATTATAAAGAAATTATTATATATATTCAGAAGCTCTTGTATTTATATAGAGCTATAAAGCTTATAGATTTTTATTATAGTTTTAAAGATTGTAATAGCTTATTATTAAATAATAAATATTAAAGAATTATTTTTAATAATATGGGGGAATATATTAAAAACAAATAATAGAAATATTAAATCATTAGTTTTAATAGTGTTATTAATAGCTTTTATAGCTATTTGGAATATAATTATTTTACTAACATTTAGCTTATAGATCTTATTATAAATAATTTTATAAGATCTATAGAATAATATACTTTAATAAGAACTATTTTTATTTGAATAGATATTGATATAATATACTATTAAAATTCTTTTTTGATAAAATTAATATGAATATTATAAATAATATATTCTAATGAATTAATATACATATCGATTGAGTATTTCTAGAGTTTGTTTTATATATATTTTATAAATATATTATTTAATTATTGAATAGTTTGAAAGTATATAGCTTTATTAATAATATATAAAATAGAATTATTATTAATATAAAGTATATCAATAAATATTATATAATTAAATTCAAAATCCTTATTAAATAAAAAGAATTTAAATCTATTAGATAATTTGCTATAAACTTAATAATAATAATGAGACTTAGTAAATTATTTGATTATCTCAAAGTTTTTATTATATTCAAAGCACTTAAGTATTTTGTAAAATTTACAAGCAAATAGATAATCAAATTAATAATAAATTTATTATAATTTGATTTTAATAAAGTAGTATTTTTTATTATTAATAAAATAATTAATTAGATCTTAAATATTAATATTCTATAGTAAAAATGTATAATTAAATTATTAATATATAAAATAGATATCTTTAGGTATAATAGTAATATTATTAAGATTTTTATATTTAAACTTAAATCTATTTATATTTATTAAATAAAATAAAAATAAAATATTAATTTTTATAGTATTTTATTTTATATTTTTGAATAAAAGTTTTATATAAAATAAATTAGTGAAAATAATTACCCTAATATTATATTAAATTATTACTTAACTAATAATAATTCTATTATATTTAATATTCTTAATCTTTTTATATATGAAATATTAATTATATTTAATAATTAATAAAATATTAATTAATAAGATAATCATTATTATTATTATTATTATTATTATTACTATTATTGTTATTATTATTATTATTTTTCAATTGATTTTTTATTTGATATTAATAAAAAACTAATTATATTATTTTATAAAGCTTTTATTATCGAAATTATTATACTTAATATAATAATCTATCTTAAATTAATCTTTTTTCTTTTATATATAACGTGTTCTATCATTTTATAAGCCATATTATTATGTGAGTCATTTTCACCTTAATTATTATCTCTTTACTTTAATATATAATTTATCAATAATCTATTATAAAAACGATTAATAAAGAAATAAAAATCATTCTAATTATTAAAACTATTCAAAAAAACAAAAAATTGGATATTCGAAAAGCTACTAAGCTATATAATATTCTATATATAATAATTTAATACAAAATAGATAATTTAGTTTAATATCGAATAGCTTATATCATTGAACAGCTCATTTCAAAATAGACCAAAATTGGTTACTTTGAATATTCCTATTTTAATAATTAATCATTATTTTTGAAAAATAAAAGAATATATAATAATAATAAAAATTCAATTTCTTAAAAATCTATTTTTCTTATAAATATTTTTATTATATTTAATAAAAAATTGAAAATGTTATAATTTTTATTACAAAAAATCTATTTTAATGATAATTCTTATATTAATTCGAATTTTTAAAAAAAGATTAGATTTTTATAATATTTTTATAATTAAATTTTATATATTCAATTTTCAAAAAATTCTATTAATAAATAAAAAAAGTGTATGATTATGTATAAACAAATTTTGTATATATTTGAAATAGATCATTCGATGATATAAGCCACTCGATGTTAAATTATGTTAGTCTTTTTTTTTCATAAAATATTAATATAAAATCTATAAAATTATAGAATTGAAAAAGAAAGTGATCATTTAATATATAATTAATATAGATAATAAAGGGTTTTCATTTAAATTTAGAAATAACGTGGTTTATTAGCATGTGGGCTATATCAGCATGTGGGCTATATTAGCATGTGGGCTACTTCATTTTGTATACAAAATTCGTCTGTGTATAATCATGCACTTTCTTTGTTAGCCAATAGAATTCTTTAAAAATTTATTATATAAAACCTGATTTTTCAAATATTTGAAAAATCTATTTATTTTTTCAAAATTCTAATTTTTATTAAAGTTATCAAAAAAAAAGAGATTTTGTAATACAAAGTATAATAATTTTGAGCTAAAATGAATTTAAAAAAAAAACCCTAAATATTATAAATATTCCATTTTTATTATGATTTTTCATGATTTTTCTTTTAAAAATAATAACCAATTATTCAAATATAAATATTAAAAAAACTTCGATTTTGATGTATTTTCGAAGTGACTCACATGCTGATATGGCTCATATGCTGATAAACCACGTTATTTATAATTTTCAAAAAACTTTTTATAAAAATCCTAAATTTATTAAAAAATAATTTCAACTAATTTCGAATATATAAGCAAAATATAATATTCTTGATTGCAATTTCTATAACTTCAATAAAATAGGTTTTATAATAAATATTGTCACGGCGCCAACTACATGTTCTATAGTTGCCTTTGTGATTCAGGCATAGATCATTAGTGTGCCCTATTTTTTATAAGTAGGGTCTCACTTTTTTATAGTTTTTCTATTTTTATAATACAATATAAATCTTTACCTATATTTTAACAATTTGTATTATTTTTATAGAAATTATTATAATTTCATTTTAATTAGAATTCTTATTAAAGTTATAATTCGATTGTGCTAATTGTATCTATTACTGATTTATTATATACTTTAGTTACTATTATTCAGGAATTCTGTAAGGTTGTTTTGCAATCACAAGAATATTTTAAAAATAATCAATCAAATATTTGTATTTAATCTATCCCTATAATTTCTTTTCTTGAATTATATTTTTAATTTTATTAAAACTAATATCTTTTTATTTATAAATTTATTTAATAATTTAAATACTATATATTATGCAATTATTTAAATTATATTTAAATTAATTAAATCAATTATAAATTTATTACAAATTCAAACTACTATAATATAAATCCAAATCATTAAAATTTATTCAAAAATTATCGAATTGAAGAATATAATTAAAATATTGAAAATTGTTATTTACAATGACTTGCAAACCCTACCCCGCCGAAAGTATTTTATTACTTTTGAAAAGTTTAGTAATAATGAGTAAGATATTATAAAACATTAGAATTAATATATAATATTTCATAGTACAATTAATTATTATTTAATTATAGATTATAAAAATAAATTGGAATTTCAAAAAATTATATTTCTTATCAATTTATTCTTTGATTTTATTTATATAAATAATCAGATATATTTTAATATAATTATTAATAATCTATATAATTCCATTCTTTAATCTTCTAGATAATATATTATAATAAGTATTTGATATAAATTAAACAAATAATATCAAACTTTTAATCTTTTATATAAAATCTCTATAAATTATAATAAATATAAAATAAAGAAAATTTTATTTAATAATTTTATTATCAAATTCAAATAGTTTATTATTAAATATAGAAAAACCATTGAATAATAAGTTACTAATCTCAAGCTCAAAGTTTTATAAGAATTGATTAACACTTTAATTAACTATTTTAATAAATCTTCTATTACCAATATTAATTTATAAATGATTTGATAACAAGATATCTATAATAATTTAAAAACAAAACTTATCTTAATAATTAATAAAAGAATTAAGATATCAATTTCAATTATAAATAATCAAAACCTTATAATAAAAAATAAATTATTATTATATTTCCTTCTATATTTAATCTCTTCAATAATCCTATATAATTAAATATTATTTAATAAAATTAGTATTTCTTACCTTATTATACTTAAAAACAATATATTGATTTTGGTTTTTACCTTTATTACAAAAAGTCTAATTATATTAAAAGCAATTACAAAAAAAAAGATTTAATAATATAAAGTATAATATTAATATTAATATTAATACTAATATAAAATATACCCCTTATATTAATTATTTTCTAATAACTAATTAGTATTAAAACCCTGGATTTTATTATGATATTATTATTCCTTTATATTAAAATTTGTTTTTATTTGTTAACTACTTTTCAATTATATTATTATATTATATCTTTTTAATTTCCTTTAATCTTATCCAAAAAATTAATTTAAAAGGATATATTGAGGGATTTATTTATTTAAAAGAAAATAAAAATTCAATTCTTTAATTAAATATATTAAAAGATTAATCTCAATTTATAATTACAAATCAAAAATTTTTATAGGAAATTTATCTTTATAAATTAAAAGATTCTTTATATTTTAAATCAATGAATAGCAAATCTTTCAAAATCTTAATAGAAATCTTTTTTGTATTTAATATAATTATTCTATTTGTTAATTTTATAGATAATAGAGTTACAAATTATAGCTTTATTAATAAAAAAATTGTTTTTAAGCTTTATATATCTATATATTCTTTCCTTTATATTTATTATTTATTTCTAACTAATAAAAAGTCTTTTAATATCCTTTTTTAATATATACTTCTGAATATATGGATTAATAATTATAAAGAGATTAATTTGTTTTATATTACTATTTTATTAATTATAAACCCTATAATCCTTGATTTTCTATAGCTTTAATACTATAATTCTATTATTGATTAATTAATAATAATATTCAAATTTATATTTACATATTGCTTAAAATATTATTACCCTATTAACTTTATAATAATCATTATTCCTAATATAATTAATAATCAAAAGATAACTTTATTAAAAAATAGCAAAATTATATTAATTGATTTTAAACTATTCTTACAAAAACTTATTCTAAAACTAATTTTTATAAAAGAAATTATTAATAAAAGCTTTAAAAATATCTTATTATTATTTTAAAACTAATTTACAATTCTTGAATCTATTAAAACTTCAAATATTCAAAGAAATCCTAATATTATTAATTTCAAAGTATTATTTGAATTAAATTTATATTATATTTATTATATTAATAATAAAACGAATACCTGGGTTAAAATAATCCCGAATTGATTAATTTTGAAATTAACTTTAGTTCAAATAATTGTTAATTTTAGAATATATAGAAGATTATTATAAAACCAAAATATTCTATTTTTATTATATATATTAATATTATTAGATTTTTCAAACAAATTATTTAATATTCTATAAAATATCTAATTCGAAATATAGAATATAAAATTTTTTATAATTAATAGTTTTATATAATTTTATAAGAGCTAAAATATTTATATTACAAAAGTATTCTGGGATAAATTAGATAAAGTTTATAAACTATATTATATAATTATAGAAGATATTATTTAATTATGTTATAGTTTAATAAATAATAATATTAATAAATTTATAAAAAAAATAAATTAATCTATTTCTTTTATAATAAAAATCTAAAATAAATTATTTTTCTGATTTTATAATCTATATTCAAGATTTCTACCTTTCCTTATTAATAAATTTTTATTATAATACTTTTGGGATTATAAGATTAAGATTATATTAGATAAAGAATTATTATATAATAAAGATTGTTTAATATTCCTAATTAAGCTTCAAATTATTTATAAATAGCTTGATAATAATTTAAATAAAAGATTTATTCGGGAGTTTCGTTTTTAATTAATTACTTTATTCTTTTTAACTATTAAATTTGAAGGAGATATTTAAATTTATTAAAATTATTGAGAATTAAATAATGTTATTATTAAGAACCAATACCTTCTATTATTAATTAAAGAAATCCTTGATATTCTTTATTATGTTAAAATTTATATCAAGTTTAATATTATTGTTATTTTTAATAAGCTATAGATTATAAAAGATTACAAATAGAAAATTGTTTTTATTATTTATTTTGATTTATTTGAATTATTGGTAATATCTTTTGGATTTTGTAATACATTTACCTTATTCCAAAACTATATTAATTATATTCTTTTTGATTTTCTAAATAGAATTTGTATAGTGTATTTAAATAATATTTTTATTTATTTTGAGAATATTATAAATTATAGAAAATATGTTTATAAAATGATTTAATAATTAATTAATATTGAACTATAAATCAATATTAACAAATATAAATTCAAAATAAAAAGAATTAAATATCTCGATTTGATTATTACTTTAGGAGATATAAAAATAAATTTGGAAAAAATCAATATTATATTCAATTAGAAATTATTAATTAAATTTAAAGATTTTTAATATTTTTTTAATTTTACTAATTTTTATTAATATTTTATTTATAATTTTTCTAAAATTATAGAATTCTTTAATTATTTTTTAAAAAAGGAAAAAATATGGAATTAAATTTTCAATTAAGAAGATATTTTTAAAATATTAAAAACTATTTTTTATTTTATTTTAATTTTTATTATATTTGATTATTATTATTATATAATTATAAAAATTAATATTTTCAATTAAATTATAAAATTTTTTTTTTTATAATATAATAGTATTATAGGCCTTAGTGATTCAGCTATAGTATATTGGGGGACACTAGGCACCCAAGGAAAGCCTTAGGTATATATATAATATTAGTTATAAAATACTTTAAAAACCTAAAATATAATTTCCAGGATAATAGATTCTAGAAAAGATAGAATACAATAAACAAAAAGACTTTATTAAAATTAGTAATATTCTAAAAAATTAATTCTAAAACGAAAAACAAATTAGAATAATAGAAATTATAGAACAAATATTATATAATTAAAAGTCAATCAATTTGTTTATCGATTTATCAATTAATTTATTAATTGATTTTAATATAAAGATTTATATAGAAAATAGATTTCATTATAATATAGAGTTTTATGCTTAAAAACAATTATTAGTTTTATTATTATAGTTATGAGAATTGTAATTAATTACAACCTTATTGAATTCCTACTTGAAGTTTAGTCTAAACCATCTTGAGAGATCTCTAGCCACTTCTATATGACCCTAGAGGCAGCTCCCGTAACAATAAGCTGAAAATATAAGTTATTTATATAATATATTTTTCTAATTTAATTGATTATTTTGAATATACTGAAATTAATAATTTTATTTCTCAAATTTATTAATAATCAAATATGTATTAAAAGACTAATGCATATATATAACTATATATACTATATATTCGTATTAAATCATTAGAGTTAGTTTCACTAGAGTTTTTGAGACTTTTCCCTATTCTATTTTGAGTATAATCTAATATATTAATCAATTATATAATATTTCTCTTAAAAAGCAAATACTATAATTCAATATATAAGAATATTCCTATAATAATATATAGATTAATAAAAATATATTATTTATTAATATAAGAACTTTAATTATTAGAAAACTAATTAATATATTTATTGATTAAATATATAATTTATATGATATATGAAATAATATTAATTTAAATTGAGATATATAATTTATATTAGGATTTTGGGTATAATTATTAGAAAAATTAATAATAATTCTTAAATACTTTTTAATCTTTTATTCACAAATAAATAAATAAACAAAATATATCAATTTAGTTTTTAAATAATATCTATATATTTTTGTTAATTTTTATTAACATAATTGAATAAAATAATTATTAATAATAGAATTTGCTTTTAATAATATAATTTCAAAAACTATAGAATATTCTTTATTCTTTATTAATTATATTTGATTTTATATATTAATATTAAATCAAATAAAGTTTATTTATTAGAAATAATATTAATTCAAAAATATGAATTTTTTGAAAATAATAAAACAATTAATAAAATAAAAAGTATTCTAAATCAATTTTAAATATTTATTGAATAAACTATAGATATATATAAAAAGTATATAGATTAATGTCAAGTTAATTTATTATAATACTATATAGAATAAAAAATATTTATTAATATAAAGAATAAAAAGATCTCTCAAAAAATAAAGAAATTAAATAACAAATGAATTAGATCTTACAAAATCATTAAAATCTATTTATAATCTTATTTTATTTAATTACTAAAGAATATATAAATCTTCCCTGTTTTTTATTATTTCTTATTTTTATTAATATATAATAATAAATGATTTCTAATATAATTCCAAAGTAATAAAATAGAAACTATTATTAAATAGAATAGAGTTTTTGAAAGAAAAAATGATAAAAAGGAATTCATTCAAAAGTCAATATTTAAAGATATTCTAAATAATTATAATAAAAATGAATATTATTATTTAATTATATAGAGATATTATATCCCAATTTAATAATTAGTCCTAGATTTTAAGGATAATGAAAAGATTATAGTTTATTATTATTATTTATATTCAAAAAAGCTAAATCTATTAAAATAGATATTAAAAAACCCAAAGATTAAAGTAATTTTAATTTTTATATAAAAAGCTATAGAAAAACCTAGAGTAATTAAATATTTATTATAATAAAAAGAGTATAATTTATTTAATATACTTTCTCTCTTATTTTACTATTTTATCTTAGTTTATTTAGAATAAGCAAGTTTTAAAAAGGAGAATATTATTATAAGTTTATTAGTATAATGGATATTTAATTATTTTTATCTATATGTAATATATTTATATAATATTACCTTTAATCTTCTTATAGAATATTATATATCTAATCTAGTATCTATCTCTTACACCGTAATAAAATCTAAATAATTATAAATTAGAAATCTTCTATTATTATAATCAATATTCAAATATTTAATTACATTTAAAAACTTTTATTGATAATTCATTAAGTGTTTTTACAAATAATTAATTTATTAATAGATTTAATTAAAAAGAATATTCTATTTTTATAAAACTTTATCTATCAAAATATATTTAATTAATTAAAAAAAACGATTATTAAAATCTTTAATCTAATTATTTTTGATTAAAAAAAAATTCTAGAAATTAATATTTTCAATTGTATATTTATTAGAATGTTCTTTTAATATAATAATAAAGAAATTCTAAAATTTATTATATTTTTTTCTAAACAATATCCGATAATTAAATATAATTATAAAATTTATAATAAAAAATTATTATTTATTATTTATTATTTCAAGAAATAATATTTTAAATTAAAAAATATTATATTATTAATTCAAATAATTATCAATTATAGAAATTTGAAGTATTTCATTATAATAAAATTATTAAATTATTATCAAATTTATTAATCTAAATTTCTATTTTGATTTAATTTCTGAATTATTTATTACTTTAAAAAACTAAATATTAAATCTGATATATTAATTAAGAGGTTAAAATTTTTTTTTTTAAAAAAAAATACTTTTTATATTAAAATTATATTATTTTGAAATAAAAAAATCTAAATTCTAATCTATTTCCTATTATTATCATTCTAATTAAATCCAAGATTATTAAAAAAATATATCTCGTTATAATTATTTGCAATAAAAAAAACCCTGATTCTATTAATATTATTAATTATTTAGATTTAAATAATAACATAATTTTATTGAAAAATAATAAAATTATAAAATCCATAATTCTATTTATTATATTTATATTTAATTCTATCATATTATTAAAAAGTTTAGAAATTTTTTTAAATCTACTTACTAATCTATTTATTCTATTTTATAAAAATTATAAAAATAATTTTATATCCAAATCTATTCTAAAGTCTTTATAAAAAAAATCCTCAAAATATTCGAAAATTATTTTTATTAAATATGTTAAGAATAATAGTTTATTATATTATTAAAAGAAATTATATATTTTTAATTATAACTCTCTAAAAATTTATTTATTTTGTTTATCTTATAAATCGTTTATTATTGATTATTTATATTATATTCAAATCTTTAAATTATCATTTTCAAATTATTATTAATTTAAATATTATAATTATATTATACAATAGGTTTATAATTGTTATAATTATTATTATACTATTTTAAATTATAAAAGTTAGAAGGGAATTCTTTATTCATTTTTAATTTTATAAAGAATATAATAAAATATCTTAATAGATTTTATTATATGTTTATTTAAGAATATTAATTTCAATATTATTATAATAATAATTAATTAATTGATTAAAATGAAATATTTCTTACTTTATTATAATATTTATAATTCCAAAGAGACTATCTATTTATTCCGAGAAAATATTTAAAACTTTACAGTCTATTTATTCCGAGAAAATATCAAACTATGATATTTAATTTATATTTGAATTTTAGAAACATATTCATAAATACTTAAATATCAGTATTAAATTATTAATTATTTATTATTTTAAAATTAATAAACAAATTAAAAAAAATAATATAATATTAAAATAATATTTCTAATTATATATAATCTATCTATAAAATAATTGAATAAAATAGTTTTTATTTATCAAATTCTTTATTAATAATATTTAATTTAAGAATACCCAAATAACTTTATTTTTCTCGAATTATAAATTTCATTTTTATCTAGATTTTAAATCTATATTATTTCAAAATATTTGTTTTATTATATAAAATATTAAAGAATTCATTATTAAAATAAAAGTTATTTTCTTATATTTATAAACAAAACTAATTGTTAATTCAATCTAATATTTAAAAAATAATAATATTTATTATTTCTTTGTTTATAAATATCTATCTAATAATTTAATTTAATTAAATACTAGAAATATCAAGGTTTTATATTTATAGAAAAAATTTAATTAAAAGAATTTTAGATTTTTTAAAATTTTAAATGTAATAGATTCTTATATTTATAAATTGAAACTTTTTATGTTAATAAAAATTTATTCTATTTTTCATATTAATTTATTATACTCTATATATAATAGTTTTGTTTTTAAATAATATAATTTATTATTATTATTTATTGAAATTGATAGCTTGAAATAATTTAAAGTTATTGAAATTCTAAACTTTTATTAAAAATGAAAAGATTATAAAGAATTTTATTTGAAATATATTATTTATTGAATTAGTTATAAGATATTAATTAAAAAATCTATAAATTATTTAAAGAATATATAAAAATTGATTATTAATTTCTATTAAAAATACCCTAATAAATTAGAATTTATTTAATTGAATATTATTTATTTCTAAATAATTGAATTATAATATTTTTGTTTTAATAAAACTTAATTTTTAAAAAAAATATTATTATAATATAAGATTTTATAATATATTAATTTCCTTAAAACGAATTAAATTAAATATTTATATTAGAATATAAATAAATTAGAATTTAATTAGATTAGTTTATTTAAGAAAATTCTCTATATTTTTAATTCAAAATATTTTATATTATAATTCTTTAAATTCTATCTTAATTCTAAAATCTAAATCTATTATTAAAATTATTATAACTTTGTTATATTAGAATAAAGTTACTAGAGTCTTATTCTTATCTACCTGCCCTGTAATAAAGCTGATATTATAATAATTAATAGAAAATTAAAATAATTATCTAAATAGAAAAGCTAATTAAAGATTTAAGAGAATCCTTAAAAAAAGAGCTTTTTATTTTAATTCTATATTATAATAATATTGATGGAATCAATTAAATATAATAAAAAAAAAGTTTTATAGTAAGATAAAGTATATTAATACTTAATAATATTATATTTGAAAAGATATAATTAATATTGAAAGATTATATATTATACAAATTTCAGAAATTAAATAAATAGTTGATATTTTTATAAAACAATTTATATACCCTAGCTTTATAATTTATGAAAAAGGTTTAGAATTAGATTTGAAATACTAAATGCAAATATATTAAAAAGAATCAATAAATATTAGTTTCATATTTAGTTAAATTATTTATTTTAATCTATTTAGTTAATTCGATTAATTTAATTAATCAGATTAACTAGATTAATCAAATTAATTAAATCAATTAAATCGATTAAATCTATAAATGAGATTAAAGAAAAGAAAATAAGAATATATAATTTTGTCATATTTCAATAAAATTATATATAATCCTATTATACCTTATTTCACCTGTTCTAAGTAGGGATATTAATAGAAAAGCACTTTTATACTATAATATAATTGAAGATCGTAGAGTAATCGAAATTCCATAGGAGATATAGATATTATAGATAATTTAGAAGAAGTTGATACTATTATAGAAGTTAGTATGGCTTATTTTTTAAAATATGTATAGAGAGTCTATATAATTGAATTGTAGATTCCTATTATAGGGGGGATATTGGAAATCATATATGTAATATATATATAGTACATACACATTATTATAAAACTTCTTTATTTAAGCTCTTTGAATATATCGATTTAATCAATATATTCAATATATCACTCTTTATACGTAACTTGCTGTCTATTTCTGACAATAGTAGTATATCTTCGATGATATATAGACTTCTTATAAAAAGATTAAACGAAATAATTACTATTTATAGAGTTTATAATTAATAATACCATTAATATATCAATAGTAATGACCTCATTCTCAAGAGTTCTATCCTCGACTGAGTTTTGAACCACCTCGTATAATCAAATACAATGCTTTAAATTATATCAAGAAATAGAATTTGGAGGATAATGAGTTCGCCCAGAAGATACAAGAGATAGCGGAGATGCTGAAAACGAATATTAGAACAGCCCAAATAATACAAGAAATCCAAGCCAACAAGAACCGAAACCTTGCTCTAGTTTACACAAAAGGAGACTTGGTGTTTCTAGACAGAAAGAATACCTCTTCAGGTAAGAAGATCAGTAAACTGGATAATGAGTATCTTGGCCCATTTGCGATCAAGAAACTTCTCAACTCGCATATATACCAATTAGATCTACCCCCTGAACCGAAGAGTATCGACAATAGCTTCCACACTAGTCTCCTGTAACTAGTACCAAACAACCCCCTGCCTAGTCAAACACAGTCATCGCCACCACCGGTATCTTACGACGAACATGGCCAGAAACTATGGCAGATCGAAGAGATAACCAACAGCCGCCAGGTCGAAGAACAATTCCAATACTGAGTGAAATGGCGTGGAGGTGAAATAACTTGGGAAGTATTGGAAAACATCATCACTGCAAAAGCGTCAGTAGCAGAGTACGAAAAGCGTCTTCCTAGGAGGAAATGATCAACTGCACAGCAAGTTGCAGCTGCCATTGCAAAGAACGAAGCAAACGAACTTGCAATAGCTATGATGGAAATGGAGAAAGAAACAGTGCCGCCAGAGAGTATCAATTAGAACGATTCTGACGAAGGTGAGCTGGAAAGCTCGAATCCGACGAAGTTTCCAGAAACTGTATGTAGGGAGAGCAGAGGAATTAAGTGGAGAAAATATGAGAGAGTACCTGGTGTGAGGATTCGAAGTGAAGGTCACGTGCCTGAATTTGGAGGATACCAAGGGTTCGTCCCCACGCCCACTTTATAGCTTTGTAGTCAATTTATCTATTTACAAGAATACTCTCCTACTGTTTCCCTGACAAGGGTCCTTTTTACTCCACTTATGAACGTGTAAGCATTACCACCAGTGGGTGCACAGATTCCTCCAACCATCGGAAGTTACCAACCGAGCCAACCTACCAGGGGTGGGCAGATGAACCGAGTTTTACCCGAGCGATTTAAGATTAGGAAGCACGATTCCCTCTTCATCTGCGGATTGTAAGGCATACATATCTTGAATATTGCCAAGTAGTAGGCAAGGCAACTAACACAGAAATCATCCACGCCGCACAGCATGAATGAAACATCTCAGGAGCAGCATCCGCTGCAAATTTACACTAACAATAACACCGCTATTGTTAACTCGACCAATGACCATAGCAAACCATTGTCGAACTCAAAACATAGCGATTCAGCAGCTACTGTCCAACTTAACACCTTTAAAGACCAGCAGTCAAACAATCTTCCGCACAAGAAGCTCATGCAAGTATTCCCCCTCTTGGCTCTAGCACAGTTCACGGCATATCTAGACCAGACGTCTATCTCAGCAGCGGTGCCCAGCATCGGTGAAGCACTAAACCTCGGCCCTCAGCTATCATGGGTTGCGACGTCCTACCTCATGGCAACGACGGCCGTGCAGTTACTCAATGGACGACTTAGCGACATATTCGGCCGCAAGCAGTTACTCTTGATGTCGCTTGGCATCCTTGCAACGGGTAACTTGATATGCGGGTTTTCAAACACTCCGGGCATGTTGTTTACTTTCCGTGTTGTATCTGGGCTAGGGGGTGGTGCCATGTAAGCGTGTCCATCTTCTTACTCAAGTAGCCTTCTTCCTTTCTTCGGTTTCCGTTAACTGATTATTCGAAAAAAAGAACGGCTCTGGTCCAAATCATTGCCAGCGATGTTACGACGCTGCAACAGCGAGGCAAGTACAATGGCTTCATCGGTCTAGCCGTTGCTTTTGGAAGTGGATTGGGGCCTTTACTTGGTGGTGCTATGGCAACCAAGGTTTCTTGGAGATGGACGTTAGTATCCCCACCCATTATGACCACGTCTTAAGTGATATAGACTGCTGACGACAGCTCAAGCCTCTGGTATGATGTGCCATGGCTAGTTGTCTTGTCTATTATGCTCTTCATGGTGCTTCCAAGCAGCAAAATGGCCGCCGGTACCAGGGCAAAACTCGGTATGATTGACTGGATTGGTGTCGCTGTGAGCATTGCTACTATTGTTCTATTGTTGGTAGGTCCTCCCGTTTTCAAATTCGCTGTTTGTCGCGGCTGATCTGAATCAATTAGGTACCTTTGTCTCAAGGTGGCTCAACCTTTGCGTGGGACAGCGCCCTTGTTATCGCTATGCTCACGATCGGAGTCGTCACTTTTGCTGTCTTCCTGGCTGTGGAGTGGAAGGTGGCTAAATTGCCCATCATGCCTAGTGAGTGGTTTTCATCTCGGCTATTGCGTTCCTTGGCATATACTAACATAGCAAAGTACACCTCTTCCGAAATGGTCTATCCTGCAACATCTTGCTCGTCCAAAATGTCCTTTACGGCATCGTCTTCTGGGGTAACCTCTTTTACATGCCCATCTACCTAGTCAATGTCCGCGGCTACAGAGCCATCATGGCAGGTGCTATTATCATGCCTATGGCAGGATCTCAAGGGCTGGGCTCCATTTTATCAGGTCTTATCATTTCACACACGAAGCGCTATAATCCCGTGATGGTCGTGGGCCAATGGATATGGGCTCTACTTCTCATCCCACAGGCTTTCTACTCACGCACCACGCCCATCTGGGCCATCTGTGTTGTGGGCTTCTTCCAGGGCCTAGGCACAGGCTGTTGCTTCCAACCCAGTCTCGTAGCCCTCCTGGCACACTCACGCCGCGCTGATCGTGCCGTGCTCAACTCGTTACGCAACTTCTTGCGTAGTATGGGAGGTACGCTGGGACTGGCACTCGCAAGTACTATCTTGAACAACGTGCTCAAGGCGCGCCTGCGAGGCGTGGTAAGCTCATCTGTCGCCAAAACAATAACGACTTCTATCAATCAACTTGACTCACTGGGTCTGACGGCTGCACAACACAACGCGGTCCTGGACGCTTATATGGCTAGCGTACGCACCGTCTTCATATTGTACGCGCCGCTGATCGGAGCTTGTGCTTTGGCTGCGTTTTTCGTTAGCGATAATGGACTTGAAGAGAAGGATACGAGTGTGACCCTGTCTCCTGGGACTCCAGCGCTGAGATCTTAAATCGAACCCATATACATTACCTGCTCAATTGTAGATTACATAATAAAGACTTCCGCGGCGAAGAGAATGGCGATTGCTGCCTGGTCGATGGCAGCTCATCAGTGGGTTCTTGATCACGTTGAAACTTAGTTTCGATCATGTGTTAGAACAGCTCTGGAACCTCCGAATGACCTATATTTACAATAGGTCTATCGGAGGTTTATATTCGTATCGAATGCTTTATAGATGCATGGGGAAGCCTTTTGCTTTCATATTTACACTAGATCTATGGGAGGGACTCAGAAAGTTATACCAGCTTTACTAAACTTTGCTGATGATACCTCGTCGATATCATCAATTATCTCTTACTTTGTAGATTATAATGATCATTTTCTACTATAGATATATGGTTGTAATATTCGTCTAACGCTTATTACTATACATTCTGAAAATTATTTCTTTCCATCGTATATCAGAAGTATATAGCTTTACTATGTAATATGTATATTCTATGTCTAGGTATGTAGTTGAAAAATTAGGATCAATATGCAAAAACATAAGAGAAAAGTTAAAAGTATGAAGTGTGAAGCATAAGATAGAATATAAGAGTATTCGGAGCTCAAATATATAAAATATAGTCACGACTACCTCTAAGATAAAGAGCTCTTTATAAAACAGAGCTCCTTAATAATAATAATTACGACTAGCTTCGTCTGCTATAGCTTCACGTGAATCGTACGTTTAATACAAAATCAAGAATAATATCTAAAGAGAGTAATATTTTGAATACAGATGAGTAGCTTTATATACTAAGAACTAGATCAAAAGCCGATGTCTATAAGAAACTAATAGTTCTAAGGAAAATTAAAGTTTTTTATCTAGTAGTAGTAGTAGTAGTATTAATCTTTGTTTTGGGAAATCTTTTGAAGGGTATTAAGATGTGTTAAGTTAAGGATTTAAAATAATATATTATATATTAAAGAATCCAAAAATTATAAAAAGAAAAAGGTATTTTTTAATATATAATCCTGAGTTTCTGATTTTATAGTGTTGTAGTTTTATTATACATTTTAGAAAGTATTTCGAGTTATATTGTATTGTTACGGAGGTACTCGCACCGCAACATGAATTATAAGATTAACCTGAGGTCTTGATGTTAGAATTTAGAAAAATAGTATTATAGAAATAATAGAATGAAAGAGTAATTAAAGAGAGTAATAATTGAATAAATAAAGAATAATTAAAAGATAAATATTTATCTTTTGTTAATATTTATTTTATAGTAGATATAAGATATAGAGTAGTTATAGATTAATTAGTAAGTATGAATTAGATAATAAATATCAATTATTCAATAAATATAAGCTAATTAGTAAGTATAGATTAGATAAATAGTGATTTTATTAGGAAATACGAGATAAGTGTTATGTAATTAAAAGCTAATCGACTTATTGAGTTGATTAATTTATTGATTGATCTTAAAAAACAAAGATTTATGTAAAGAAATGAGTTTCATTATAATATAAAGCTTTTGTTGATTCGAGAAGAATACGAAAGATATAACACTTATATATTATAGATTCTATATATCTAATTGTATTCTATTTAAAGAACTAGCTAAATAAAAAAGTAATAGGTTTTATATAAATATTATTAAAAGAATTAATTTTTTTTATATTTGCTTAATTTCTTTGATATAATAATTATTATATTGAAATTATTTCTTTAAAATAAATATTCTTTATTTATACAAAAAATCTCGAAAAATTGGAATTTACTTTAAAATATATTATTTAATAATTATATTTATATCAATTTGTTATTTAATTAATAATATTCGATTTAAATAATTTATTTTAAATTTTTATATTATAAAAAGTTATAAAAATTGAATATTTCACTTTTGAATTACTTCTATTTTGAATCATTCTTTTATATCAAAAATCATTTTTTTGATTTATTAATATTTTTATTAATATTAAATATATTTTAATAAAAATCTATATATATATAATTCAAATTATTACAATTTTATTCTAAAGATTTCAAATTCTTAGAATTCTTATAAATTGATTTTTAAGATTTCAAAATATCGATTTTCAATTTATATAAATATTATATATAAATTTAAAATTTTATAAAATCTATAATAACTTTTAAAAAAATAATTAAAAATAAATTATAGAGTTTTATAATATATTTATAATATATTGATTTCAAAAAATTATGAAAAAATAAAAAACTTGTTAGAATAGATACTAGCAATGAATCAACTAAATGAAATATAGCACAAAGACTTTTCATTAATTCTTTTAAACTTATAAAAACTATACAATTTATATATATATACAGACTCCTTTCAGCACACAATAGGCCTGAGGGCTTATTATCACATGCCTGATGGAGCCCTTTAGTCCATGACCGTGACAAAACTTTTTATAAATAAATATTTAAAGAAATATTTTCAAAATTATAAGAATTATTTATATTATTTTAAGTTTATTATATATTATATTTCTATATTTATTTATTTTTTTAAAAGAAATTTAATTTTTATATATATTTAAATTTGAAATTTACAAAAATATATATATAACAACTTTTAATTATTATTATTAATATATATTTAAATTTGAAATTTTCAAAAATATATATATAATAACTTTTAATTATTATTATTAAAAAATTTTAAATTTATATATAATTTTTATATAAATTCGAAAATCGATATTTTAAAGTTTTAGATTTTAATTCAGAAAAATCCCAAAATTGCAAAAATTCTAATATAAATTCAAAATAGTTTGAATTATATAAATAGAAATTTTCATCAAATTATATTCAATATTAATGAAAATATTAATAAACTAAAAAGTGATTTTTGATATAAAAGAGTAGCTCAAAACAAGAATGGTTCTAAAGTAGAATAGTCGATTTAATTTATAGCTAGAGGTTATAAAAAAAAGATGGAGAATTTTAATGGTTATTTTTTGATTTTTATATAAATAATAAAATTTAACTTTTTTCATTTTATTTATTCTTTTTATAATATTTTATAAGAAAATCTTTTTTAATTATGTTTTTCAATAATATTTATATTTATTTAAAATAAATAAAGCTTTTATTATAAAATGTTAAACTTGATAATTCTTAAATTAATGAATTATAGAATATCATAAAATAAAATTATTATTAGAATGAATTTCTATTGGAACACGTAACTAAGAATGTATCTCGTTCTTCCTAACTTATGCATGAAGTATATATATGTGATAGAATGTGTATATAGCTTAGTAATACTCCTTTGTACGAAGGAGTAGATATGAATTAATATATACTTCTTTATTAGGTTAATCTAATAATTATATTTTGAAGGTTGAATTCTTTATAGTTTTTAAAACTCTATATAAAGAATTAGTTATTTCTTAGAATATGAAATCGGGATTTTAAGAAATAGATTTAATATTATTTAACTCTGATATTATACTTTTAAAATTAGATATTTGAATTTATATATTAATTTTTTTCTTTTTTAATTTAGATTGATAAATACTTCAAATTCTTTATAATTTGATTAAAGCTTTTTTTAATTAATATTAATTGAATTTTAAATAAATTATTATTAATTAAATTTCTTTATATTTATATTCAGACTTGTATTAGTTTTAATTAAGAATACAAAAAGACTGGTTTATAAAAAAATATTTTTGAATATAGAAATTCATATAGTTATTTCAAAAAACAAAAAAGATGTTAAGTAAATGTTGATGTATAAAAAAAACTTAAATATATTAAAAAGGAATATTTATTAAATAAAAAACTTTTGATATATTATTTTAATAAAAATTTGATATTTAGATTTAACATGATAAATTTGAAAATAAAGGAAATCCTAATAGTGAAGTATTTTCTAGTAAATATTATAATAAATATAAAAAATCAGATTAAAATTTAAGGGTTATTAAAATAACATAATAAATCCTAAATCCTAAATTACAAGATTCTAAATAGTTTTAATTAATTGATTTAATTATTATTAAATAATATAAGTGTAAAGTAGTAAATTGAGGTGAAAGTGATTCACTCAATGATATAATCCACTCGGTAATAAAACGCATTAGTTTTTTATTAATATAAATAGATAAATTTCGAGTTAAAATTAAGAGAGATATTAAATAATCAATTTTATTTTTATTTTTTGATTACAAGTAACTATTCAAATTATATTATAAAGAGTTTTATTATTTTTTATATAAAGAAAAATATTGATTTATTTATATTATTTCTTTATTGTTTTTATTTACTTCAACTATTTAATATTATAATATATAAATTAATGAAAAATATTATATTTTAAAGATTAATTAGTATTTTTAAATTAATATAAAACAAATCCAAAAAACTAAATAAATATAGAATTCTTTTAAAATATCAGAGAAAAAGTGTTGAATTCTTTTAATATTAAAACTAACTAAAAAATTTAATTTAATATTTTTTATTTTTACAAAAAATCCTCAATTTATTGTTATTTAATTTCTTTTAATAATTTTCTATTTTATAAATAAAAATCTCGAAGTAAAATCTAAATTTATTTATGTTACGTGATTGAAACCAATAGAAGTTGTAAGCTTTATTACTACGTTATATATATAATCTATTCAAATGAATAGTATTAGGGATTGGTTTCTAATAGCTTATTACTATATGTATATATTTATAATAAAACTCTTCTCTTTAATCTTTTTATTTCAAAAAGACTAATATAAGGGATTATTATTATTAATATATAATCAATTATATAATTTATAATAATAGAGATTATACTTATTATTTAATACTTTTACTATTAATAATCTCTTATTATTAATAAATTCAGAGTATTTAATCATTAAATAAATATATTCTCGTCTTTGATTAATTCATTTATTTCTAATTGATTATTAATCCAGTTCTAATCAAAAAAAATTCGATTAGAAATCCTAGAATAATATCTATAAGATAAAATCCCTAATATTCTATTATATAATTGAAACTAATAGAAATTGTAAGCTTTATTATTATACTATATATATAACCTATTCAAAAGATATAATATCAGGGATCGGTTCCTAATAGCTTATTAATATATATATATACCTGTAACAATTTATATTCAAAAGCTTTTTTTAAATAAAATAAATAGCAATAAATAAATAATACTTTTAATAAAACTTTAATAAATAATAACTCTCTTATATCATCAATTTATTAATATATTAGAAAAATAATTAAATTTATTAAATCTCAAAATATTAGTATAGTTCTATTTTGGGAATAATATATTAGTATTTAGAAAAAAAAAAAAGAAATTAAATTATAAAATTAATTTATTTTTTATAATACAAAAATATTAAAAATAACACATAAAATAAAATAAAAATCTAAGAAAAAAAAGCTATAAAAATAATTTTATAAATGTTTAAATGAAGAATTAAAAGAAAAAACTAAAAAATAAAAGTTGAAAAATAATTCAAGTAATTTAGAATTAAAATTAAATGAAAATATAGTTTATAAAATAAGATTATATAGAGAGAATTGAATTTTATAATACGGTTTCCCATATGACCCGGTTTATTATAAGTTACGTTATCAAGAAGAAATATTTATTAAATAGAAAATTATAAATATATCATTTCAATAAATAATTGATATTTAAATTCAATATAATAGATATTGAAATAAAAGAAATTTTAATATAAAAGTACTCTTTAATTAATATTATAATAAATATAGATTAATAGAATATAATATAAAAATCTGTCAAAATATTAAAATAATAAAATAAACTATTAATTTCTTAATAATTTAAATTAATTGATTTAATAATAACTGAATAATGTAAATTTGAATATATCTATTCAGATGAAAATAATTTATTCAATAATATAATCCACTCGCATATGAATTACGTTATATAATACTTATTATTTGAAGGTGAATGAAGTTGAATTGAGGTTATATTTTTATATAAGATGGTATAATAGGATATATTGTAGAAACTATTATTTAAGATTTTCTTGAAAAAAATATTAAAAGAATAAATTGGCCTTCTTTTTTTCTTGATTTCAATTCTATTGAAAATGTATGGAATTGCATGAAAGAATGAACTTCGAATTACTATCCTGTGGATAAATTGACCTATAACGATCTTAGAAAAGCTGTACAAGAGGCTTGGGAGGTAATACTAGAAGATTATATGATAGATTTATTCAGATTTATCAGAGAGCATTATAAAGTAGTGATTACTGCGAATAGTATACATACTAAGTTCCAATAAAAACAATAATAACTTTATATACTCAGATATTCCTTGACAATATTTCTGTTAACTGGAGTTCACTATATTAATTTTTAAAGAGCGTAATGTTTTTATTTAATATAACCTCTGTATATGGGGGAAACTACGGCCGCTTTTTGGTGGGCTTTACAATACTTACCCTTCAAACCTCTGTACAGATGAGCAGTTCCTGGAGCTCATTTCTTCCGCGCAAGTAGAATTACACTTCCCCATTCAACTTCCACCTCCTTCTCTTGCCAGCTTTTGATATGTAGCGGTCCCTCATGCTTCGTAATCTCGTTCATCATTTCATCAACGATATCCCCGCTACCTCCTTCCGATTTTCTCACAGAATCTTTATGTTCTTCCTTCCACGCATGCACCGAACTCCATGTCCTAACATATTCTTCCATATCCCCCAGCCTCATTCTCTTGCCCATAATCTTTTCTCCTGTTCCACTCCCTATGCCCTCTTTACCAGGCTCATACTCGATTCGTTTGACGTCTTCCCATGCTTCCATTGGAGGCTTCACCTCTCTTAATAGTCCTTGGATAATCGACCTGCCAGGCTGTCCCCAGTACGGCCCCAAAAACTTGTCACCATACGCATATTCATCTAAAATCTCGCTCGCACGCTTATACTCAGGCAATACATGATCTTTGTACCCCCAAAAGGCCAGAGTTCCCCCAGAGCGAACAATTCTCTCCATCTCCGGCCATAGTTTTGTATAATCAAACCAGTGGGCCGCCTGCGCCGCCGTCACCACGTCTACACTCCCTTTTTCTATAAATGGGAGGGTTTCAGCACCAG